>NC_090811.1:6082401-6691464 GCF_036512215.1 Solanum lycopersicum
AGTTAAATAGTCTTTTAGGGGACTCTACACCTGAAAATGTTTAAGATTGTTCCTTCCAATCATAGTCATTTAAACACAAGAATCTCTCAATCAGAGTACAGGCTATAAGATAGACCTTAATAATTTCATAACTGTTTTTTAGGTGGACTCTACACCACTAAAATGCTCGGAATATTTTCCTTCCAAGTTTATTCATGCATGTGTTTACCTCTAGGTTAATCAGTAAAAAAACAAAATTAAACAGCAAAACTGAGATTTCATTAAAAATGCATCCAGTAGATGCTGGAAGATACAAGCTGCAACAAAAAAAATAGCTAGCTCTTGAATAGTGAGACCATCTATATGCTTCCTAGGGGGCTATAACAAAATTCAAAAGAAAAATATACAAAATTGTTTTACAGTAAGGTGGTTGCTCCACCAGACAGCAACCAATGTTTGTGAGTTAGTATCTATATTTCAGGAGGTTGGTTTGAGAAGAGTTCCCTTGAAGAATCTGCTATTCCTAGGGCTGGAACAATCTGCCAGATTTTTCCAATAAACTTGGTTGGTCAGTGCTTTGGTCAATCCATGCTTTATTTTATTATGCTGAAACATGGGCAGCAAGTTTGGTTGACAAATGTTTGAGATCTTTTTAAAGTTGCTGGAAAGCTTATCCTTCGAGCTGCCATCCTACTTGGTTGCTAAGAAATTTCCTCTAGTAAAGGCTTATGCTATTCCAAATTACTTGGAGGAAAATATTTCAGATATTTAAATGCGCTTCCACAGTCTGTCTCGCTCTGCTCCTCTCCCTCTTCTCACCTTCTTAGTTCTAATCAACTCATAATTTTCTGCACTTTTTCATACTTCAACAGTCTCAAGACAACTATTTCCCTATTTCATCACTTATCCCAAGTTCCATCAATTTAAGCCACCCTTTTCTCCAAGGTGTTTTCCAGGCAGGATAAGCCGATCAGGTTATGTAGGATATCATAACTTTCAAATTAAATGCATAAGAGAAATATGCATCGAATCAAGATTTTTAGACAGTGAATAATGCAGATGAATATTCACACTCAAAATCCCCTGGGCAAAAAAGCATGGTTTGATATAATGGCTTGAGATGATTTTAAATGGAGAAACATGGTCAATAAGGATTCAAAAAGCCAACCCCAATTTTTTGGGGACTAAAGCATAGTTTTTAAATTTAATCAAATGTGTGATGATGACAAGAAAAGACCATACAATCATGAATTCTATCCCTAGTCATAGAAAGTACACCAAAAGACAGAATGCAAAATTAATTAGTTGTTTACCTCATTATTGTTCTCCAAGCATGGGCGGCCTACAGACTGTGGTAATTCACGTGCAAAGTAACATTGATTGATAGAAACCCACTTTGTTCCCGCTTTTTTGTCCTCCCACATAGCCTGCACGTAAGAAGTTGAGGCTTCGCCAGATGAATCATGTATATCCATATCAAGATAGTTAGCTGTGGTAACAAAACTACCAAGGACGTAATTATGTATAGCCAGTGAAATTTGCTATGCTCGTAACCACTACTAGAAAAATTTTGCACAACTATTCAGGAAATCGCATTAGAAGAAACATTGCAAATAGTAAATTTTTAAATCTTAAGGAAAGAAAAGCACAAATTTTCACACACCCAATGACAGACAGTTTCTTTATCTTTATACTTCTTCCTTACATTATTATATATGACATGTGACTGGATACGGCCTTTAAAATGTCTGGGATCTTTTTCCCAGGGCTATGTCCAGTGGTAACAGTGCAACTTGGGATATGCTGGTTAGACACACATCACGGCTTGAGTCATGTCTCAGACACAAGTCTGGTATTTAAGTGGAGAGGCAGGACCATTACCCCACCAAATTTTGAACAGTATGCACGAACTCCCAGGGAATTATTGGTTATCCCAAATAAAAAGATTGAATGTGACTTATATGCACTTATATGCAATAATATTAGTAATACTAGAAAAAAATTAATAATGTGATGGTTAAAAAGATTGTTTGACAAAGGCGGTCTGCCTCTCGAATGCCTTCTTTCTTTCTTTTTTGAGAAACTCTTTACAATAAATATCAGATCAATAAGCAAAACTTGAATAGTTAAATAAACTTGAATTCTTAAATGTTGTTAAAAAATTATAAAATAGTATAATGGAATGGTGTCAGAAACGTCCCAAAAAGAAGAGTCACGATAATTGGAATGGAATAAGTAAAAAATATCTTGAATTTGTACAGGCATAATGCAAGGACTTGGAGGTGAAACATGTTTCATGTTAACTGGCAAGCAAATGCCAAACCAGCAAAAGTCAATGACATAGCTGAATGGGTGATATCAGAATGCAACAGGAAATGATCTCAGTATTGAACTTAGTTCACAAACAATTCAAAGTGATTATAATTCCAATAAATGCTAATGTTGGTACAATTAATGCTCAATATTTCGTTGGAAAAACAATGTTATCATTGACCGTGCACCAAGACATCGGCAATAGGCTCAGTAGTTTCAACTTGAATCAGTCAAAACATTGCAAGCACTGCTAAGAAGAACAATTAAATAATTCTTTCCCCAAAAAAACAAGGAAATCAAAATCTTCTCATTTTTTGGAAAAAGAGGTCAAACTCTGTTGTACTGAAGTCTTACCAGAAGTTTTGAAGGAATCAATCGCTCATTCTCAAAACGTATAAGAGCATAGTCCTGAACACTATATATGAATCCATTAATGCGGCAAGATTGATAATAATACTTGTCATCTGCAACTTGAAGAACGTTTCCAACCCAGTCAACATTTTGAAAATGATCAAATGATGAGCTACTACACTCAGCATCCTCATTGGCGGCTACAGCAGTTTCAGCAGGATTTATTTTTTCAACAGCTTGCTCTTCGTTTTTAGATTCATTACTGGAACTGTTACCTACATTTGATCTACTGATCATGGGCTGAGTTTCACCAACCAGCTTCAATGGCATCGCAGCTGTGTTTGCCACCTCTTCATGGTCATTTCTTTGCAGGTGATTAAGAGCTTGAGAGGGATCAGATGAATGGCAAACTGTTTCAGGATGAGCCTGAGGTTTCAACTCAACCACTTTTTCTTCAGAAGATGTATTAACTGGTGAGCCAGCAGATGTAGAAAGATACTGATCACTGGAAGATACAGTCACATTATTTGAACAAGATCTCATGGAATCTTTACTCTCCATATTTTCTTTACCCGACACAATAATATTTCCTCCCATTTCTTTTTCACTTCTCATCATTGGCTCAGATGGTAGATTCCTATCATTATTTTCCATAGTAACGGGAGGCGAGTTCTTCAAAGGAACCTTTCCATTCGGTACAAACTTCTGTAGAATAACCTTCTCATATAGACCAGAAGCTTTTTTATCCGGTGATGATTGAACAACTGATGCAATTGTAGATATTCTTGGGGCATTAAAATTCCTCATTACACGACCATATTTAGGAGGCGGGGGTTTTCCATTGGTCATTGACAAGCACTTTCCACAATGCCATTCCCCTCTAGGACCTCCTTTTTGAGTTGTCATCTTGAGACATTTCAAGTGATACCCTTTCTCACAAGCATCACAAACAAGAACATTATCAACCTCATTCACTGTTGATTTGCACATTTGGCAAGTCAAAGCCTTACTAATATAATCGCGAGATGGCGGAGTCCAAGCAGGCCGCTCAGAGAGGCGCGGTTGAATAAACTTCTGAACGATCTTGCCAATTTCAGCATGAGTGCTGCTCAGAGGAGGAGACTTGACAAAGCTTGCCCCTTGTAAGTGTGGGAGTGTAGTTGGTAGATTTCCAGCTGTGGTCTGAGTTATAAATGGCCTATTTGCTGTCATTTGCGATTTGACATCAGCTCCTCCCTCAACTTTGTTACCTGTCTGTGATGTCACCCTGGTATCTGGTCCACGTTTAGCTGCTGCAACTGATGCAGGTTGCACCGACCAGGTTGGAGTTCTTATAGCAGAATGATCTCCAGAAGTTGCTATAAAAAACAATATATTTTTTATGGTTCAGACCAAAACTAAGAATAAAAAGCTCAAAATCCAATAAAAAACAAACATAGCGAGATCAGAATATTAATTTTCTTTATATGCAACTAACTACAAGGAAACATGACAAGAATTAGTAGATGAATTAAAAGTAGAATGGGATGGCTCCCTAAAATAATACTAAAATGGTGATATTTGGAATTCATTTCTAGAATGAGAAAATAAGGATGCAAATCGATAAGCATTCTAAAAAGGGAAATCATGTAGCATGCCCTTTTTAACTTGTTTGACGCATGGTGCACAAATCAGACCAAGTAAAGCAATTGTCCACCACATGCTACATCCATATTTATATCCATGATTTGGAAAAGATATCCCCATATGGGAAGTCGAAAAAAAACAAATCTAGGACAAATCCTTAAGCACTTTTGGCAGTTAGGAGAAATGTATTGTTGTTACCTTGAACTTGCAACACATGGGAAGATCCATTTGGTCGTCCATCCATTCTGAAACTTGGCCTGTCAACTCTGGGCAATCCAACTAGAGAAGAATCCCTTACTGGATTCCCAGAGACCACTCCACTAGAAATTACTGGTCTGACCTCACTGGTAGGCAGCTGATAAGGTAATGGTGCAGAACTTGCCGGAGTTCCATGAACCAAAGGCGAAGCAGATTGCAAGCTTCCTGAGGAATTTACCGCATGATTTGCTTTATTGTGAGGAAACATACGAACATGTGATGGACCACGGTTTTCAATTGTTGCAGCCATATTAGATTGAGGCCGTTGAGATGAATATGTAGCAGCGGGTACAGCAAATTCCTCAGTTTTTTCCAACTAAAAGCACAAGCGGAAAGACGAAGTAGACCTCGATAAGATGTATAAGCCACAACTCAATGAAATCAATTTCAAATTGGTTAGATTGGAACTAAAATTCCTAAATTGCCAGATTTTTCAATTGGAGGACAGTGAATATAACTTGCGATGCACACTCAAATTCTACATGCACTTCACATATTCCCTGCCCCTCAAAACAATGTTGGCTTTAGCATTAAGGCATCTAAAGCAAAGGCTTTAGGCCTCACCAATTATGACAGCCGCGTCCTTTTTGATAGTAATGCATTCATTGTTCTTCAGAAATTTTAAGCATTTTAAATTTACAAAGTACAATTTTTATTTAAAAAAGGAAAGGAACTTTGTTTTCAACGATTGAGTATTATTTTAGGGAATAGGAATAGTCTTTGGGTACAAGAAATTCTACTAAGAAAAATTGTATTTGTGGTGAACATAAAACCAGAGAATTCCATTATAACCGTGTATTATGTAGAGAGAAATGATTTAATGAGAATGTTTGAAGAATCTTTTAGAGATGTTTACTCCTAATACATTGTAGACCAATACTATAAAATAGATTAGAACAACTCTAAGCATGTGAACATATTTAAATTTTTTATTTAGGGTAAAAATTCAAGACAACAGGATGATGAGAATCTAAAAGAAGACATCAATTTAATCAAGAAAGTTCCTTAAAACATAATAGACATCCTAATATTGATAACTTATTTTTCAAATTAAAAATCCTAAGGAAAATAGTATCAGTAGAAGATAATACTACAATCGGTAATTCAATTAGATATATTGACTTGATTCTTCTTCAAATACTTCTATCGCTTATAAAAGAATGTTAACGGTTTGTAAAATAATTGCCTCGGGCAGAAAAGAATTAAAATTAAATTGATCAAATCTTACCTAAGATCAATAATGTCTTACGAGATATCAAACTGATTAGTGATATTATCAATTGAGATCGAACTATTATAATAAACCGATTATCAAAAAAAATTAATAATTTTACACCTCAAAAGGTTAGGACAATAGGTTTCAAAAGAACATATATACAACTTCTAAAATAACTTTTTAACACTGTCATATTTGGCTTAAGGCCACATATATAGTTAAGCTGCCCCGCCTCAAAATTCAAATATTTAAGTCATCTCGGGCGTCTTGTAATGACGGGAATGTCTACACCATATGTGTATACTAATCAAAAATGTTAAAAATCCCTACACTTGGGAAGAGAATCGGAAGCTCCAATTCTACCACCCTGCTATATGAAACATTTGGGCAATTATTTTTTCCCTTATGGCTCACAATTAACAAACGAGAACAGAATTTCAATCGACTAATTCAAAAGAACCGGCAAGCATATGTACTTGAATATACTTTCTGCATTTAAGTTAATGTTGATTCTATCGAAATAAACATTGCCCGTCGAAAAAGTAAATAAGACTGGAGTACTTGAACTATATAACCTTGTTTTCCCCCTGAAGAAAAAGGAAGCAAAAATTTGACCTACCTTTTCTTTGGCTATCAGTAACTTCTCAGCAATGGACACTTTGGGAGGGCGAAATCCTAGCCTCTGATCCTTCAGCTTATTAAGACCGAGATCCTCCATAACAGCACCAAAAGCATCTCTTGGAAACACATCCTTGGGTGCAAAACTTTGGCATACCTGAGCCAAACTCTCCCTTGCCTCTGCCATCATTTCCCTCTCCGCAGCAGTAGGAACCCTACCTCCTCTCATCTTCCCTAAAGCAGCAAGTACAAGCACCATTTCAGCAACCTTCTTCGTATTCCCAATCACCTCACCCCTCGCTTTCTTCGGAGCTGGTTCCACCAATTCCACATCATCATCAGCCAACCTTTTCTCCCCCACACCATCAGATCCAACCTCCGGTTGGATCTCCACCGCGGAATCCATCAAACCCTAACCAATCCTCACGAAAAACGACACCGTTTGGAGAAAATCGCTGCAACCATGACAATCCTCAAAACAATCCTTCTTCCGACACAGCAATGCTATCAGTTGAGACCTGCGAAGACGAGAGAGAAACGAAGCCATAGGGGGAAAGGGAGAATGAGAAAAGGAAAAAAAAAAGGGAGAGAGGAAGAGTTGAGAGAGTGAAAAAATTTGAAAAAAAATTAATAATTTGTAAGGGTTAAAAATTATACCTTTCGGGCGGGTAATTGAAGAAGAAAGGAAGAGCCCCTTGTGCTGTTTTTGACGGTGTAATTTGTGAAGGGTTTAATGTAATTGAGTGTGTGTGTGCGTGAGAGAGAAAGGTCGCAACCTCTAAAGCAGGAAGAGACACAGAAAAACAGATAGAGCGAGAGTGAGACTTCGAACCCGAGTTTAGTATTTTATTTTTTTTTTCCTGTTTATTTTATTCACGTCCAATTTTGCTGTGTCTATTTTATGACTTAAATTTTGAAGAAAAAGAAAATATTTTGATTTTTATATAGTTTTCACGTTCTCAAAAATTAAATGTTTTTTGGGTTTTCATTTTGAATTTATACTCATAAAATTCAAATAAAATGTAAATTCAAATTTCAAGTTTCACCGCTCTTTGCTTTGTGTTCTTCTTTTATATCTATGTTTTGTTCAACTTTATCATATTTATCAAAAAAAATTAATAATTTCATTGGTTGATTACTTGAGCTTTCGATTTCTTAAGTGAAAGTTTGATTTTTCATCTTATACTCTCTTCTAACTTCTTCTTTTTTATCTCAATTATTGAGATTCGTAAACTTGAATTTAAAATTTATTCGTACTAAAGTTTAAACATGATTAAATGCACAAGAACATAAAGGACATATCATATAAAGGAGTGAAAGCATTTGTTGAGAATCTAATTTCTATCTTTTTGCTCTGATTTTATATTATCATAAAACTATGAGTGATGAACAAATAGAAAATATTATGTTATAACTGAAAGAAATGAAGTGAAGATCAATTTGTAAAAATGGTGATTTAATATGACATGTTCGTCAAGTATCATATCCAACTAATTAAATTTGTTCTTCATTAAATATTTATGAGTTTTACATTAATTGTGTTAAACATAAAATAATAAAGGTCTAATACTTTTTTCATTTGGTTGACTATATAACACAAATATTTAATGATATTTATTATTTACTTACAAAATAAGATCTTCTCTTCTTTTTCATGCCCATTATTTTTTTAGAAAAAAAGATCTTACCTCATTATTTGAGGTTTATGAACTTAATTGACGTATTAGAATTGAACATGATATTATAGAAAACATATCTAAAGCGAAGAACATATCAATATGAGTTAAAAAATTTGTATATAGATCGGTGATGAAAAATGTAGAAATCATGTAATAACTTAATAATTCATGGAGTGAAGTTAAATTTATAAAACTACAATCTAATATTATAAGTCCATCAAGTATTCAATCTAACAAAATAAATTTGTAATTCATTAAATGTTTATGAATTTTACATTAATTGTGTTAGACATAAAATAATAAAAATCTAACTTTTTTTCACATCGTTAAATGACCACATGTACAAACATATAACGATATTATGGTCAAATACATAAACAGATTCCTAAACTTGTTGGACTTTTTCCCTCAAATACCTTAACTATACTATTTTCTTATTGAATCATTGAACCATTCATAATTTGTTTTTCTTTAAACACCATTGGCCGATGTGGAACCAGATTTTGTGAGGGGTATTGATAGAGAATACATACATTGTTCCAGAATTCATTAGTCCAATTGATAGTAAAACTGTTCGAGAATAATTGTGTTTTACTTTAAGTCATTTGAACAAAATAGAAAATAAATGAGACTAACATGTAGTTTGTCTTCATTCTTGCAATCAAAATCATTGCAATACAGACACAATTAAAGACATTTACAATAGAAAAATCGATCAAAATCAGCCAATAGTGTTTAAAAGAAACAAATTATGGGTGACTTAATGATTCAATAGAAAAATGACGTAATTGAGGTACCTAGAGAGAGAAAAAATAAGTTTGGAGATTTGTTTATGAGTTCGACCTGATATTATTATTTATGCATAATACAAAACCGTTCTATATAGCATACACATCATAATAAATCAGTAATGTGAGTTATTGTGATTGTACGTAATGTTACACTACATACATTCACTATTATATTAATAATAATTATGAATCATTTTAATCAATGTCCTTTATTTTTTAATTTTTATAATGACAAGATAATCATTTACTATATAATCATAAAAAATTTAGCGATTTGGTGATAATATTAACAATCTCAAGTCTTAAAATAAAGTTATATAATCATAATGAGTGAAAAAGTTGTACTTAAGATTATTTCTTATCATTGCTCCTTCACATAATAGTAGAGCCGTCAATATGAATTAGACCCGTTGAGTCGGCTTGGCCTAATTCGGAATTTAACAGGGTTGGGCTAAGGTTTTTAGAGCCCATTTAGGAAAAGGGTTTTTTAGCCCGACTTGAATAAGTCTGGTGATTTGTGTGGCTTGAGAAATATCAGTAGGTCGGTCCGTGGTCCAACAAAAATTAATTAAAAATATTATATAATATTAAAATTTAAAATTAAAGAGAGTCCAAACTCAAAACAATTAGGGTAATATTTCTATTTAGATATTTATATTTTTACTTGAAAAAAACTTAATAAATAGTATAAAGATAATTTTATTTGTGGACACTTATGGGTTGGGCAGACCATTTTCTAGCCTACATAAAAAATGGGCTAGTCAAGCCTGATCCATAAAATGTCAAAGCTTGTATAAGTTAACTCGGATGGGGTGAGCTAGCCCATATTGACAACTCTACATAGTGAAAACAGAACAAAAGTTTAAATTAGACTTTAATTATCAAATCATATTGTGGAAATTTAAATTTTAATTATCAAAGCACCTTTTATTATATTGTGATATCATATAAATAAATTTTTGTTACTTATTCCTTTTTAGGTACATTTATATATTTTACATTTTTTTCAGTGATAAATTATAGATATATTTGTAGGGTAAACTATGTGGTTAAGCAAATTTATCCTACTTAATTACTCACCATAGCTATAGTTTGCTATAATTACCACTCACGACTAATATTATACATTAATTACGTGGGCTGACTTCGAGTTTGTATAATTAGCCACATTTGTTATATGTATAATTCACTAGAATATACAAAAACATATGTATAATATACAATTATCTAATCAATATACATATATAATTCACCTCTCTCCCATTCTCTGCCCTCTCTCGCTCGTCTCTCTCCTCCCTCTCTTAATCTCACTCGCCTCTCTCTCAATCTCGCTTGTCATTTATACAAATGCATATGTATAATATACAAGTATCTAAACAATATACATATACAAATCACCTATCTCCCTCTATCTGCCCTCTCTCGCTCACCTCTCTCCTCCCTCTCCCAATGTCGCTCGCCTCTCTCCTCTCTCTCTCTCACACAATCTCGCTTGTCATTAATACAAATGTACATTTATAATATACAATTATCTAACCAATATACATTTACAATTCACCTATCTCCTCTCTCTCCTGGTCTCGCTCGCCTCTCTCTTCTCTATAACACATAACTACGAATTATAATTATCAAACTATAGTTATGGAGAGTAATTAGGCTTTTTAGTAGTTATATATGAAAATCCCCATATTTATGTCGTACTTTTTTAGAATTTTCAAGAGACATAATGTATTTGATATAATTTGCTAACTATTATAAAATATTTCACTTATGTCGAAAATATCTTCTATATTTCATTCATTTGAAAAAAACTTTAAGAGAAAACATTCTTGCAAAATAATTAAATTATTAGCAACAAATAAATATCAATATAAAAAATGTAATTTTTCTCCTGTTAAATCTTTGATATATATATATATATATAAATATTATTATACAAATTGAAAAAATATTATAGTATCATTGAATTCAATATATTTATTGAAATTCCTGTTTCCGTTTGTCATTTGAAATTTATGGCTTAAACAAAATAATAATGTGTTTAACAACTCCTTTAATCCAATTTTACAATCTCTAGTCTTTGCTCGTACTGTTGAATATATAACCTTTTGTCTTGCCCTACTGAAAGAATTTCCATTCAAATCAATTGGAAACCCCCTTCTTAACATCACCACCAACTCAATATTGATGGCTTTATTTCTACTACAACAAGAATCGAAGGTATTGTGGAGTCATTTGGGATAACACTGGCTGTTGGAAGGTGGGTTAAAATAAAAATTGTGTGGGTTGAATGCTACTTTATGAAAACTTTCGCGTTGCTTAAGGGGGTTGAAATCGTTTTTCATCAAGGCCTGTTTCCAATCATTATTGAAACGGACTCCACAGAGGTAATTACTTTATTCATGAAAAATGAAGATTTGTTATTTAACTCTTTAATCTCTCAATGCAGGTATTGGTTGAGGAAACTGCAGAATCCGGTAATCCAACATACTTTTAGGAAAGGCAATATGGCGCAACCCATGTTTTGGCAAATCAAGCTCGAACTAGTAATACTAATGAAGTTTGTTTAGTTTTGTAACACCTCCTGCTAAGGTGTTTAATAACATATAGTATTAAATAAATAGTATTAAATAATATTAGTATTTACTGTGTACTAATTCTAGTCCTATTAGGATTAGTACTCCTTAATCCTAGTCCTATTAGGATAAGTACTCCTTCCTATATCTCCTATATATATCTCTCATGTATTCCCTTATTAGGTTAACATTTCAATACAATCAATATTCTTTCATGGTATCAAGAGCCAGAAAACCTAGATCTTCTTTTCTCTAGTTTTTTTCTCTCTTTAGGGCACCGATCGTTTCCTCTCTTCTCTTGGGCGGCGGCAGCCATGACAACCGAGGTGGATACTCTCGATTCACTTCCTTCTGGCGTTAAACTCCTTCTCAGGCATCTTCATGCCCTGATTCCCGAAAAATTATCAGACATAAATTACCCTACATGGAAAATCACCGTTCTTACAGCCCTTGAGGCCAATTACCTTCTCAAATACGTCGATGGAAGCATAGAACCACCGCCGGCAATCATCACCGCCACGGACAAATCAGAAAAAACCAATCTGGCCCATGCCGCCTGGAAAGCCGTGGATGGCCAGATCCGATCATGTTTGATTGCGGTCATCTCTCCCACGGTTCAGAAACACGTCCGCTCCTACATAACTGCTTCAGCCCTGTGGACGGCCCTCGCAACACGCTATGCATCAATTTCCCACTCTCATATTTTTTAATTGCGTGATCGTCTCCACACAATTACCAAAGGCACGAAAACTATGGCGGAGTATTTAGACGAGGTCTCCACCATCATCACAGCCCTCGACACCGTGAACAAAATCATTCCCGAAAAAGATCTCGTCATGTGCATCGTTCGGGGGCTCCCATCAGCTTACTCTTCCATTAAACAGGCGGTTCGCATCAGTCCAACGCCCGTTGACCTGGCTACTCTCTCCTCGTGGCTAAAAAGTGAAGAAATCAACGTGGATCTGGAGAGCAAACTTCTTCTCCAAGAAGCCGCTGTTATGGAGCTGGCCACCGCCCTCACCTCAAGCCAGAACTATCGCGGGGGGGCGTGGTGGCGGCCAGCAGGGGAGTCACGGTGGCTATGGCAGAAACAGTGAAGGCCGCGGGCGCGGCGGTCGGCAGGACAGTCATCCGCCGTACGACGGTCAGCAGCACGGCAGCAACAACAGCCTGCACTCCTTCGACAGCGGCGGGCAGTCATCTTCCAGCGGCGGGCAGGGCACTTACGAGCGGGATTGTCCAACTTGTCAAATCTGTCAGAAAATAGGACACACCGCTGTTCGTTGCTGGTTTCGGTATGAGGAGAGCCGAAATAGTGATAACCGTGCCAATTATGCATCTCAAGCCGGCCCCTCCTCTGAATGGCTGTTGGATACCGGGCCAACATGCACGTTACTTCTGATCTATCCAAGCTTAACGCTCCAAATCCATATCATGGCTCCAATGGTATTACTGTTGGCAACGATGAGTCCCTTAATATTTTCTCACACTGGCACGGGTACCATTAAAACCCCCACCGCTATCTTTCACCTAGGTAACCTTACCCACGTCCCTTCTATTAAAACCAATCTCCTTTCAGTTCACTAATTCACAAAAGACAATAATTGCTCACTCTTGTTCACCTCTAATGATTATCAGATCCTAGACAATACTACCAAGAGGGTGATTTTTCAGGGCCCCTGTGAGCATGGTCTGTACGTTCTTCCTGGCACAAGTTCGTCTGCCCACCCAGTTTCAGAAAGCGTTCCTGTGGCTCCGGTGGCTCTTTCGGCTGATGGCCACAGTCTGTTGTGGCACAGTCGTCTGGGTCACCTGTCTACTCAAATAATAAATTCTTTAATGTCTCAATTAGGTTTTTCTTCCATTCATGTAAACAATTGTGACTCTTGTTCAATTGTTAAATCTCATAAATTACCTTTTACTTTATCTGAGAAGCGTACAACTGCACCTTTTCAACTTATTCATTCTGACGTATGGGGTCCTACCGCTGTTCCTTAATTTGCTGGTTTTCGCTATTATATTTATTTTGTGTATGATTTTACAAAATACACTTGGTTGTACCCACTAAAACACAAATCACAGGCATACACCACCTTTGTCACTTTTGAAAAAATGGTCAAAACACAATTCAATTCTCATGTTAAACTTTTTCAAAGTGACAATGGAAAGGAATATGTAAATAACATCTTTGGCCAGTTTCTGCAATCCCTGGGAATTATACATCAAACCTCCTATCCATACACTCTCGAACAGAATGGGGTGGCTGAGCGTAAGCATCGCCATCTCATTGAAACGGTGGTTACTCTTCTACATCAATCTCATCTCCCTGTCTCCTTTTGGGTAGAAGCTCTAGCCACCGCAAACTACCTCATTAACAGAATGCCCAGCCACATCCTCTCCAACAAATCACCCTATCAACTCCTTTACCAAGAACTTCCCAATTATACCAACCTCCGCGTCTTTGGGTGTCTTGCCTACCCTTGCCTACGCCCTCATATTACTCACAAATTACAACCCCGATCCCGTCGTTGTATTTTTTTAGGCTATCATCCTACCTCCAAGGGTTATCGCTGTCTTGACCCACAAACTCATAAAGTCTACATATCTCGTCATGTCAAATTTGTCGAAAATGAGTTTCCCTACGAGTCTATTTCCTCCTCCACAAATACATCATTCATTGGCGTCCTTTCCCTTTTTCCAACATACTCACAGGGTCCCTCACCACCTTCCCCCACACCTCTACCCAATACCCAACTACCCCTCATCACCCCTTCGACCGTCACCCACAATACACCCGCAACCACCACCCACACTCACAACCAACCCGAACCACCCCATACCCACAACATCTCCAGCCCGATCCGTTTTGGGTCCTTCCCGGCCACCCCCAAATCACTACCGCCCGTGCCACCCCCCAATACTCATCCCATGTTAACCCGTGGCAAAGCCGGTATCTTTAAACCCAAAACCTTTCAGGCTACCATACTACCAAATACACCCCTTCCCGATAGTGAACCAACAACCTACTCTGTTGCCTCAAAAAATGCTTATTGGCGTCATGCTATGGATGACAAGTTTAAGGCTTTGACTGATCAGAAAACTTGGGTTCTTGTACCTATGCCCCATGGGCGGCACCCAGTGGGCTGTAAATGGGTGTACAAAATTAAACACAATACAGATGGCAGTATTTCCAGGTACAAGGCTCGTTTGGTTGCTAAAGGCTACAATCAAGAGTATGGGCTTGATTACTCCGAGACATTCAGTCCTGTATTCGACAGGAAACCATTCGCCTGGTACTGTCACTCGCTGTGCGCAACAATTGGCTCATCAATCAGTTGGATATTTCCAATGCTTTTCTTCATGGCATGCTTGATGAAAATATGTACATGACGCAACCACCGGGCTATGTTGATCCCCGCTTCCCTCAACATGTTTGCAAACTCCAGAAGTCTCTGTATGGGCTCAAGCAAGCCCCCCGTGCTTGGTACACACGTCTGAAAACGTTCCTCCAGGGACTCGGCTTCACGTGTTGCATACACGACACGAGTCTGTTTACTCAACATTCAGCACACGACACAGTCATTCTTCTTGTCTATGTAGATGATATCATTATTACAGGCTCTACTGCAGCTCTCATTCAGGATGTCACTCGAGCTATGCATACTACCTTCAAAATGAAGGACCTTGGCCCGTTACATTTTTTTCTGGGAATGGAGGTTTTTCGGACAGGCAGCGGCTTGTTTCTTCATCAGTCAAAATATGCTCGAGATCTGTTGCAGAAAGCTGGACTGGAAAAATGCACCAGTCAACCAACACCGATGGCAGTCTCTTCGTCTACGAATGGAGCCGACACCCTCTTTGCCGATATCACCCACTTCCGCAGCCTCATTGGGGCTCTACAGTATCTGGCCATTACCTGTCCTGACATCCAGTTTGCTATCAACCGAGTTGCTCAGCGCATGCATCAACCAAGTGAACATGATTACCATTGTCTAAAACGCATTCTCAGGTACATTTTTGGCACTGTTGGTCGTGGTTTACTCATTCGACCCGAGGACTTGGAGCTTCGGGGGTTCTGAGATTCAAATTGGGCGAATGATAAAAATGACAGAAAATCTACATCGGGGTTTCTCATTTTTTGGGGCCGAACCTGATCTCCTGGTGTACAAAAAAAAACCCAAGGTCTCTCGGTCCTCGACTGAAGCTGAATACCGCGCCCTTGCTCTTCTCGCTGCTGAGACCATGTGGGTCACATATATTCTTCGCGAACTCCGCGCCACTCACACTGTTCCTGCTCTCTATTGTGACAACAAATCAACTATCTGTGTGGCCAAGAATTCTGTCCTACACACCAGAATGAAGCATGTTGATACCGATTGTCTCTTTGTTCGTGATGAAGTTCAGGACGGCACCATGACTGTGCAGTATGTACCCACTGAAGAACAACCGGCTGATATTCTCACCAAACCTCTCCCGAGCCAACAACAAGATTACCTCAGTTCCAAGCTTCTGTTCGCTTCCGCTCAGCTCAGCTTGAGGGGGGATAATAACAGATAGTATTAAATAAATAGTATTAAATACTATTAGTATTTATTGTGTACTAATCCTAGTCCTATTAGGATTAGTACTCCTTAATCCTAGTCCTATTAGGATTAGTACTCCTTCCTATGTCTCATATATATATCTTCCATGTATTCCCTTAACACTTCAATACAATCAATATTCCTTCAGTGTCTCACTGCCTTCCGGAGGATATTATGGGACACATAACTACTAAACAAGTGTCCTTAGCTACTGTCTACTTGTATTAGTCTAGCGAAGTTTGGGAATTCTAATATCCTTGATGTAATAGCTATCTAGGTTGGAAACTTCTCTGCCCCCCCCCCCCCCCAAAAAAAAAATCAATATGTCATAGTTGAGATTACTATGAGATTTGTTCGAGCTTATATATTAATTATTATAATTTATACGATATACATTATAATTTTAGTTAATTCAGGTGGGTCTTTTAAATTTTAATATGATTTTTAGATATTTAAGATGTTGATTTTTTTGTTTGTTTATTGTGAAGGGGTCCATTTTAAATTTTCATAATTAATGTATTTTTTGTCATCGATCGTTAACTTTTTACTCAAAATAATATCGACATTCATAATAATAAAGCAATAACCAAAGAAAATGAATTTAAAACTAAAAGTCATAGTTAAAACAAATTCTGTAATTTTGAAAGAAGCATACACTTAAATAAAAGCAGAAAAAAAGAAGTAATTTAAGAAATGCATTTCCAAAACATGTTGAAGCAGGCACGTCAAAGGGGACCTGCTTCATCGTGAAGTCTTAAATTCATACTAAAAATAAAATGAATTTAATAATTTCAAAATATTCTACACTAATTAAATTAAAGTTGAACAAACAAAATAATTTTTTTTGAAAAAAGTTCAAAACATATTGAATCAGACATGTCGATAGAGACATACATACTTCAGCACGAACTATCAAAGTAGAATATAAAAAATGGAAAATGCACAAGTACCTCCTCAATCTATGCCCGAAATCTCAGAGACACACTTATACTATACTAAGGTCCTATTACCCCCTGAAATTATTTTATAAGTAATTTTCTATCCCTTTTCGACCTACGTGGCACTAGCTTGAAAAAAATCAACCAGCGTTGGACCCACAAGATAGTGTCACATAGGTCCAAAAGGGATAGAAAATTATTAAAATAAGTTTAGGGGGTAATAGGACCTTAGTGTAGTATAAGTGTGTCTCTGAGATTTCGGTCATAGGTTTAGAGGTACTTGTACATTATCCCTATAAAAAATAATTTTTTAAATACTTTTTTTGAAACATGCTGAAGCAGACATGTCGATACGACGGAGACTTGCTTGCACAAACTGTCTCCTATAATGTCATTTTCCCAAATTCAAACACCCAACCAACCAAGGATATTTAGAAAAGAAAAAAAAAAGAGAAAAAGAAAAAGAAAATAGTAAACAAAGTCAAAATAGGAGTTAATATCTCAAAAGATCATTCAATTTTGGAAATTTATCTAACAAAGTCATTAAACTTTATTTTGCATCAATAAAATCACTCAACTTAGACTTTTATTTCAATAAAATCATTTAACTAAGGGCCCGTATGGATGGGGTTAATAAAAGCAGCTTTAAAAAAGTACTTTTGAAAGTGCTGAAACTTATTTTTAAAATAAGCAATTATGCGTTTGGATAAAAGTGCTGAAGTTAAAAAAAAGTTGTTGATGCGTTTGACAAATAAGTGTTGATATACAAGTTTTTAAATCAAAATATCTGAAATACCCTTAAAAGTTGTTAACATAATAAAAGTTAATTAATTTATATTTTACAGCCATAAATAATTATATTTTGCTATCATTCACATATTTCTTTCTCATCACAAATTATTTATAAAAAGAATATAAACTTATTATAGATTTTAAAGATATATAATTTGAATAGATCAAAGAATGATTTAAGATTTTAATTTAGTTTCATCCATAGGTAATAATAATAGTCTATCATTCACATATTTCTTTATTATCATAAATTATTTATAAGAGGAATATAAATTTTATCTAAGTTATATGTGCAACTTATTTTACATTTTAATAATATATAATTTGAATAGATCACTTGAAAGATTTAAGATTTATTTTATTTTCATTCATTAGTAATAATAATTGTCTATCATCCACACATGAAAAGGGAAAAATTGAAGAAAAAGATGTTAGGGTTATGTGGGTAATTTGGAGATTGTATAAAAATATGAAGGGTAAAAATGTAAAAATATAGTCAACTTAAAACAGCTTATAAGCTGGAAAAAAAAAAAGCACCCCTACCCCAGTTTTTAACTTTTGGCTTACAATAAGTTTTTTTTAACTTAAAATAAGTTATTTTGAGGATTGTCAAACAGCTAAATAAGTCAAAAACCAGCTTTTAAGCTGAACCAAACAGGCTCTAAATTTATCACTAAAAAAACATTTGAAATAGTAAAAAAAATTATTTTCTATCTCATATAAATATGCACCCTATAAATGAATAAAAAATTTAAAAAATTGTTAATAAACTTTAGGAACAAACTTAATTAATGAAATACATACTTTTATAATATTAAAGTATGTAAGCATTATGACATTATTATAATTATTTCAAAATAAAAATATTTACACAAAATTGACTAGTTAAAGCAAAACATCAAGTTGAAAAATTTTAAAGTTATAAAAAAAGATCAAGATTAATAGAGCCAAAATAATTTTAAGCTTTAAAGAAGAAGTACAATAATATATAACATTATTTATTTTATTTATTTTTTAAAAAAAGTTACAAAACAAATAAAACAAATTTTATTAGAGCATTGTTGTTTAATTTTTGCATTCTAAAAGAAAAGCTGTTAGTTATAATATATTTAGAAAGATATTTGAGGTCACAATTTTAAATATTATTTTAGTACTTTTCTTTTCTAATGAATCCTAATTAGATTTGTGAATACAAATTTCATCGATAATTTGTTTGTGCTGATTCTCAAAATCAGATACACTAGTGAACCAATAAATAGAACTCCTAGTTATTTCTTTTTATTTAGTAATTAGTGTATTAAGATAAAGAGTATTTGTTTCAATAAAGAAATTTTCCGTAAAAATTTAGATTAGTTTTCTTAATTTTATTTATTTGTGGGGTCTATTTTATATGAAACAAAAACAGGATAAATTTTGTTTAGTGATTTTACTAACACAAATGTCTAAGTTGAGTAATTTTATTGATATGAAAATCTAAGTTGTGATACAAAACAAACTTCAATGACTATGTTAGATCAATTCATAAAGTTGAGTGATTCATAGATATAAAAATTTAGGTTGAGTGATTTTTTTTTGATAGAAAACAAACTTTAATGACTTTGCTAGATCAATCCTAAAGTTTAGTGATCTTTTAGATATTAACTCTCAAAATAGTTCTAAAGTTATCATCACCTAAGTGTGTTTACGACGGCGACGAAGCTGGACGACACTGCTCCAAAGTAATTTGGCTTCTCATTTGATTCCTTCTTCAAAAAATCATTCTCAGGCTCCATAATTCTCTAATCATCAATTTCAATTTCACCAAAAAAGGTAACATCGTTTCCTTTTTTCACATTTGAAATTGGTGCTCTTGAATTTCCCCCTTTTGAACTGTTCTGAAGTCTCAATGCGCTTTTGATTTCTAGAATTAATGGACTGGTTATTAAACTCAAGTATATTGCGTTGTTCTCTTTTTCTCTATTTGTTGTTGCAATTAAAGAGTTAAAGTTCTAAATTTCGTGGTTCTGCTGTGGACTTTGAATTACTATCGTTTCATATAGTTGTTGCTGCTTCTACTGCCATTTTGTTGTCTTTTTGATAACCATGGTCAGCCGCTTGCACACAACTCGACTAATTCCACGAATACCTCCCATCACTAATAGGTACCAAGTAACTTTGTCAACCAAGACTAGAAGAAATCACCTAGTGATTGTCTCTGCAGACCTTATGGTTCTCAACGCAGTTCACTGACTACTAAGTCACAAATTGGGGTTGCCATTTGGTTATCTTTTTAGCCGAATTTTGTACTGTTGACATTCTTTGAATTGGAGCAACGCCGCGGTGACTCAACTAAAAAAAATAAGTTAATTTTTTTTTGAAACGGGTAAAAAAGGGTTACAAGGGGTAAAATGAGTTTAAAAGGGATTAAAGGAAAAGGGAGTCACCACCTAAGTTTTTTTTTAGAAAACTAGAAAACCGATTAATTAATTAACTTGAAAGAAATGTTTACGAAACCAATTTGATTTCTAGGTAAGGGGTTCAAGTTATTCTGAAGGTAAGGGGTTAGACACCCTTCAAAATCCACAACTGTGGTTCCCGACTGAGTTCATTTTTTCAAATTGAGAAGGAGAATAAAATAATGTACAAATACAATAAACATGCAATATACACAATAAAATAAAATAATAATATCGGCCTAAGGTTTGCCTAACATCGATATATACAAAATAATGAATTGAAAAATATAATTCAAACTCCTTTCAAATAGCTTCAAGGAAGCAAGTCTTGGGTACCTGTAAACACACTTAGTAAAAGTGTTGGTAATAAATAAATATGAATAAAAATGAATTAATTAAATAGTGACTTAATAATAAAAACCCGTCTTATGAACATGGGAGGCCTTGGAAATCGACGGTAATTTCTTCATTGGCCAATTCTAACAACTAAAATATACAAACTTAAATTAAATTTCCGTCTTTTAAAATGGAAAGACCTCCAAAACCGACGGAAAGTTTATATCCTTGGCCATTTAACAAGTAATTCTCCTCTTTTTACTCTAAGCTGGGTGATTTTAGGAGGATGAGGGTTTTGGGGTGATTCTACCTAGATTATTAGGTTTAGATTGAGTGAAACGAAGTAATTAGACATCAAATGACGTAGCTTAAGTGACCAAGACATAGGGGAAAAAACAAACGACCCTGACTTAAATTGACAAAGTGTCATTCACAGAGGGACTGACGGGCTGTCATTTGAATCACAACATGTCAATTGGGTCGTGGTTTATGTCCCTCCTAACAAGGCTCTATTTTAAGGAGCGTAACTTTTTATTCTGAACTTGGATTTTAGCAAACTCGAAGGCTAAAAAGAGGATTCAATTATCTTTAATTTGATAGGTCATGAGTCACCTAAGTCATTTTTTTTATAAAAGATATGACCATTTGAAGCTGACTCAATACTTGAAGGCTGGCATGTCCCCCCCCCCCCCTCACGGTTCACTTGATGGACCGTGTGAAATACCATGTGCCATATAGACAGGCGTGGTTCCTCACATGAACAAGGATGGTTATAGGGTGACTTCCACGGTCAACTTACAGGACCTTGTGGGGTTTCACGGACCGTCTAGCGGTCCGTGGTTCCTCACAGTGGCCTTGGGTGGCTCCTGGTCATTTTGACGGGCAACCCGGCGGCTCGTGTGAAGTTCCACACTCCTGAAGGGGTTTGTAGTCCTCCACATTTTTCCAAGTATGAACCACGATTGTGGTGGCAGGTCGCGGTCCTGTACATGGCTCGTGGACCCCTCTATGGTTCTCTCATTTTTCCTTGTGTACAGTCCAGTTAGATTTATAAGGTGTTTCAGATAAAGATTAGAATAATAATTAATAAAAATAGGTGCATAAAAATATTTTAAATTAGATTAATCGTATCTTCGCATAAACTAATGATGATAAGCAGTTACGCCAAATCCAAATACTTAATTTTATTTATTTATTTTCTTACCATATAGTCTATAACTACTTTTTAGTAGAAGATTGTGGGAATCTAAATATCATTTCTTTAGTTGAAATTTACCTATAAAAGGATGTTAATAGGCTTCTCCCAAATACCCCACATTCACAAAGCTACAGTATTCTTTACCTTCTTTTCTTTACCTCTTTGAAATGTTCCCCCTTCCCCTCCCCGGTTTTCGAGATCGGAAATTTTCAATCGTCAATCATCCCCACTATGCAACTTCACTACGATGAACTAATGAGTCTACAACAATCACAATTTAACTATCAACCAGCGAACGATTTTGCATTTTTGGAAAATCTTGGGCCCATGAGACTTTTTGGTGGACAGAATACATTTAATAATAATATTATTAGTTTTCAAGATCCTTTTATGCTTAATCCGAATGTTTTAAATTTCAATGTAGCTCATCAAGTTCAACAAGAACTTGGCTAGCAACCTAACAATATTGGGTCGGCTTCGCGAGTTAAACCACCTCGCGTCCTTTGGACTGATGAGTTGCATCGAAAGTTTCTTGATGTTGTTGATGCATACGGCGGACCTTGGGGTTATCATAAATTTTACCCTTCACGTTATTTATTTATTTATGCTCAAATTTTTTGTTTTATTTGTAAAACATAAATCATGTGTATTCGTCTGTCTTTTTCTATTAAAATTTATACCACATAAAATCTATTAAAGAGAAACCTACTCTGTAATTTTTTATTTTATACTTAAAGTTCAAGTTCAAATTCTTAATAATAAATAAAGAAATTTTATTTATATCTCACCGCAACATCTGATGATTGCATGTCGCTAGTAACTAGCATGTAGATCTATTTTTTTCACTCTTTTTTATTTGAAAAAATATTTGGATGAAATTAAAGGTAAGTAATCAGATAATTTTTTTTAATTCAACAAAAACAATTTTTTTTTATTTCATGATCTCATTTTTTAAAATTAAGATATCAAACTAGATCTAAATCATCTATTGAATTGTTCCAAATTAGTGGTATACATATATTCTTTTTACAAATTTTAATTTGTTTGCAGCTTGGAAGGAAATGACACATTTGAGAATAACTCATTGTCAAATTAAGAATCGCTTACAGGTTTTTTATATAATTCTTTTTTATTTACAATCATCGATGAAAATAAATTAATGTTTTGTACATTTAATAATATAATCTATTTGAATTTGTACATTCATTATATTTCAATCTATCTATTTGATATCCGTAATAATAATTCAATATGATATATACTTAAAATATATTATTGATTTTCTGCAGAGATATAGAGCTAAGCTCAATCCAAATGAGGCTGGAGGAAGAAAATGTATAAGAATATATTTTATATGTTTGATTTATGTATTTTATTTTAGTTTTAGTTTGTTTAATCATCACTTTGATTTATGTATTTTATTTTAGTTTTAGTTTGTTTAATCATCACTTTTATATTTAGTAATTCGTTAAATTCAATTTTCACATATATATTATATTTAAAATGAAAAAAATTAAGGGGCATTTTGGTACATTTGACATAACTTTAATTTAGAACCACAAGATTAAAAAGTTTTCTTTCTTTTCTTAAACTCCGTTCCAAGTCAAACTAGGTCATTCTTTTTTAAACGGAGGGAGTACTATTCTAATAGAAGGGTGGTCGCCTCAAAGATCATTATGAAGCAAGTAAAGTTACATCCGTAAGTGGTGAACGGGGTCATTAGAATGCCAGAATGTTTCCCAACAAATGGTTGGTAAATTGAAAGAGGTGATTAGCAAGTTGGTAGATTCTTAGCACATGACATTCATTAAAGGGAGACAAATTATGGGCGCGATTTCGATTACCAATGAAGTTGTTGATTCCAGAGCTAAGCAGAAGAAACCACACTTTCTTTATAAGCTGGATATAAAGAAAGATTATGACCATGTTATTGGAGATACCTTATGAAGGTATTAGGAATGGTGGCTTTTAGAAAAAATTGATTGAAATGGATAGAGCTATGTATTTCGACAATCAACTTTTCAGTTCTAGTCAATGGTTCTCCGACATGATTTTTTCCAATCACATAGAGGACCTAGACTTAAGTTACTACTTTCATTTTTTTTTTAAATAGAGGATTCAAGCACGGTGATCCTTTGTCACCTTTTCTGTTCCTAATTGCTATGGAAGGATTGAATAACATGATCAAGACAACCAAATCACAAGGTTGAATTTACAATTTGGAAGTGACACATCTATAATATGCAGATGCTACACTTATCTTTTGTAATGTTGAGGAAGATCAACAAAAGTACTAAAGAGTGATTTGTTCTGTTTCAAGGGGTCTCTAGTCTGCATATGAAATGCAGGAAGAGTGAATCAATTTAGTACTTGATGCTCTTCCTACTTACATGATGTTCCTTTTTCTATTCCAACAAGGGTCACCAAGAGGCTGACAGTATTAGAAGAAAATTTATATGGCAACGTGGTAACGAAAATAAAGGATTTCACTTGGTAAAGTGATATCTAGAAACAAGAATGGTAGATTAAGAACCTAAACTTGTAAAGTAAAGTTCTTCAAATGAAATTGGAAGTATGCAAATGGTAAACCAATTGATGTGGGAATGTGTGATTGGGATAAATATATAGCAAAAGACAAATGGATGATCAAAGAGGTGACTTTCCCTTATGAGGTCAGCTTTTGGAGGTCCATTAGGAATTTGCGGGATGAAGTAAAGAACAACTCAAAGGTGAATTTTTTTGATGGGAGAAAGATTGTTTTGGAAGGATAGCTGGCATGAGAAAGCCAACTTGGAAAAGTTAATTCCTGATGTTTAGAACTTAGTTACAAACTTAGAATTCAACAAGGGTTTAGAACATATTTATGAAAACTACCGGAGTGAAACTTCAACTTCAGAAGACAACTCAATGACAGTGAGGTTTAGAGAGTAGCTGAATTTCTTAAAACAATGGAGCCTTTCAATAGACTTCAAATAAGGTAGGATATTATTGTGGACATGATACAATAGAGGAGTATACAAAGTCATTACAACTTATAAGTTAATGGGTCAAACAAACGACAGATTACAAACTGGCCATGAAAACAAATATGGAAAAAAAATATCCCATAAGGTATCTTGCTTTTCAGGTTGTTGGCCAAAAAAACAACTCTTAATCAAGAAAATGTCAAGAAGAGAGGGATAACCTTATGCTCTAGATGTTTTCTTTGTGGGCACTTAGAGACTGTTAACCATCTGTTTCTACACTGCAAGTACACTCAACAATTATGGAGAATCTTTTAAAGTCTCAAAGGCATCTACTGGACTATGCCTAGGAAGTTTCTGAGGCTTTAAAGAGTTAGGAGGAAGCAGGAGAACTAGCAAAAGATAGAGGCGGATGGAGATTTCTCTCTGCTTCGATATGGTGGGCATTGTGGAAAGAGATAAACTCTTGGTGTTTTGAGAGCATAGAGAATAGTGTGCAGAAAGTGAAGCTCAACTACATTTTGCTATTATGTTTTTGGTGTAATCAGTTGTACTCAACAATGATAGTGTCTCGATGATGTTGTAGACTCAATTTAGCCATAAAGTAGTAAGAATTGGGGCCACTTGTATATAAGGTTTCAAACAACGCATTTACTGTTTCGTGATATAATACAAAGTTACCAAGTTAAAATGTTTCTCAGAAAATGGTTAGGAAGTTCTGATTTACTTTTTTCTTTTATTTCATCTTATGTCTGTTCTTGTCAATTATTTTCTCAATATGATTAAGTGCTCAAGTCTTTCTTGATCGATGGTTATGTAGGCAATTTGGTCTTGTTATTCTATCTTCATTTCTCTTGACTTCTTTCTGGTGCGCTATTGATTGTTTCCTTGGGGAGTATTGGAGGAGTTAAGGTTGAGAAACTCAGATAACATGTTTGGTGAATAAATGTGAATTTTCTGTCTTGAACGTTCTTCTAGTTTCTTTTTATTCTTAACTAAAAGTGAATAATGGTGGCGGAGCACATGGTTTGGAAAATTATAAGGCATTCGAGGTTCTAAATTTCGTAAACATGGTTCCTCTGTTTGATGTAGAACATGGTTCTCTGCCCTCTGTTTTTCCGTACCTTTCTTTCCCACTTCTTGTAGTGGCAAAACATGTTGAATCATGAA
Source organism: Solanum lycopersicum (assembly GCF_036512215.1). Taxonomy (NCBI): domain Eukaryota; kingdom Viridiplantae; phylum Streptophyta; class Magnoliopsida; order Solanales; family Solanaceae; genus Solanum; species Solanum lycopersicum. Next base: position 6,108,224 of record NC_090811.1, read on the forward strand.
AAGAAGGTCCCTGTATGGAGTCTTTTTGCAGTTCTGTTGCAGTGTCTTTGATTGGTCAAATGAGAAATCTAGCTGATTTATGATCTAACATTCTTGTCAATAAATTATCTTCATTTTACGAGGGAGCAACAAATTGCTTTTCCCCCCCTTTTTCTATTTTCCTTTTTTTGGTTTGGGGGTGGGAGAGAGATTGTTCACATGGATGTTCCCTTATTCATCGTTTGTCTATTTATATTTCTAATGTTTCTTTAGAAAATGGTTACTTTTGGAGACTTCTGGATCCAAGAATATAATAAAGCAGGAAAGCTCGCAGATAAAATCATTTACATGATATCTGAAAGAAATTTGTTGCCCGCAACAGGCCCGGAAGCACAATGTCATTCATCTTTAATGAGAATGAAGATCACAATATTAGGATTTAGACTTGATAGCTTACAATGTATTGACTCTAAGCTTCCTGGAAAGCAACGCTTGCGAGTTTTTCAAATCTGAGTCTTCTTATGCTTAATTTTTTTTAAATGTGTTAAATTGCTAGTACTTTGGCAACCTGTTCATACGACTCTTGTCGTGCTGTTAGAGAACTTTGTATATGTTCCTAAATAGGTAGTGGATAGTTGTATTTGACCTGCACTAAGTATATTTTCATTTCATGATGGTGAATACTTATATTAGTTGAAATGTGTTTATGGTCATATTTTCTTTAGAAATCATATTTTGGCTTCTTATCCAGGGTGATCTATACCTAATCCACTTTAATATTGGTAAATCAATTTTCAATCAGGAAAAAATATATATTGGACAATCAAATATTTCCTGCCTTCCTTGCTTACAATTCTATTAAGAGGGTAAAATTTGATCTGATACAACAAATTGACCTCACTTATCATGAACTATGTTGCATATTCAATCCGCAACTACTGAATTATACAAAGTCAAATATTTTCGTCCTTTCCCTTAAAAAATGTAAAGCGCCATAATGCATGCAATTTGCAATGGAGGGTGTAATAGGGAAATGGATAGCAAAGGCAAGTCATTGTTAGTGATTTATCCAAATGGAGGATTATAGAAGAGAAAGTATTTCAAATAATCCGCTCTCTTTTGTAGTCACTATTGATAATGTCTAAAGTCTAAGTTGTGTTAAATTGCAGAAATTTTACTTTTATACTTCGGTAAATGTATCTTTTTTCTTATAAATATCTTGAGGGTGGGGGAGGGGCAAGTGTCATAAGAATTTGTAGCAGTTGTCTGTCTGCAGAATCTTTGAACGCATAGGCCTAATAACATTACTTTTTGTATGGTGATTCTGTATAGATTTCTTAAGCCTTCATCTTTATGTAGGACAGAGAAAGAGATGAATCTTCAAAAGGTTATGCTTGAAAATTTAAAATCAAAAGCAACCGAAATGGCCTCCACTTTGAATATGTCGAACTTTGCCAATAGGGACAACTTGCTTGGACTAGAAACAAAGACAACAGATGCTACGAGCAGAACCACAGGCCTTGACAATTATGGTGTTGTTGGTCTTCAAAGGCAAATTATGAAAGGCAAGTTGTTATGTATTTTGAGAACTTCTCCTACGATTGGCTTTTCTGTTTCTTTAATATGTTATTTGTTGGATTTACTACTAATGCAGAACAAGATGAGGGGCTTGAGAAATTGGAGGAGTCTTGATGAGCTTCAAACATATAGCATTGTCATTTAATGAGGAGCTCGACTTGCAAACAAGACTCATTGTATGAGTAGAATTTTTGCTGGATCCTATTAAACTACCTCTATAACTTAGTTTCCCTGTGAAATACTACTTTTATGTTATTGAAGTAGGATGTTGACTTCATAGTCTGACTTAATGCAGGATACCCTGGACGAATATATTGATGTTACTGACTCAAGATTTTAGGTGACAATTTTGCTGCTTTTGTAACAACTCATGCAAACCAGATATTGTTGGTTCTAATTTTTTTGGGATTGCACTTCATAACTTCCCTAGGAGTCTAGAGTGGTATATGTGTTCATGGAACACCAGATTTTGCTCAAACCATGCATATGATCAAAGCATCAACTAAATATATTAAAGTATCTACCTGTGAGACCAATTTCTACTTGAGGTCATTGTAGGAGCTCATAAACTTTAAATTTTTGATCTTCCTCTGAAGGAAATGAGTTTTAGTGTAGAAGCTAATACCATTTACTCTAAAGCCAATACAATCTTCATTCCTCATAACTTTTAACTTTTGCCACCAATTTGTCTCATTTATACAAGGTAGACTATGTTTTGAGTTAGTTATGTGGTGGCTTATGAATCTAGAAAAAAATTCATTGTTGTTGGTTTTTATGAGGAAGTGGGGTGGGGTGGGTGCTGAATGCTTTAAGAAAGTTGATCCTTTTATTGATATGAAGGAAAAATATGTTAAAGAGTGGATAATCCTACTGAAAAATGTGATATTCGAACAGGTTATTAGGAAATGACCCAAAGAAATAGGACTGTGACATTAATATAGATAAGGTTGCTTTTAAATATTTCAAACTCTCTTCTATTTCTCTCATCCTTAAGTGCAATGGGTGATAAAGGAGCCTACTTCACACGGTCTACTCCTCTGTTTTCAACCTTTGAATTTCAAGCATAACCATTCTTGACACCACCCATTCAATTCCAAACATATTCCAGGTGATGCATCATTATGGAATCAGGTAATGAGACTGAGAAGTTTGATTATGCTCTCAATGGTTTATTGAATCTTCATCTATAGAACTTAATGTCGTACAAGAAAAATGGGAAAAGAGAGGTATGTGACAATTCTTGGAGTACACTGATACGCTCAAACTTACTTCTCAAATGAGAAGTAAAGCGGTCGCGTCAAGTAAATAACTCAACTAGTGAGGTTGGGATCGTTCCCACGAGGAAAATAGTCTAGACATAACTTCAACTTGTTATTACTATTGTTCGGTTGATGACTTCCTTAGAAAGTAAAAGCATAAAAGGGGGTTTGTATTTCCTAATGAGCAAAAATAACTAACGAACTTGAAAGAGACACTTAACAGCTTTTAATGTTGGGTTTTAATCAAGTAATCAAAGTAACTAGGGTTTATGTGTTCCCCACAGGTTCATAACTTGATAATTCTAACTATAACAATTCTTTCCTAGTATCTTGCATGCAAAGTGATAAGTTATGTATTTCTAAATCCTTGGTCCGGCATCTAGAAAATCTCACTCCGCACCTTGGTCCGGCTACATGTGTTGCTTTCCTAACCCTTATCCTTACCTCATATTAAGCATCGTATTCGATATTTGACTAAGTTATTACTTCGTACCAATCAATACTAGCCTATTAGATAGTATACACTAAATCTTCGTTAATAATTCTTTTCCTATTATCTACCTCATTGGTCCGGCAAGTAGCATTAAGGCGAGTTCTAACGTTGATCATTCGTTAAAAAGACTTTTAAGCGAAAGAATTATTAATACATGCAAGACACGATTCTAGAATTGTTATTTTAGCTAGGGTTTATCTCATTATTTGCCTATGGTTCCCACAACCCTAGTTATGGAGTTTAGTTCCTCATAGCCATAAACACAATATTCAAATATGTTAAACAAGAATTCATGTACTTACTTCAATGAGAAAGAATAAAGTTCAAAAATTTGCTTGATTAATCACCAAAAAATCACTTGTAAGAATCTCTCACAATCAAAAACTCAAGACACAAAGTCTCACAATATGATGTTTAATCTCACAGAGTCTAACCTCAAAAACGAGGTTTTTCGAACTATTTATAAAAAAAATAAAAACCTAATTAAACAAGGATTCTAATTACTGGAAATCTGCCAAAACGCGGCTGGGTCGACGGACCACGCGACGGACCGTCATGGTCATGAAGGACCGTCGTGGACTCCGTCGTCCCATACTTGGTGCAATTCTTCTGCTGCTTTCTTCATTCCCCTCGACGGCAAGTGTGACGGACCGTCATAAGCACAACAGTCCGTCGAGGGTCTCGTTTTAAAATACTTCAACTCTTGGAATCTGGGTACTGGGATCACTTCTCTGATCTTTATGACGAACCTGCAGGACGGACCGTCATAGCCATGACGGACCGTCACAAGCTTTGTAATCCCACACTTGGTCAGACTTCCCCATCTTCCTTCAGCAGCTTCTCTACGCCGCCACCCACGGACCGTCACAGGTACGACGGACCGTCATTAGCTCCGTAGGTGGTCTCTTCTGCATTTTTCGCTCAAAATCTCCGCATTCAGCTTTGGACAGATTTCCTGCAAAACAAAGAGAAACTTATATCAAAATTAGCACAAAAAAGACTTTCGGACACACTAAACTTAAGGAAAAAGTATTAATTATATCGTGAAACCACGGTATATCATACACCCATTGATGAGGAAGGACAAACTTACTATTTTTACTAAACATAGTGTTCTGCACCATGGATTCTCATAAACATATGCCGCCGTCTGTAGAATTTTGGTGCTTATATCTGTCCCCTGTGAAATTAGCTTCTTCTACATATGTTTCTTTTCTTTTATAATGTGCAAATGTGGCTATACATTCTCAAGAAAAATCTGCACGATTGATTTTAAAAAAGGGGGTGGGGTGGGGGGTGGGGACTGCAATGATCTTTGGAGATTGGGAAAGTCTCTAAATTACAAAGTTTCTCAAATTCACAATCTTATCCAGAAGCTTTTTTTCTGTCCCATTTGATGTTGACACATTTTCTTTCGGAGCTTTAGTGGAAAGTAATAGTGTGTATGGTATGAAGGAAAATATTTTCCAATTTTCTCATGTTTGGTTGGGACAAAAGTTTTGGAAAATGTTTTCCAAATCAACTCATTTTCCTCAAAATTAAGGAAAATGACTTCCCTTCAAAAATTAAGGAAAACATTTTCCAAATCTCTCCTCTAATTTCAAATTACTTTTTTTGGGGGGAAAACATCAATTTAAAAAAGTATATTTTCAATTTTAAAATTTTGTTTTATCAGCCACCCATCTACCACTGGGCCCCAACCCCAACCCCTACCCAAAAAATTAAATTTGTTTTTTAAAAATATTTTCAACTTTAAATTTTTATTTTTAAACTCCTACCCCCCTCCCCCTCCCCTCCGGCCAGCCCCCACCCACCCCCACCCCAAAAAAAATTAATTTTGTTTTTTTAAAAATACTATCAACTTCTAATTTTTATTTTTTCACTTCTACCCCTGCCCTCACCTACTACCCCACCACCACCACCACCACCATCCAAAAAAAAATTATTTTTAAATATTTTCAATTTCATAAATTATTTTTCACTCTAGTAAAAATAAAAGATGTTTATCAAAAATATTTTTCATTAATAAATCAAACACAAAATCATTTCCGGAAAATATTTTCTACGCACCAACCAAACATGAGAAAATAAGTCCCAAATCTACTTGTTTTCCAAGAAAAGATTTTCTAGGAAAACATTTTCCTTCATACCAAACGCACCCTAAATAAAAAAGGGAAAAAAGAAAAGATAATATCCTATTATTCTGATACTTGAACTTGCATTTGAGGTACAAAATACTATCTGTTGAGAATGGTAAGGTTTTGTATAAATGAGGCACCAGAGAGACAAAATGTTAAAACATAATATTCATAGTCAAAGAACTTCCAACTCCGGGCTCTTAGGAGAATAAAAAGTTAGACTTGAAAATTTTTGGGTGTCCTTCGTGGACTTGCACTAAAAGTTTATCTTTATACTTCTTTCCAGTTTGCTTGTCCTTCTATATTCCATTGATTGTTTGAGTATGTTTTTGTTGGATGGGAAAATGCAAGAGATCTCAATGAATGTTAACAGAGCAGTTATATACTTATGAATCTTGGTGATATGGCTGAGATCCTTCAGCTTTCAGCTTTTATGTACGTTTGTGCAAGCTGCAGGATATTAATAGAGCAATGCAGTTCTTTCCTTCATTTTTTTTCTTCTAATACTCTCTTCGTGATAATTCCCTGTTCACAATTGACCTAGTGTTTCCTCTTGGTTTTCTTGGTAATTGAACAGCGAGTGGAGAGGAAGGTTGGAATTTTGAACAAACGCACAAAGTGTGGTTGCTCTTGCATGTGCTTGCTTTTATCGGTGATTGGAATTGTACTACTTGCTGTAGTTATATATATGTTGATCAGATATCTGTAATTGGATCGGACAGAAGGTAAACTGTAAATGAAAAAGAACTAGTACATTGGGTGTAAGTCGGGAGAATTCAAACTTTTGAAATCTTCCCTCTGCTGTGTTTTCATGCATTGCTGGTGTGATTTGACATGTTCCATGATCTTGAAATCTATATTGAATATATGTACTTTTTCTGAGCTTCGAGAAGGCCAAAGAGAAATGAGTGTAATATGAGTTCACAAATTGAATATAATTTACAAAACAAAGAAATAAGAATATTTGTCATAGGTAAAAAAGTTATTGATTAGTGTGGAAAGTAAAAGAAAAATATTAGTTATAAGTGGAAGTTACTGAGTTTAATTTCTCTAAAAACATATACTAGGTGAGTTGGAGAATGGAAAGCATAGCTTCTCCTAGCTTGTTAAATTCTTCATTAGAATAGGTACAAAGCCACTCGGCTGAAAGGAAAAGAAACAACAACAATGCTATATCCCAAAACTATACAGAGCCCTTCCAAATGAGTAATGGCCTATACAAGTTGTTCAGGTGAAAGTTACAAAAGCAACAAATTAAGCTTCTCCTACCAAGTTTGGTGAATACTTGGGTTGCCAGAAAGAAAATAATCAACTGGTACAAAATGTTACAGCTAATAAACCTACAGTACATGCATGTTATAAGAGAAGAACACCAAATTATGGTATGCATCTCCTAAAACCTTGTCATGATTTCTATAGCTACATGCAAACAAAAATCTGACCCCTGAAGGAACAAATAAGTAGAGTGCAAGAGAAAAAAGAACATAGACTTATACAGATAGCAAACTAAGAAGGAGCTAAAAGAACAACCTCGGAGCAGGTGGTTTAGATTTCGTGGAGGGAGAGTTTGATGAGCTTAGAGTATAAGGTGATACCATGCTTTCTGTGGTTCCTTTGCTGTTATCAACCAGCTTTGCTCCTCGAGGGTTGTTTAGAAGAGTATTCTGAAAGGGCTGTGTGAAACCAGTTGCAATTATGGTGACATGGATCCCTCCATTAAAACGCTCATCCACAACAACACCAAATATGATGTTGGCGGATGGATCAGCCAAACTTGTGACAACCTGTGAGGTACGTATTTTTCAAAGTAAATCACTATACAAATATTGCCTTGTAAATGAAGGATAAATGGTTTGTTTCAAGAACTTCTTGAAAGTTTGGAAAAACAAAATACATAAAAGAGTTGAGTTCAGTGCACCTGGGATACCCTATTGACCTCCTGCAAAGTTATATCTTTCCCTCCAGTAATGTTATATACAATTCCAGTTGCAGATTGAATTGAAGATTCAATTAGAGGAGCCAGAGTAGCTTGTTCAGCGGCTTCTTCAGCACGGTTCCTACTGGAAGAAGCCCCAACTCCAAGCATTGCCGTTCCAGAATTTTTCATTATTGCCTTTACATCAGCAAAATCCACGTTTACCAGCCCAGGTATCTGAAAATAAGCAGAATGGATTCAAAATTAGTTTAGTTTAGTTATATGAATCTGGCGTACCATGAAATTCAAAAGAGAATTTCATGTGTATCAGTTACTGAAAGAAATGAAGGAACTCACAGTTATTATATCAGATATTCCTTGAACACCTTGACAAAGTACATCATCAGCAAGAAGAAAAGCATTTTGAAGTGGTGTCTGCTCATCAGCAATATCGAGAAGACGATCATTGTGAATTACTATAAGAGTATCAACATTTTTTTGAAGTTTTTTAATTGCTTCCAAAGCCTGAATGGTCACCAAGATCATATTACAATCACGAAAGCATTTTCGATAACGGGAACATATGATTTAGCATGGAAAAGAAAATCAACCAGTTAGTACAATTTTGAGCATCTTGTTGAGGTTTAGACTGCTTACAAAGTTACCTTAGAGTGCACTCAAAATCCATTAGATTCGCCATAGGCCACCTAACTACCATTACAGGTTGGTGATCCCAACCTACCCCCATCCCTGAAAACACACACATGTGGTAAACCCACGTCTATGCCTTTTCTACTGGGATGGAAACAGTGGATTTTGTTGAAAAATACGAACTAACACATAAATGTATATGATCAAAATAATGAAAATAAAATGGAAAAATAATAACACCAAGAATTTTATGTGCGAAAAAATCACGGGCCAAGAGGAGCAACTGATATCACTATAGGAATTTTATACTGTGTAGTCACGGATACAATATTCAAAGTGACTACAACACACTCAAAAGTAATAACACTCTTTTGATTTTCAAATTACTAAAATAGCACTCACACTCTATTTTTCTTCACACACTCTTTTTCTTATATAGCCTATGGAATACTCACTTTGCTCTCAAATATTTTTTTTCACTCTAACTTGATGTGTTCTACAAATAAGCAAGATGCTCTATTTATAGGAAGAGAAAACCATGCCTATGTCACTAATGACATAGACAAATGTAACAAATTTGAAAAAAAGGTTGCAAATCTTACCAATTTGTCAACCACGAAATCGTTTATTTTCAACTCTTGCACCGATTTCCTTCTCACCAATTTGTTGTCACTATCAATTTTAACAATTGCTTGTAGCAATTGAGTAGCAAAAGTAGACAAAAAAATATGGGATGGACTCCACAAATTTTTCCTCCAGTCCTATGCACCAAAAAGAGGTATCTCATCTTTTTTAAAGAGAGCTCATACCCATAAGTTCTTTGCATAAATCGAACTTGTCTTTCGATATTGTCTTGGTCAGCAAATCTGCAGAATTTCCACTTTTGTAGATCTTTTTGACGTGAAATGATTCACTCTCCACTTCCTCACGAATCCAATGATATTTATCGTCGATGTGTTTTGTCCTTGTATGGTACATGAAGTTCTTGCTCGAGACTATTGTACTCTGACTGTCACAATAGACAATATGCTTCATATGATGCAAACTAAGCTCTGGAAGAAATCAGTTTAGCCATATTATCTCTTTGCCGGCTTCAACAACCACAATTTACTCAGCTTCAGTTGTAGACAGTGCAACACATTTCTGCAACTTCAACTGCCATGATATAGCTCCCCCGATAAAGTAAACAAATATCCTGTAGTAGATTTCCTGTTATCGGTCACTTGCCATACCAGCATATGTATAGCCCTTCAAGATTGGATCTGATGCGCTAAAACACACGCATTCATCTAAGCTTTCTCTAAGATACCTAAGTATCCACTTCATAGCTTCCTACTGCTCTTTTCCTGGATTGTCAAGAAATGTGCTAACAACAGTAACTGCATGAGCAATATTAGGTCTAGTGCATACAATTGCATACATTAGACTTCCAACGACGGAGGAATATGGAACTTTGACCACGCTTTCTTTTTCCTCCCTAGTTGTAGGACACATCTTCTTGCTCAACTTCATTTGACCAGCAAGAGGCGTGTTAACAAGCAATGTACTTCTTCCGCGACAAATAAATTTTCCTTTCATCTCTTAGATCGAGTAATTCTCATGCCCAAAATTTGGTTGCCATGAACCAAGTCTTTCATCGCAAAAGACTTACACAACTCTTTCTTCAACCCCAATCTTGGAAGTATTCCTGCCCACAATTAACATATAATCCACATACAACAAGAGGATGATAAAATCATTGTCAAACTTTTTTTTTACAAATACACAAATAATCCAATTAAGTCTTCTTATAACTTGCTTCAAACTACTTGTACCACTTGTCTAGGACCTGGATTTAGGCCATAAAGACTCTTTCTGAGTTTGCACACAAAATTTTGTTTACCATATACTTTGAACCCCTTAGGTTGTTTCAGTTAAATCTCTTTTTCTAGGTCACCGTGAAGGAAAGTCATCTTCACATCCATCTGCTCAATCTCAATATTAAGACTAGCGGCCAAACCTAGTACTGTACAAATCGAAAATGTTTTCCCAACAAACTAGTATTTGTGGAAGTCCATCCCATATTTTCTGGTCAACTTTTGCTACTCAATTGTTGCAAGCAATTGTTAAAAATGAATAGTGACAACAAATTGGTGAAAAAGAAATTAGTGCAAGAATTGAAAATAAAAGATTTGGTGGTTGACAAATTGATAAGATTTGCAACCTTATTTTAAAATTTGTTACATTTGTCTATGTCATTAGTGACATATCCATGATTTTCTCTTCATTTAAATAGAATGTTTTTTCACAGAGAAAAAAAATATAGAGAGCTGTGAGGTTTCCAATATACTATACAAGAAAATAGCTGTGAAGAAAAAAAGAGCGTGAGCAATATTTTTAGTAAGGTGGAAAATCAAATGGGTGTTATTACTTTAAGTGTGTAGTAGTCATTTTGAATATTGTATTCGTGACTACACAATGTAAGAATTTCTTGTTATAGTTATATCAGTTGCTCCTCTTGATCCGTGATTTTTCCCTTGTTTAAAAGGATTTTCACGTAAAAATACTTGGTGTCATTATTTTCTCATTTTATTTTTATTATTTTGACCATATGTATATTTTTGTACTTGTCGGCGTTTTCCCTACGGCCTGAAACTGCTTGAAGATAACATTTGGTCTTTAGTCTTGAAGCCATAGACTCAAAGTTTTCTCAAGCAGTCATCAGTAAAAGTGACAAAGTAGAGTGCACCACCCAATGTCCTTGTCTTCATTGGACCACATAAATTAGAGTGCACCGACTTGAGCAACTCTATGACTCTGTCTTTATCAAAGGAGGATTAAACTTAAAAGAAACTCCATTTTGCTTACCAACCAAACAGTGCTCACACTTTTCTGATTTCGCACTTTGAAAATTTGATAATAATTTTTTCTTGGCTAGAACATTAAGTCCTTTAATGCCGATGTCGCAAAGCCTCTTCTGCCATAACATTGAAGGCCTATCTGTGTCAACCGCATTCACCATATCAACACAAACAGAAGCCGTATTTCAGTATAGACCATAACATTTGTAACCACGAGCCACAACCAAGAACCCTTAATGAGCTTCTATTTTCCATCACCGTTGGTACTAACATATCCTTCATCATTCAAAACACCAACAGAAATCTGGTGCAGGAACATGTTTCACATTGTTCAAAACTAGTTTAGGTTTAACACTAGTCTCCAAATAGTCTCATTACTCGTACTAATACCCACCACTCTAGAAACAATCTCATTACCCCTACTCAAGGTTCCAAAATCACCAGGAGTATAGAAAAAGAAAAATCGTAAGATGCAGCACCAGTGTCCACAACCAAGTTTGGTTCATCACAAGTAATACTTATCATATCTGCATCAAGGACGGTAAAAGATCTTCGATGGTGATGGTGGCTAGGCAATTTTTATTGCCATCTTTTTTGATTTCCTCTTTATTTTTTCTCCCTTTTCAACTTCGTGCAGAACTTTCTTGTGTGCCCTTTCATGCCATAATGATAGCACTCAATATCTTTAAAGTTGCCTATTTGCTCCTATTTGATTCTCTGTACTGAAAACACGAGTTTTGTTTCTCCCCTTGAAGCCCGTTATCAGGACATCTAACGAAGAAAAACCTTGAGTTTTTCTTCTCATCTCTTTGTTCAAGACACTACTCTTGTCTTAATCCATAGAGATTACACCATCCGAAGAAGAATTTGACAATGAAGTTTTAAATGTTTCCCAAAGAGTCTGGTAGGGACCAAGCCTTGAGTTTCTTCATAAATTTGATGCCCATAGCAAATAATTAGTTCATGATCCTCGAAAAATTATTCAGATGGTCTGTCATCGGAGAACCAACATGATACTTTAAACTCACAGCATCTGCTTTACCAAGAACATTTTATTATTGCCAGTTTTCTGAGCATACAAACTTTCAAGATACTTTTATAGGGTTCGAGCATGTGCCTTCCAGATATATGGTTCAACACATGATCATCAACTCATTGCCTAATGAATCCATAAATCTATTTGTGCAACATTTTCCACTCTTCATCTATTTCATACTTGTTTGTAAAAATTCTTGACATAAAATAGATATTCCATTTTCCCTTCTGAATGACATAATTGACACCATTCAAAGCAACCATTCTTCTTGTGTTGACTTCCATCCTTTTCCCCTCAAAAGATATAGTTATTGCAACCAAAGTAAATCTTTTCTGATGTGGAGGTTCAGATTGTGCTATAACCACAATGCTTACTCAGATAAAACCTTGATTTTGATACTTGTTTGTTGGGAAAACGCGGATTAACACATAAATGTATATATATGGTCCAAAAAATGGGGAAAAAATGATACCAAGAATTATACGCGAAAACCTTTTAAATAAGGGAAAAACCACAGGTCAAGAGGAACTGATATCACTATAGTGAACTGTGTAGTCACAAATACAATACTCAAAGTGACTACAACACATTCAAAAGGAACAACACTCTTTTGATTTTCACCTTACAAAAATATCTCGCACGCTCTATTTTTCTTATATGGTCTATGAAATACCTCACTTTGCTCTCAAATATTTTTTTTCTATCTAACTTGGCGTGTTCTACAAATGAACAAAAATGTTCTATTTATAGGAAGAGAAAACCATGCCTATGTCACTAACGACATAGACAAATGTAGCAAAATTTCAAAAGAAAGTTGCAAATCTTACCAATTTGCCAACTTCCAAATCTTTTATTTTCAATTCCTACGCCAATTTCTTTTTCACCAACTTATTGTCAATATTCATTTTCAACAATTGTTGCTTGCAGCAATGGAGTAGCAAATGTTAGACCAAAAAATATGGATGGACTCCACAGATTTAGATGTCCGGCATGGAACAGACATAATTAGCTGCTTCAAATATGATGAATATGGCACTTACCTGCAAAGATCTTTTGCGTCCTTCAAAGCTGAATGGATACGTGACTACACCAACAGTCAAATAACCTGCTTCTTTAGCTATTTGAGCAACAACAGGAGCAGCACCAGATCCTGTACCTCCGCCCATGCCTGCTGTTATAAACACCATATCCGAACCTTTAAGAGCATTTGCAATGCCTTCCTTCGACTCCTCTGCTGCCTGTTCACCCAACAGAGGATTTCCACCCGTACCTGCATCTCTAGACGTGACTTATATCAATATATCAAGTTACCCATAAGTGTTTAAATATATGCTTAGTTTACAAAAAAAATTGTTTTTCAGAGAGCTTATGAAGAATAAATTTTTTTACAGAAAGACAAGAAGGTGCAAACCAAGTCCGCGAGTTAGAAGCTCTCCGATTTGAATTGGGTTCTCAGCTGTAGACTGCGACAATGCTTGAGTATCCGTGTTCATAGAATAGAAGTCAACACCCTATAATTGGACATGAAATGTTGAGATTTATCATGTGAAATGAAGATGTTAACAGATGAATAGGGGTGTACATTTGGGCATGGTTGAGTTTGTTACGGTGACAGTTATGTTGCTCGGACTCTCATGTCGAATTACCCACACAGATATTTTTAAAGAGTTCGAACAAGCCAAGGCAGAAAAATCAAATCTGGATACCATCTCAATGCAATTGAAGGAAAATGGCCATTGTGCTAAAAGTGCAATCAGATTTAGGAAATTAAGAAAAAAAAATCTCTACCTGTAATCCGCTGTCGATCATTCGGTTAACAGCATTATTGCCGCCGCCACCGACGCCGATAACCTTAATTTTGGCAGAGTTCTTCGAGGACAAGGAGCTGGAAATGCTGAAACGGTGTCGTTTGTAGAGGATTTTCCGGCGAGTCCTCGGAGGGAACCACTGTGTAGGAACAGAAGAAGAGTGAATCTTATGGTAAAATTCTAAGGAATTGGAAGAAGAAGACAATATATCTCCTCTGTTTGAGAGTCCTAAAACCGCCATTGATGCACTTTGTTCTTTTTATCAACCATGAGGTACAAAAGTATCTCAAAAGTTTTTTTTTTTTTTAAAAAAAAAAACAACTTTTGATGATTATGTTGATGGTTTGATTTGGTTATGATTTTACCTCAAATAACTAACGGTTTATTGCAAATCAACCCATTCAAATAGAGTGGTTTTGAAAGTTTTTTGTCACTGAAATTACGGAATCAGCAAGTATTTGATCATAAATTTATAATGTTTTTCACTTTTTAAAAATAAAACTAGATTGATGAATATATGATTATGTTTAATTATATATTTTACAAAGAATTTGAAATGATATTTATGATTGAATGTAATTGAATAAATTTCAAAAGTAAATTAGAATGTGATTGTTTTCTGAATTTGAAATTTGATTTTATGTTTGTACACGATAAAAATAGACATGGCATTTATCACATTATACGCAATTTAATTCTTTTACCAAACACTAAATTTTTGTCTCTAGCAATTTCATTACTTGTTCATCAGTAACTTTCGAGCTTGTTTGAAGATATTTCCACAACACAAGCTATGTTTGCTTGATATTATTTAATAGTTTATACATTCGATTTGTCTTATTTCAGTTTTTATTTATAGTTATGTTTATTTACATATTTTCTCATCTCGTTCAATTCCATCTATGTGTCCTTTAAACTTCGCATATAAATGAGAGAATATGAGATATAACACATAGCTTTAAGAAAGGCCATGGATATATGACCAGTGGCGTAGCCATACTTGTGTAATTAAACACCCTTTGTCGAAATATTATACCGTATATACAGGTAAAATGGTAAATTAAGTGATTAAATAACATATTTTGGACACATTTGACTCAACAATATGATGTAGCCTAGTGTTTTAGGTGCCTTGAAAGAATAAAGATACAAAAAATTAAAGTGTCTATGTGTTCGGATTTCACTACTAGCAATTTTTTTTCCACTTTTTAAGAAGAGCAGATTCACTTTAACATGTGGACACCCTTTGTGAAAATCCTAATTCCGCCACTAACATCACATAAAGACGGTACCCTCAACACTACTTTTGCTTAAGTTTTTAATTCTGAATGGGAATAAAAAAAATTTATCGTAAAGTTTTGTTCTTCGATCCATGATCGATCTTATCTATGATCGCCCAAAAACATGCCCATTTTTCAGATTTGGAGTGGAGTAAGTAACCATCACCGAAGAAGATATATATGGTAGATGCAAATGGCAATTATGAAGCCAATGTTCAATGATTTTTGAATGGTTCAATGATGAAGTCAAATTCAACAACAAAACAACAATCAAAGGTCAAATAGCAATTATCGCAACAAAAATCCTTTTTAAGAAACACAATTGAAGAGAAAAGCACAAATAAAATTGGAGGGACTTCAACACCTATGAAAGATTTCAATTTAGGGGTACAAATGTTGTTGCATCCATTTACTCTTGTAAAAGATTCACAAGATTTGCATGCCAAATTTTATAGCTAGCAATTGACATGACTATATTAAAGATAATAATGCTCCCATCATTTTTAAAAATTTTAAGTTCGTCCTTATTTACCGTATACATAATATATAAATATGACTCTAATTTATTCATTTGATAATTATGCCTTCAAAATTTGAGTGTATACTAGTAAATATTTAAACTTGTATAAAATTAAAAGTAAACATTCATATCCTATATGACATAATACAAGTAAGATGCTACATAGGACACAAAATTGTCATGTATTTAGAATGCTGTGTAAGACGAATGTGTCTATTTGTTCAATATTATACACATTTATGTGTGTACTTATACCAACTTAAAGTTCAAGATTATTTTTATATATCATGCCTTTTATATTATAAATCATACTAATTTATCAGGAAAAAAAACTAAGATAAAATATGTAAAAACATGTCATATGTTTTATTAAATTATTATTACAAAAATCGAGTAGAGATAAATTTCACTCTCAATCATATTCTACCAACCAAAAAAGATTCTGCTGAATGGTAGTCTTGAAAGAAGCATCAAGAAGAGAGGAGCAAGAGAAAATTATAAGTAATTGTATTAATTAACTACTAGTCAAAAGTCACAACTAACCATAACAAATTCCTATATTAAACACTAATTATTACTAATTATTTAAGTGGGGCAATACTTCTATTACTTACAACTTTCATTTATAATTAGATTGCTTAATAGGGTTTGTAATTATTTTTTGAGATGCCTTCTTTATTTGTTCAATTTAAATTTTATATGTTTCGTAAAGAATCATGGGTGAATGTTTTATCATAATATTCATATTAATTGATGTATAGTCTTGGACTTATAAAAATAAATTGAAAGAATGAGTAATAACATTAAAAAAATATATTTTTCTCTTAATATGACAAAAGTAAAAATTTATTCTAATATATCCTTTCTCTCCTCTAACAATATTTATTTTCATATTTAATTATAACAAGAATAAAATAGATACAGTAGAATAAAATATTATTTAAAACGAGAGAGTAATTTTGCTAGGTAAAAGACAAGTTAAGTGGGGATATGTGAGAGCTTCCATTACTATGACTTCCATTTAATTAAAATGCTTAATTATGCTTATAGTTTCTAAATATGATTAAACAACGCCAGCTCGAAAAAACTAAAAACTTTTGTAACTTCTCTTATAAACTCTCAACACTTTGCAACTTTTTAAAATTGCTAAAACCTCTTTCGTTTTCCTTCATCATTCTGTCGAACCCAAATATATTTCACATTTCCGGCGAAACTTTCTCCGGTAATTGTCGCCGGCAATGTGGAATCTCCGGTCTCTCTCATGGTCATTTGTTCTCCTCACCTGCTTCTCAGTTGCTGCTCAAGGAGTTAATAGGACGAAATGGCTCACACTAAACGGTAACTTCTTTTCCTTCCAATTACTTCCTCAAGTTTGAAGCTTCTTTTTTGTCAACATTGAGTCAGTTGAGCAATTTTCGGAGTGGAAATGTTTGGATTTTAGTTCAGGAAATTGAGATTTTTTAAAAATTAGCCTCCAAGTTCGATTTTTGAAGTTATTCACTGTTTGAACGGTTTGCAGTAATGTGAATGTACGATTTTGTAAGATATCCACATGCTTTACTGAAATTGCATAAGAAGTTAACAATTTCTGCTAATTGATAAATACGAGCTTGTTTCTGGTCAATATTGAGTAATTTTCTGTACCTACAAGTTGAATAACAATTTGTGCTGCTCCAGGACAGATGAAGTGAATGATTGTGATCCGTCACCTTCATCCCTGAGTGTTATGGCTGTGAAACTTCAATTACAACCGCTGTAGTTGCCATTGATGTATGAAACCATGAAAACTTTATCTAGAATCTCAACTATCGGATTCAATCATCATTGAAATTACATGAATGGTTATTGAATGTAATAGTTGAGATTCTAAAAATAGTTTTCAAGTGAAAAGTTATTCCAATAAAAGTAGTTAAGTCACCTTCACGCTTTCTTATTCCAGGAAAGCATGTAGTTGCAAAAAGAAAAATAGTAGTTCTAAATTTAGTTAGTTTGCCTTCCGTATTTTGTACGATGTTTCATAGTTATTATAGTGTTTTTGTTTCTTGTTTGCAGGAAATGCACCATTAGTTATAGCCCGTGGTGGATTTTCTGGATTATTGCCTGATTCAAGCTATGATGCATATATTATGGGATTGGAAACTAGCTTGCCCAATGCGATTATTTGGTGTGATGTGCAGCTTACTAAAGACGGGGTTGGCATCTGTTTTCCTGACCTCAAGCTCGACAATGCTTCTGACATTGATTTTTACTTCAAAAATAAGAAGAGTAAATACTTAGTGAATGGAGTTCCAACACAAGGATGGTTCTCTATAGATTACAATTTGAAAGATCTCGTGCATGTCACCTGTAAGTCCAAATATGTTCCACATATATATCATGTTATAAGTCCAAGATTCGGAATCAGCATCCAAGAATAGCAATTTTGCTGCAATATCCCTTCCTATGGTTTATGATATAAAGTATAAGCGAGCAATTTTATTTGCAGGGACTTTGACTCATTTAGTATCTTTCTTTCTTTCCTTTTCCTCCTCTAAATAATAAAGGGTTCTTCCATGTTGGATTTTTTTACTCTTTCTTGAAATAGCATGTTGGATCCATATGTAAATTTATTTACGCGCCACTGGTAGTTTGCAACTCCTTGATGAACTGCAAAAGAAAGAACCCGTCGTTCCAGGACTGAATGTGGCCACATCTTCCAAAGTTGACTCTTTTGGTGAAGTGTGAATTGGCATAGTACTCGAGAACATTATGCTAGTATTTATAATCCAATTGAAATAAAACCTTTCTCTCCATAAGTAATTTGAAATACACTTCTGATTCTTCACATGAGTTTTATTATGTTTAAATCAAAGACAACCAGTAATGATGTCTAATAACTCAGCTTTTATAACAAACCTGCTGTAAAAATGTTAAAACTGGTATGGAAAAATTATGTTGCTCATATAATCTAGAGAACCGTAGACTTGATAGGGAGGCTGAACCTATTTACTTTGCTTGTAGCAGCTACTTACGGTGACTGAAGTTTCTACTGACTAAATATTACTTTTATCTTTTTTGGACAGTAAAGCAAGGAGTTTATTCACGAACTCAAAGATTTGATGGATCACAACAAAGCATTCTTACTGTCCAGGATGTGGTAAACCAAGTCAAACCTCCGGGATTCTGGTTGAACATCCAGGTACTTATTCAGTTGTGAAAAGTTTCCACTTATAAGGATATAGTTGTTTGGTTTTAATTTATTTCAGATTCTTTTCATTTAAAGTTATCAATTAATGTGTTATTACACCATATTGTTGTATATCATTGGATCTTGCTAAATGTTTCCTTGAGTTTGTGTTGGTACTGCTTTTACTGATTCTTTGTTTTGCAAATCCTTTTTGCAGCATGACAACTTCTTCAGCCAGCATAATTTGAGTATGAAAAGTTATATTATATCCCTGACCAGGGGTGTTCTGATCAACTATATTTCATCGCCTGAGGTGAATTTCCTCAGAAGTATTCTGTCTCGACTCAATCCACGAGTTACAAAACTCGTTTTCCGGTTTCTTGGACAGGATGATGTTGAGCCTTCAACAAATCAAACATATGGTTCTTTATTGAAGAACCTCACATTTATCAAAACCTTCGCCTCTGGAATTCTCGTTCCCAAATCTTATATCTGGCCAGTGGATAACTCACTCTACCTACAACCATATACATCACTTGTCTTAGATGCTCATAAAGAAGGTCTTCAGATTTTTGCATCGGAGTTTGCAAATGATGTGCCTTTTGCTTACAATTACAGCTATGATCCCACATCTGAGTATTTGTCCTTCGTTGACAATGGCAACTTCTCTGTTGATGGAGTTCTGTCTGACTTTCCAGTAACTCCATCAGCGACAATAGGTAACCACACTACAATTGATGAATAACAGAATCTCTGTGCTCTTATTGTTGCTTTCATAATTTTAGTTGCTAATTCTAGTAAATAACTTGGCTGTGAATACTGATGACTTGTTGTAGATATCTTCAATTTTGTGCAGTCTCAGAGTTTCATGCATTTCTCAACAATTATTTCCTGCTTTTGAATATCTTATTGTGTCCTTGGTGCAAAGTAAATCTAGGCAACTTCAAAGTTTCTGGAGGAAATTGTGCTGGTTTACAAGGCCTGAGTAGTTAGTGGAACTGCAATCAGGGTGTGTTGGACTTTGAAAATGCATAGCCTAATCCTAGAGGAACAGAAATATAAATGTTTCTACACACATGTGAGATATATAAAGTCAAATTCATAAGAGTGGGAGGCCACTATAAAGTCCAATAACTGGTTTTGAGGCGATATGCTTGTCCTTACCCTAATTTGAGTATAAAAAATAGACATGAAAAGGAAAAGTAAATACTACTTTGTATTCTTTGAGATAAATGATCACTGATAGTGATATCAAAGAGCAGACCTTGGACACGCTAGATTTGTAAATGCGGTGGATAAGATGGAGGTGATTGCAGTTGCCTCTGTAATCGCTTAGATTTGAGTATCTGACAGGACCTTTTTTTTGCATTTTATATTCATGAATATTTTCAGTTGGTGTTGAAGCTCTGTGCTATTTCTCTTTCGACCGTGATACTCTTCATTGTTCTTATACTTCTTGTAATATTGCAGATTGCTTTACTCATTTGGATAAGAATGATAAACCTCAAGGTAAGCTACCAATATACGATCTTATTTTTGTTAGACCGGTGAATGTTGTTTTGCTCACTAGATGGCTTTTATACCCGAAATATGGAAGTGCGAACCATTATCCTGCAAAACTTATGAGCTAGTACTATACTCAAGGTTAAAATGGACTGGAAAAGGTTTGATTTGAGAAATTTTGAGTTTGAGATCAATTCTCTTGTCTAATTAAATGAGCTTGGTTTCAAATTACTATTCCAGAGAGAGTCTTATATGAAAGAGTAAGCAAAGAAATTGAGAATTATATTGTCTTGGAGAAACCATAGCTTTTCAAGAGAAAATAACCTTATCGAGTCATGAGAATCCGAGCTAGCACTTCTAAAGCTTTGTGCAAGGACGTGACCATGCTCATATCTTGACTAGGACTTAGTTGTTCTTCTGTACAAGATGTTATATTTCACTCTTTCTCCATTTTCCTGTTGGCCTACAGAAAAGCTTCTGGTTATCACATCTGAAGGAGCAAGTGGAGACTATCCGGGTTGTACTGATTTGGCATATACAAAAGCTGCTTCGGATGGTGCTGATGTTCTTGACTGTCCTGTTCAAATGGCAAAGGATGGAATACCCTTCTGCCTGGGCTCTATTAATTTGATAGATAAGACTACAGTTTTTCGATCGCCATTCATCAATATTGCTAGTACTGTCCCAGAACTGAACATAACTAATGGAATATTCACCTTTAACCTCACTTGGGATGAGATTAAGAGCCTGAAACGTAAGTTAATCTACTTTCCTTTATACTATCTTACATTTTTCAAACTAAACATATACCGACTTCAAGTTTTCTGGAAGCTGAAGATAGTATGTGTAAAGACAAAAGTTGTTGATGCATCTTTAAGTTAATGGGTTGAATTCAAAACCTTATCACAAGAAATCAGCTTGTGAATTGCCATCTTTTTTTGCTTGCGTATGAAAATGTAGATATACATTTCCGGATACTGATCAGTTATTCAAGTTAGTGACATAGTTGTTGACGCATCTTTAAGTTAATGGGTTGAATTCAAAACCTTATCACAAGAAATCAGCTTGTGAATTGCCATATTTTTTTGCTTGCGTATGAAAATGTAGATATACATTTCCGGATACTGATCAGTTATTCGAGTTAGTGACATAGTCTATTCCTTTCTCTTTACATTAATAAGGTTAACTTCTAGCTTAACATAAATGTTAACCATCAAATTGCTCTAGATATTAACTAATGTACTTAACATGCTGTAATTTCTTGTAGCGGAAATAACAAACCCATGGTTAGAGTTTAGATTGTACCGAAATCCAAAAGCCAGAAATGAGGGAAACTTTGTTTCATTGATGGAATTCTTGACATATGCAAAAAATGCCACAACTGTATCTGGTGTCATGATCAGCATAGAGGTGAGTTTATTTATTGCCGGTTCTGTTGACGTTGTTAATACCAACAACATCATGTATCAGCAAATGTTAAGTCCATATTACATCTAAATGCTAATATCCGTTCTGCAGTAGCTTTATTCGATGACTTAAATTTTTAACAGTCCGTAAAAGGTAATTAATATTCCATGAAAGCAAAGAACATCTTTTGGAATATGGATGCAATGATTTTTAACTTCAGTGGTTGACATGATGGATTTTACCTTAATAGAATAAATCCTTTTTGCTCTTGTGTTTTGTGTTTTGCTTGCAATTGGCACTAAGGGCTGGAAAAATAATGCATTGAGATGGAAAATTCCAAAATGGAAAAGACAGCGCATTTCTCTTAGATGCAATACTCAGTTACAATTGCTTTTCAGTTTCCTATTTTAGATCCTGTTTAGGGCTAATAAGCAATAAGGTTGTGCTTGTAAAATATTTGACTGGCATCGAAATAAATGACATTTTTCTCAGTTTGTTTTAAGAAGCAAAATTTTAGTGCCAGAAGGAAGCAACATAATTCCATACATATTCATTTTATCTGTCGATTTTCTGGAACTTGTGCAGAATGCAGCTTACCTGGCAAATCAGGGTTTTGGTGTAACTGATGCTGTTCTTGAAGCCTTAAGGAATGCTGGTTATAATAATCAGACAGCGAAGAAAGTTATGATCCAATCAAAAGACAGTTCAGTTCTGAAAGAATTTAAGAAAAAACGCTATGAACTTGTTTATAGGGTTGCTGATGATATCAGTGATATTGAGAGCTCAACTATATCCGAGATCAGGAGCTTTGCTAGTTCTGTAATTTTAACCAAGAAATCTGTTTTTCCAAGTGAGAGTCAATTTCTTGTTGGGAAAACAAATGTGGTGGAGAAACTGCACTCATCAAATCTCTCAGTATACGTTCAACACTTTAACAATGAGTTTGTGTCTCAACCATGGGATTTTTTCTCAGATTCATCTGTAGAGATAAACAATTATTTTGTTGGAGCTGGCATTGACGGTATTATAACAGATTTCCCTCGCACGGCTGCTAGATACAGAAGTAAGTAATTTCTATACTTTCATTGCATTAACTTCTCTTTATCGTTCCCTCATTTTTATGCATTATCTGAAATCCATGCACATGCATCATGTTATTACTGAATAAAATTTTTCCGTCTACCTGTGAAAGTAAGCTGCAATCTGCCATATGGTGCTTTTTCTTGTGTATCAAAGTAAAAATACTACTGCTTTGGGCATGTAGTGATTATATTCGGAAATAGCACTGATATGGGCAAGTATGGACTTACCCTGTGATTCAATACTGAGATATATTCATGTGCTGGGTTATAGGGAACCGTTGTTTGCATTACAAAGTCCCACCAATGTATTTTAGCCTTGTTAGTCCTGGAGTTCTCCAACAATTCATGTCTCGTCAATCTTTGCCACCAGCAGAAGCTCCCAGCCCAATACTTACGGAAAGTGATGTGGTTGAGCCACCTCTACCTCCTGTTGCAAAGATTACCCCTACTGCTCGCAATGAGTCTACAGCTAGTGCAGCTCCCACCTCTCCAACCGGTCAATCCTCAGTTGTAGCCGGCGTTTTCACATCCTGCCTCACCATTCTTCTTGCTGATCTTGTCATCTTTTGATCTCAGTAAGACCATTTTTGTGCAATTGTATCTCCATTTTGCAGGTAAGTTTCATTTCTTCTAAAAAAATAATTAGCCTATGTTTCGTTTATAAGGTCAATTAGTTAAATATTAAGAATGTAATTAGTCTAAAATTATGTTAATCCTTTGGTAATGTGTTTGTTGCCAAAATTTTATAGCAGTGTTAAAAAGAGATTGGACTAGTCCTTATTGAGACAACATAAATTACTCTAAATATATATGCAATAAAGTTTTTCTTTAGTACTCCATAATACATTATAATATAACAAGTGGCTTTAAGCTTCTTTGATGAGAAATGCGAAATAAAAAAGAAAAACAAAAGATCCCCCGTTGGGAATTATACCCGACAGACTGAGTCCTTGGGGGAGAGAGAAAGGAGGCATTATTCCCAGAAAACGTACAACCAAACTTTCCTTCCCGCTTCTTTCTTGAGATTCGATCTCATAAAGTTCAATCGTTTATATGTATCGAGATTCTTTTTTTGGAACTCCTCGATAAATATTATTTTGCTGGTAGATCTTACATAAGGAAGTGTGAATATTATATATAATTTTTCCTTAATCTCAAATTAATAGTCGCTTAATTAGCATATCAGAACCCATCTTCTACCCATTCAGATAGGAATAAAATTTATGTATATTTTACCCTTCTCATACAATTACCCTACTTTATAAAATTACGCTGGATTAACTCAAAAATATTATCCCAAAATGATTATCATTTTAAGAGTAAAGTTGGTTGTTATTTCCATTGTACCCTTAAATATTAAGCAAAAAAAAATAAATCCTGTGGTTTTGAACTTCTTACTTTTTATAATGATATTTTAAAATATTTCAAAGCATAGCGACATTATGTATATCAAAGGAATATAATATTGCCCAATATAAACATATGAAGAAGAGTAAGAACACATAAAATAAAATTAAAAAAATAAATGAAATTGTAATTGACTTGAGAGAAACACCAATAATTAGAGAACGAAACAATTATATTGAATCTTAAAAATTACAATTACAGTGGTCAATTAATGAATTAGTATAAATAAAATTTCAAAAAAACCACTGTTTTATTTTGTTTCCTTCCCCTACATTTGCATCCTTTGGTCCATTTCCAAGGCTTTAATTCTTCATGTTTTGGAGTCTATCTGTAAAAATAGAACATATTAACGTGTTAGAAAATCATAACCAATTTATTATTATTATACGTTAAAATGGTATAACATATAGTAAAATTGATTTTGAAATAAGAAGATTTCGTCCATCAAACAAAACATAGAGTGATCTTTTAAGGTACGTTATATACCTTTGAGCAGTCTAGCTGTGCAATCTTCATCGCACTTCATCTCACAATGTGTATAACCAAATCCTGCATCGGAGCATAATTTTTGACATATATTGTAACAAACTGTGTATTCAGCTGCAACAGCGGTAAATGCTTTTTTAAATTTCTCTGTGTTACTTTCTCCCTCAGCCATGGAGACGTGTACAGATGATGAAATCATAACGATGCAAACGAGAAATATCGCAACAAGCTTCTTCGATGCTTCCATTTTATTTTTTTTTATAAAAAAATTGTATGTGCTTTGTTTCACGTTTGAATTTTTTTTGAAAAAAAGTAAAGTGCTTGTTGCTTGTGTTTTGTTGTTTTGGACGATTTGGTTATGTTATTAATTCTCCTATTTATAGTATTTCATATTGAGAATACACCACAAATTAAAATGGTGGATGTCCAATTTTGTAGGATATTGGGGCACTCTAAGTAATTTCAGATGGTGTGTTTGTGTTTTTATTATTTAATGCCAAAAAAAATATGTTAAAAAATGTGTGAATAAGATTCGTTGAAAAGGGAAAAGAATATCATTTATCGGATAATAAGAATATTCTTGTTAGGAGAGAGTGGAAATTATTTGTATAAGGTAAAATTAGATAAGACTGTCGTAGAATTTAATGATGACATTTAATTGTTAAGAGAAAACATTCTAAATAATTAATATAAGATTAAAAAAACAACTTTAATAAAGTCTTCTCAATATAATATATAGATAACTAACTCTTCTTTCTGGAGTTTACAATATTTTAGTTAATCCCCCATCTTATTATAATATAAAATAAAATAAAAATGTAACAACATGATGGATCATTGTACAGTGGGGGACATGCCAAAATGAGCTTTATCATTTGCTAAGAAAATGGGAGACTCAAATTCTAATTGTTAAAATCTTTTCTTTTTTTTTTAAATTATGGAATGATTGTATCATATTCTTCAAATAGATTAAAAAAAACAATATAAAGCACAAAATATGTACTTTGTGAATCGTGAGTGCCTTTGATATATCTTTTTATTTTTACCTTGTTTGATAAATATCTGATGAAGGCAAAAATTATAAGCTTTTGATAAACTTAAAAGATTGAAATTGCTCGAGTAATATAAAAAGGACTATTTTAAACCTACTACAAAAGTTAATTTAACTATTTTAATCATTTTTTGACACTAATAATCAAGTCCAATTCTAGCTTGTGACCTCCAATGCTTAGCTTTTTCAAAACCATTAGTATAATTATCAAAATCTTCAACAGTTTGATCAATCTCTTGTTGTGTATTCATCACAAAAGGCCCCAATTGTGCTACTGGTTCACCTAATGGTTCACCACCAACCAATATAAACCTTAATGGTCTAGTTGATTTGTTCCACGCGTCGAGTCCATCACCAAAACCACTTAATAGAAGTAGATTATGTGGTCCTATTGATGATGATTCTTCATTAGGCCCAAAAATACCTTCACCTTCTAAGACATATACAAATGCATTGTATGATTTTGGTATTGGTTGTTGAAGATGTGATCCTTGCTTTAAAGTGAAATCCAAATACATTGTTGGTGTTCTTGTATATATAGCTGATTTTGCTCCTAGTGATTCCCCTGCTATGATTCTCACCTTGATCCCATCTTTTGTGACTTCTGCTATGCTTTCACTTTGTATCTCTTGGTATCGCGGTTGTATCCTGTCGTATACAAAGTATAAATTCACATAGAGGCATGATCGAGATTTGACCTTTATGAATGACCAAAAGCTACTAAATCTTGAATTTACTTGAAGATAAATTCTTTAGCACTTCTAGACGGATTCAATATATATATATATATATATATATATATATATATATTATGGATTCAAAACGTTTTTGAATTTACTACTTTTTTTTTAAAAAAAAAGAGCTCAAAATTTGATATTTATTGTAATTTCACTGGTATTTATATTGCATATAGAAATGTTTCACTCTGTCTGTATTTCCACTTGTAATTCTTGTAAAAAGGTGCCCTGGGACAGACGGAAACTTACGAATAATTATTTTTTAGATGATGTGATAAAAAAAAAAAAGAGGAAGTATATCGATGTATAAAAGTTTAATTATTTCTTTTTGGTTATAAAATAGAAGGAATAATAATGCATACATTTTATGTTTGGAGGAGAGATTAATCCACAATTGTAAACCCTTTTGAGTTCCTTCAGCTGCAGGCATTTCAGAATGAACAATTCCTCTTCCAGCAGTCATCCATTGTAAATCACCAGCTTTAATTGTACCTTTGTGTCCTTCAAAATCTTCATGTGTCACAGCTCCCTACAATACCAAAATTATTACTTAATTGTTTTAAAACTATATATTAATTATGATTAAGTAACCTAGTAAACTATATTAAGATCAGTGTTTTAAAAGGCGGGGGCGTGAAGCGAGACGTTTTATACAGTATAGGGCGAGGCATAAGTCCAAGACACGGAGCGTAAGTCTTATAGATCTATGGGGATGTAGTCTGCTGTATATTCAATTTTATAGTCTGATTTTTATTCGAGATAAGTATTAATAATTAATAATGAAGAAAAAAGTATTATAATTATTATTTGAGAGATATCGTTACACCAATAATAAAAATTTGCTATAAAGCAAAAAAAAGTTCAAAAATATAAATAAAAAATGCACGAGAATACATTTTTACGTTCATGACTTACATTTTTATGCTCGAACTTACACCTCAAATTTTAGGACTTGCGCCATATAAACGCTTTTATTTATGTGTCAGAACGTTTTTGATACTCCCCATCCCAAGACTCGTCCCAAAATCATTTTTGAAAACACTGATTAATTTTCTCATTACTTATTATATATTCTTCTAGAAGAAAGAAGCATGCTATAATTATGTACTTTTTCAGCCATTGCTCCACCACACAAAAGCACTATACGTACTAAATGCGTCATTATTATTATTCTTTATTTCAAAATAAATAAATGAAATATCATGTGAATCCTTTTAACTTGATTTGAATTTTTTTTTAAAAAAAAAGAAGAAGAAAAATTTAATTTTTTTTAAAAGAATTAAATAGGTTAGAAATTGTTTGGTAGTAATATATTTTTTAAAATACGTGGGTTTAAATATTCCTTTGGTTCAATTTTGTGTAATTATAATCTTTATCAAAAGTAAGTTAAAAAGTTTGAAAATAATTAAGTAATACATTACCCAAAAAAAAAAAGACTTCCTTAATTAGCATTGATATTTATATTCCATAATAAATAATTAGTTGAATTTTTCTTAATTGATTCATAATTAACCAAACTTTGATTTTTTATTTATTTTTATTAAACAAGTGGGTACCGTATTATTTGTTTTCTTAGAAGTTAGAGACAATCACATCTTCTCAACTACTACCTTTCATAATGTAGAAATAAATTTATTAATTATTACAGTAATTCATTATTTTTAGTGTTTGACAATTCACATTAACAATGTATGAACACGACCATAAATGGAAAAAGTTATGATTATGTCTGTATTTAGTTTTTTTTTTAATTAAAATAAAATACCTGCAACATGTATGTGACCGTTTCAAAGCCTGTAAAATTAAGAAATACACAAAGTACAAAAATTAAATAATATTAGTAAAGAAAAAAAAATTAGAATATAAATTATATACCCATTAGATCAATAATAGTCTTCCGGAATATATTTTCAAGATTATAAATTTTAACATATAATAAATATCGTTTAAGTAAATTGATAACGTATATAACTTAAAATCGCGAAGAATTAATGATTAGAATGTGACCTCTATGTGGATGATCAGGAAAACCAGCAGGAGCAGAAACTGAGAATTCATCCAAAACAAGAAAAGGATCAAAATATCTCAACTCAAACCTGAAAAAAAAATCAAAAATTAATCCTCTTGGTGATCATGAATGTGCATTGTTCGTAGCAAATGACAGTATCAAAATTTTCAATATTTACGATATACGTAAAGAAAAAAAAATTTAATATTATATATATAGTATAATATTATTGACGTACCTTCCGATGCTTCGTCTAACAATGGCACCAAATCCTTCATGTTGAGGCCTTGCAAGAAATTTCTTGACGATAGAACGCGGAGGCATTTTTTTTTTTAAAAAAAAAAAATCTATGATGATAATGTTTTTATTTTTTTTATACAATATGGTTTTGTGTGTAAATTAGTGAGCACATTTATAGGGGATGTTAGTTAATTGAAAATTGGGAAAGTCAAAATAAAAGATGATTTTATTTATTTATTTTATTCTAAAAATATGGTTCTAACGTCAGCCTAACGTTTACATGATGTATTTCCCAATCTACTTTTTAATTTATTAAATTCACATTGACCCCCACCCTTTACCTGTTCTATTAATTATTTGTCTTTACCCAAACACATCATAATGTGTATAATTTAATGACAAGTTAATTACCATTATTTAGTATATATATATATATATATATATATATATATATATATATATATATATATATATATATTTAATTAAAGATTTCGAGTTTGAGTGTTAGATATGAAAAATTACTTAATAGAAAATATTACTCACCCTATATGATATCTAATCAAATATTGATATAAGTATTAAATATCGAATGAAAAAATTAAAAAAATAATAATAAAAGGTTAAATATTTACTTCTAGAGTAATAGATTTTTGAGAACAAGTACATTTTTTTAAATGAAAATATTAAATAAGAATACTTTATGATTATGTGTTTAGATAATATCATACATTATTTTTAAAATTTAATATATTCATGTACCATACATTATTTTAAAATTTTTAAATAAAAATTTATTGACAAATATGAGAGGTGTATAAGCCAAAAGTTTAAAATGTTTGAAATATTTTATATTTTTATTTGATTAATTATATGGTCAACATTTGCCTTTATATGCAGGCGCTTTGATTTCTTTCTCATGGATCATAACACATTATTTCCATTTTTTAAAATTTATTTTTATAATGAAATATAATAATGAGATGAAACACCAATATTAAGACTTTTATATGTTTAACATGTAAAAATCAGTAAGTTTTATCATCTCTACCAATTATTAATTATTATTATTATTATATTCACTTAATTTTTTATGTTGACATTAAACTGGATATAAAAAATAAAATTCAGTAACTTTCCTTCATATGGAACGTCAAAGTGTAATGAGAAAAGCAAAAGGCTGAGTATTTAACAGCTATTTTCCAATTTCTTGAGAAAAAAAATATTCTTTTATTCTATTGAGTGGAAAAAAAAAAGTTAAAATATTCCTAACGTATTAAAATGGATTTATTTTGCTCTCTTTTCATTTATTGGATTATAATTATTTTAATATTAAATAAATTTGAAATCTAATTATATATTTACATGGACAAATAAACTAGTACCATCATCTTACATATGTCTTATCTCATAATATTATGAAAAGATAAGATATTTTTAATCATAAAAAAAACTGAATTTAATTGGTGAAAAGCAATATTTTTATTTAAAATTTAAAGGCAATTATAGTCCAACAAATACTTAAAAATAAATTTGAATTATTTTTAATACATTAAAAATACTATTTTTTCTTCATTTCGTGAAAAGTATTTTTTATTTATAAGTAATCTACTTTGTCTAAATATATTTTATGCAATCAATATATAAAGCTTAAACTTTTTATTTAATAGGTCACTTTCAAATTAGAATAAACATTTAATTAAGATATACAAAACGAGTTTGACGTAGTAATATGAAAAAATATGTATGCCATCATAATTTTGTTGAATTTAAGGAAAATATGTCTAATCAAAATTGTCTTTGAACTTATCCAATAAGTAATTAATTTAATTTATTAATTAAATTGAAATTTTTGTCCATAGAAAAAGGGATATTGAGGAGCTCTAATGGGATTAAAGGATAAGAACAAATTATAATTTAATTTAATTTACGTACATGTTCTTCCTAATGTTTTGGTCAGACTATTTACCAAATTTCAATAATTTATAACTTGGACGTAATAGAAAAGGGAAAGAGGAAAAACTATATAATATATTTTTTTATTACAATTGAGGTGAAATTTTTTAGTTCTTTTGGGTCAAAATGACGTATTGCAATAGATAACTTTACGTTAAGTAGGATATTATAACCTAAAAAGATAGACTAATAACATTATTTTTTTTTATGTATTTTGATTTGAGACATAATTTTAAAATAAAATAATATTTTATGACTCTAAACTAAAAATTATATTAAAATATTTTTAATTTTATAATTTTAAATATATTGCATGAAGATGTAGAATTGGAGAATTTCTCAAAAACAACTTTTTAAAAAAAATATAAATTAAAACAAAGAAGAGTATTACAAAAACGAAAGTTGCACTACTAATATGATTTTTTTACACAACTCTTATATAGTTATAACATTCTTTGGACCGAATCTATATTAATTAGAAAAAAAATCAATAAAGATCAAATAAATCAGAACTATCTATTAAAAAATTAAAGCAATAAAATATTAATTTAGTTGATTTAAATTTAATAGTAAGATGTTGGAGTAGCCAATCTAATATATATTTGGAAAGTATGTAAGTCTTATATAAATTAGAAAAATAATCAATAAAAACTGAATAACTCAAAAATATTCACAAAAAATTAAAGCAATGAAAAATCAACTTTATTGATTTAGCTTAATTTTAACATTTCAAAATTTTAATTCTTTTAGAAAAATTGATTCAAACCAAACTCTGAATATTCGTGATTATTTGCGTTGTATTTCTCTTTGTAAGATCTACTTGGCATTCCCTAAGCCATCAAATATTTCACAACACAAAAATCTCAATATGAAGATAGTGAAATGAGAAAAAAAACACGAATAAAAATGTGTCAGAGTGATAAGTATTTTTTTTTATTTTTAACTAAGAAGTTTAAAATTTGAGTCTCTTTGGTATGAAATTGCCTTTATTAAGTAGTGCTCTTACCCTTAATGTGAAATTTTCTAAAACAAATTTAAATTAAAATTTAATCAGACTCCAGTCGAATATCAGACACAATAAAAACCAAAATAAAAGAAATGCGAAAGAACAACAAAAAAGCTTGATTTATGAAGGAGATTGATGCCGTCTAACAAACTCATCAATTACCTATTACCTCTTCCAACATGTCTTTATAATTCTAATTCCCTTTTATTACTCTCATTCTTTAGCACCAAATTTTCAAAATAAATTTATTACTTCCTTCGTTACAATTTATATAACTTAATTTGACTTGTTATAAAATTTTAAAACAAAAAAAATACTTTTAAAATTTATAATTTAAAATAAATCATAAATATCATATAATTATAAACTATTTCATTAAAAATAAAATAAATATTTAAAAAATTAAATTATTACTAAATATAACAATATTTCATATTTAAAAAAAGGGATTAAATCTTATAAAATAAGACAAATAGAGTACGTTTGAAAAAATACAATTCTCCCCAACAATAAGAGTTATTATATTATGATATGATTGGAAATCACGAGTTTAAACTATAAAAAATTATCCTCCGATTTTGCAACAATGAAAACAAATAATTTATTTTAAAAAGTATAAAACAAAACCGCGAATTTAAATCCGTTAAAATATTCCATGCATCAAATTTTACTAATTTATCTTTTAAGATTTTTTAAAAGAAGTCTAACAAATTTATTTATATTTTTCAAACGAAATTTATTACTAAAAACAAAAACAAAAAATAAATTTATTCTATTTTAATTTTTATAAATTATAATTTATCATAATTATTTTTAGACCGAGGAAATATTAAACAACTTTTGTAAAGTGTTTTTTTTAAAATTATTTTTTGTGGTTGGGGTGGGGGAGGTGGGGTGCAAAATAAATGATGTAGCAATGTGGGGAATAAATGAGGAGGGAATCAAGTCGGTCCAAATCATAAAAAGACGAAAAAGGCCTTTTACGTACATGTGATGTCATACTTACATACTTTGTTTCCTTTTACGTTATTTTCCCGAATTTCAAAATTCAAACAAGTTAATTTCTTATCATAAATTTTTCATATATGTTTAAACATTTTGAATTCTATAGTAACTTATATTATTTTTTACATAGCTTATAAATATATAAATTTTATTTTAAAAATTTTACACTTAAGTTATCACTCAAACCTAAATCGTTTTAACTCTCGGAAATAAAAAATAGTATATATATTAAGACAAATATTTATTTGTATGGTTGATGTCATAAAACCAGAAGCATGACGACATTATATTTTAGAATGAATTTATGGTGCTAATTAAAAAGGTATGGAGGGAAGTTGTACCAATCAAACAACTTGGCCGTTGGATGGTTATATGTGGTATAGATTTATTTAAGTTCGATCAAAGAGTGGTAATATTAATATTCTTTATTTTATTTGATTTTTATATTAAAAATAAATATTTTATTTAATTTATTTATTTTTAACATATTAAGAGATTCTTATTTAATTTGTGGGGAAAATTTAAATTGTATTTTTATAAGTGTATCAGACGATTATACAATTTAAATTTGTATAAAACGAAAAAGAGAGAAAGACAAAAGAAACTGGACAGGGGAGTACTTTTATTGTATAATTATAAGTGTATAGGACGAAAATATATGTATTTGCATGTGTATATACAATTTTCTATCGCTTTATACGAACAGAAACGCAATTTATATATTTCGTTTCTGTTTGTATAAGCGAGAGAGACGAGAATGACGAGCGAGATTAGGGAAAGTGGCGAGCGAGATCTGGGAGAGGGGAGAGAGGGGAACGAAAATATATGTATTTATACAATTTTCTATCGCTTTAAACAAATACAAACGCATATTATACATTCGTGTTTGTAAAAAAAACGAGAGAGGCGAGCGAGATTTCACCAAGAAGAGTGGCGAAAATAGTTGTAGTTTGCTATATGGTACAATTAAATCAAAGTATATTTATAGAATTTAATTTGAATTAATAGTTTGCTATTATATACAATTTTCCCTATTATAATTTATAGGTATACAAATAGAAAATCCTAATAATAAAATCGAATTAATCAACCTCGGATTTTGTTGGATTTTTTCCGAATTTCTCGGGGTTTTCAGATATTTTTAATATAATATTCATAAAAACGTATCATTAACTTTTGTTTAAAATATATATTTGGCTCTATCAAAATACAACTATTTCATAAGAAAATAACACAAAATATTATTTACGTAAATGATAATACTAAAATATTTAATAAAAAATAATAAATGAAATTACATAAAATAAATATTGCAAATAAATAAGTCATATAAAAATGATCATAATTTAAAAGCACTATATTATTGCGGGGGGGGGGGGGGGGGGGATCTAACAAGTGTCTTTTGAAAAACGACTTGTCCAAACCTCCACGAGATAATGATAAACTCTGGGTACATTCACCCTCTTCAGACTTCACTTGTAGGATTTCACTAGATATATAGTTATTGTTGAAGTATAATAAATATTAAGTACATAACTAAATATTAAAAAAATCTAAAATTAGATTATGTATTTTAATTGTCTAAAATCAATGTAAAACTAAAAAATAAATATTCAACATTATTGTCATTTCTAGCGATGAATTATTTTTTTTGTTAACGTTAATATTGATTTAATTTTGATTTGAATTTTATTAGAGTTACTAATATCTATAAACTATCAGTTTTATCGGGTCATTCAAAACTTTAAGCCGAACTTGAAATAATATTTTAAAGTAAAAACTACAAAAATGTATAAGAAATTTTTATAAATTATATTTAACTAAATACTTTATATATAAAATAAATTTTAAAAATTACATATATATTGTGTGGTTGTTTAGTTGTCAGGTTGATTTTTTGAAAATTAAAACCAAACTAAACCAAATATAATCAGATTTTTTTCAATACCAAACCATGTCAAATCAAATTTTTAGTCGAACTTTTTCTCAATTTGCAGAATACTCGTGACATTTGATGAGTTAATTATCGGTTCATGGGTGAGTCGATACGCAAATTGAACCCATTTGATTATATGTTCTCATTGTACTAATCCATTCCATATAAAAAGTAACTATAATCAGTGGCGTACAAAGAATTTTCAGTAAGCGATGTCAATATTTATACAAAATAAGTTAAAAATTTAACTTTTGCATTTATAAATGGGAGAAGGGTCAAATATGTCCATAAACTATTTGAAAAGGTTTAGATATACCCTCCGTTTAAAGTTTGGTCCATTTATACCCTCGCCGTCCAACTTTTGGTCTACATATGCCCTTTTGGCCGTTAGTTAGCCAACTCAGAATATCTAACTCATTTTACTTTTATTTAAATGCCAAATGGATTTTTCACGTCATTTTTATGTATTATCACTTGACATTTATATTCAAGGGAAAAGGGTCAAATATGCCCCTAAACTATTCGAAAGGTCTAGATATACTCCCGTTTAAAGTTTGGTCAATTTATACCCTCGCGTCTAAACTCTTGGTCTACATATGCCCTTATGGGTGTTAGTTGGTCAATTCGAGATATCCAACTCATTTTACTTTTTTTTAAATGCCAAATGAATTTTCACATCATTTTTATATATTATTACTAGACATTAATATTAAAAGAGAAAGGGGTCTTTTATGCTCCTAACTATCCGACCTAATTTTAAAACACATATACGACCCGTCTTTTAAATAATCTATACAACCCGACCCTTTTTTTTAAAATATCCTATATGGGTCGGATTATGGCATAATTGAACCATTTAAATGGTGAACACTATCGTGCTCTGATTGGAACCGCCGAAGAATCAATGGCACGACAATTAAAGAAAAAGCAAGTCGAGGTTTGAAAAGCGTTTTGGCGCAACGCAGAGTTGGAGGCGCAAACCTGGCAGGCAAGGGCTGGAGCAGAGGAATTCATCGCAACAACGTTACAGACACAACTGCAAGCTGCATCAGACGATGATGATATAAATAACAAAATAATTCACATATATGAGTCGGATTAGGGTCATAATTGAACCATTTAAAAGACGGTCGTATATGTGTCTTAAAATTGGGTTGGATAGTTAGGGCATAAGTGAGGCCTTTCTCTTTTAATATAAATATCAAGTGATAATATATATATATATATATAAATGGTGTGAAATCCCATTTGGCATTTAAAGAAAAGTAAATTGAGTTGGATATTTCGAGTTGACCAACTAACACCCATAAGGGCATATGTAGACCAAAAGTTGGACGCGAGGGTATAAATGGACCAAACTTTAAACGGGGGTATATCTAGACCTTTCGAATAGTTTAGGGGCATATTTGACCCTTTTCCCTTGAATATAAATGTCAAGTGATAATACATAAAATGACGTGAAAAATCCATTTGGCATTTAAATAAAAGTAAAATGAGTTGGATATTCCGAGTTGACCAACTAACACCCAAAAAGGCATATGTAGACCAAAAGTTGAATGGCGAGGATATAAATGGACCAAACTTTAAACAGAGGATATATCTAAATCTTTTCAAATAGTTTAGGGACATATTTGACCCTTTTTCCTTTATAAATAGATCACATCCATAACTCCATTGGTTTAAATTAATTTTAAGCTAACGGAGGTCTTTGTGTTCAAGACATCTTTATAGTGTGAGCAACATATTTTGCAAATGCAAAAAGTAAGATTTGATTGGGGATATAACCCAAATCAGAGGGAGAACCAACACACCATCAAATTATTACTGTCAAATAATGTCATTTTATTTTACATAAGCATTATACACAGTATTAAACATTAACATATAGTAAATTTTTCTAACGAAGGAGTGTCACTTGACACCTCTTCACCTAAGGGTTCGCTTGAAAACCTATCATAATTTTTAAATACCTATCACGTTCAGAATGTAGGTTCGGAGTGTAACATTTAATCTATAGTAGTATACTTATTAAATGTTTCAGGATTCATTTATACGTTAACTTGTACCCATGAACCAAAAAAATAATGTTACAACAAATCATGTCATGACTGACTAATTAATTTGTTTTTTCATGAATATTTTTCTTTTGAAGTTAGATAGAAACATTGAGCCATAGAGGTAAAATAAAATGAAGTGTTACATATTTTGTCATTAATAATGAACAACAAAATTCATTAATAGTGCTTTCCATTTTTGTGTCATTTATCATATTCATACTATATATGTGACGAATGATAATTTGTTTAATGATAATAGTAAATGGATTGGTACGTGAGAATCATATTAGATTCATAATTATTAGAACCATTTTTGTATTTGTGTGGGAAATAAAGTGAGATTTAAATCCTTTATATCAGGATGAAGATGTGGACAAATCTAAATTATATAATTAAGCTACGTACACTTGACATGTCTTGTTACTAATTGAAGTATCGTTATCTTCGACTTATAAAATTCCACTGTGTAACAAAGCAAATTTACCAGAATAATTCATTTGATATCATAATCAAATTAAAGCTATTTTCATACCTCATTTCTTTAAGTGGGAAGTATATGCAAAAGCAAAACTACAAACTTACAAAATATGTATGATTCCTCAATTATTGATAAATTTTAATTTTAGTGCTTGTGAAATCTAAAAGAACACATCTATCTCATAACAACTTAAAATCTATCTTAGTTTCAACAAAATATGTATGATTCCTCAATTATTGATAAATTTTAATTTTAGTGCTTGTGAAATCTAAAAGAACACATCTATCTCATAACAACTTAAAATCTATCTTAGTTTCAAATTGGTGAATGTTGTTTTGCTAAGATAGATGGTGTGTATTTTTATTCCTGAAATATGTAAAATGTATGCTAGTTCTACCTTCCCACTAGCGAGGGTTGTAATATTAATCTGTAAATATAAGGTGCATCAGGTCTAAAGAACTCGTCGTTAGCTACAAGATCCATTACTCTTTTACTATTTTGTCTTTGTAACTAGTTTTTTCTTGTAATAAACATTTTTAAAAAACGGTATAGGGCAATTTTGATTCTTATCAAATCATATCTTTATAACTCCTCACTCTTTCCGAATGACCTACAGAAAAGCTTCTGATTATCACATCTGAAGGAGCAAGTGGAGACTACCCGGGTTGTACTGATGAGGCATATATAAAAGCTATTTCTGATGGTCTAGCCCATATTGACAGCTCTAGATGGAATACCCTTCTGCCTGGGTTCTATTAATTTGTTGGATAAATCTATCAATTGAATATGTGTCTCAACCATTGTTTTTTTTTTTCAGATTCATCTGTAGAGATAAACAATCATTTTTTTGGAGCTGGCATTGACGGTGTTATAAGAGATTTCCCTCAAACTGGTGCCACATACAGAAGTAAGTAATTCCTGAATTGAGAAATCGATTATATTTGGAAATAACACTGATTTTGGCACTTCTATTGAGCTAATATTTGTGTGTTGGGTTACAAACAACGACCGTTGTATTTTAGCCCTATTGAAACTGGAGGTCTCTTACAATTCGTTGCTCAACAGTTATTGCCACCAGCTGAAACTCCCAACCCAATTATACTTTCCGAAAATGATGTGGTTGAGCCACCTCTACCTCCTATTGCAAAGATAACACCTGCGGGAAATGAGTCTACAACTGATCGGTCAATCCTCAGTTGTGGCTGGCATTTTGACATGTTGCTGCCTCACCATTCTCCTTGAGGATCTTGTCATCATTTGATCTCCGTTAGTGGCGTTATAGAGATGAAGTTTGCTATGTAGAGTCAGAAACTGAGTTATTGTATTTACCAAGTAGCGTGTGATTGATCTTCTGGTTTGTAGACATGTTCCCTAGTCTGAATCACAAATTGCAATTCATCTCAGCAAATTATGATTGCTTCCAGTGACAGTGAATCATCTGTTAGATTGTGGAGCCTGATTAATATTTGATGTACTGTCATATATTACTGTACCATTTATTATCCATTTATTTTCTGTAATAAAAAATACTCTGATTTATTAATATATATATCCCACTACCGTGGAAGTTTACTCACGAGGTGTTACCACGAAATACTGGTTTCTCTCTTTCTCTTTCTAGATCCCTCATCTCTTTCTCTTGAAAGTTGTTGTGTTCTTCATTCATCAAGTGTGTGTGCGTGGATTCGATCCTAACAACTGGTATCAGAGCTAAGGAGATTCAACACGATCACTGAAGATAGATAATTCAAAGCTTGGAATCGAGAAATTTGATGGATCCGATTTCAGTTTTTGGAAGATGCAGATCGAAGATTATCTGTACCAAAAAGATTTTCACGAGCCGTTGACCAGGGTGAAGCCGGAATTCATGACGGAGGAGAAGTGGAAGCTCAAGGATCACCAGGCTCTAGGGTTGATCCGGTTGACTTTGTCAAGAAACGTGGTGTTCAACATCGTGAAGGAGAAGACTACGTTCAGTCTGTTGAAGGCACTGTCAAACATGTATGAAAAACTATCGGCGATGAACAATGTATATTTGATGCGTAGATTGTTCAATTTACAGATGTCTGAGAATGGATCTGTTTCTGATCATATAAACGAGTTCAATATGATTGTGAGTCAACTCAATTTTGTGGATATTAATTTTGAAGATGAAATTAAGGCGTTGATTTTGATATCATCTCTGCCCAAGTCTTGGGATACTGTTGTTGCTGCGATTAGCAGTTCCCGTGGATATGAGAAACTGAAGTTTGATGAAATCCGTGATGTTGTTCTTAGCGAAAGTATTCGCAAACGAGAAGTGGGAGATTCATCAGGCAGTGCTCTCAGCGTTGATCGAAGGGGGGAAGTAAGACGAAAGGCCAAAATCAACATGGTCGATCAAAATCAAAGAATCGAAGAAAATCCCCGAGCAGATCAAACATGACTTATTAGAATTGTGGAGGAAAAGGGCACTTTCGGAGGAGCTGTACAAAGCCAAAGAAGAAACAGAATCAGAAATTTGGAGATGACAATGATTTTGTAAATTCAGCAGAGGATATTGGGGATGCTCTAATCCTTAGTGTAAACAGCCCGGTTGAATCATGGATTTTGGATTCTGGTGCATCTTTCCATTCGTCTCCAAGCAAGGAGTTGTTCTAAAATTTCAAATCTGGAAATTTTGGAAAGGTGTATCTTGATGACAATAAAGTTTTAGAGATTAAAGGAAAGGGGGATGTTTGCATAAAGACCACCTCGGGAAACCAATGGACATTTGTCAGATATATTCCTGGGCTCAAGAAAAAGCTTATCTCTGTTGGTCAGTTGGATAGCACGGGATATGCAGCAGAGTTTGGGAAAAGTTCATGGAAGATTGTAAAAGGTGTTATGGTAGTAGCTCCTGGCACCAAATCTGGAACCTTGTACACCACTGCAGGGTGTATTAACATGGCCGATGTTGCTGAAGGTGCTTCCGGTTCATGTCTGTGGCACAATAGACTTGGACAATGAGTGCTAAAGGAATGAAGATGCTGGTTGCAAAAGGAGCATTAGAGGGTCTGAAGTCTGTTGATATGGGTCTTTGCGAGAGCTGTGTTATGGGCAAACAGAAAAGAGTAAGCTTCACAAAGACTCCTAGAGAGCCAAATAAAGTGCGGTTGGAAATGGTACATACAGATGTTTGGGGACCATCTCCAGTATCATCACTTGGAGGATCCAGATTCTATGTTACCTTCATGGATGATTTCAGCAAGAAGGTATTGGTTTACTTCTTGAAGCATAAGTCAGATGTGTTTGCAACTTTCAATAAGTGGAAAGCTGAAGTTGAGAATCCAATCGGTTTGAAAGTCAAATGCCTAAGGTCTGACAATAGAGGAGAGTAGGACAAATCAGAATTCAAGGCATTCTGTGCAGCTGAGGGAATCAAATTGATGAGAACAGTTCCTAGTAAGGCAAGGCATAATGGAATTGCTGAGAGGATGAACATAACATTGAATGAGCGTGCAAAGAGTATAAGGATACACGGTGAGCTGCCCAAAACATTTTGGGCGGATGCTGTGAGCACAGCTGCATACTTCATCAACAGGAGACCATCAGTTCCTTTAGGGTTTAAGATTCCAGAGGAGGTGTGGACAGGAAAAGAACTCAAGTATTCACACTTGAAGACTTTTGGTTGCACTGCTTATGTTCATGTTGATCGAGAAAAGAGAGACAAGCTTGATGCCAAGGCTATGAAGTGTTACTTCATAGGCTATGGTTCTGATTTGTTTTATTATAGGTTTTGAGATGACAAGAACAGAAAGATCCTGAGACATTGTGACGTGACATTTGATGAGTTTGTCCTGTACAAGGACAGAACGCAGAAGTTTCTAGAGATTACAAAGCAAGTGGGAGTTGAGGTTGAGTTGGAGAAGAGTAACCCCAGAGATGCCGAAGCAGATACTCAACCAACTCCTACTGAAGGATCTAAAGTGAAGCAAGTTACACCTGAGCAGGTATTAAAGAGATCATCCAGAACCATCAGGGCACCAGATAGGTATTCACTTTCATTACACTATCTATTGCTGACTGATGAGGGGGAACCAGAGTCTTTTGATGAGGCCCTATAGGTGGAGGATTCGATCAAGTGGGAGCAAGCCATGAATGATGAAATGAGGTCACTTGAGAAGAACGACACATGGGTGTTGACTGAGTTACCTGCAGGGAAGAGAGTTTTGCTGAACAAGTGGGTGTTCAGAATCAAGACTGAACCAGATGGCAAAAGAAGGTTCAAGGCTCGTTTAGTGGTTAAAGGATATTCACAAAGGAAAGGTATTGATTATGCTGAAATATTTTCTCCTGTTGTGAAGTTAACCTCTATTCGAATTCTGTTGAGTATTGTTGCATCGGAGAATTTGCATCTAGAGCAAATGGATGTAAAAACAATGTTTTTACATGGAGATCTGGACAAAGAGATCTATATGCAACAACCGGAAGATTTGTGTTTCCAGGCAAGGAACACATGGTGTGCAAGCTCACCAAGAGCTTGTATGGACTAAAGCAAGCACCAAGGCAATGGTATAAGAAGTTTGACTCCTTCATGATCAAGAGTGGATTCTGCAAAACTAAAAAGGATCCTTGTTGTTACTTCAAGAAATACACTGATTCATATATCTTTCTAACTCTTGTATGTGGATGATATCTTGATTGCAGGATCTAGTATGAGGGAGATTAACAATCTGAAGACAAGGTTGTCTGCAACGTTTGAGATGAAAGATTTGAGTCCAGCGAAGAAGATTTT
Source organism: Solanum lycopersicum (assembly GCF_036512215.1). Taxonomy (NCBI): domain Eukaryota; kingdom Viridiplantae; phylum Streptophyta; class Magnoliopsida; order Solanales; family Solanaceae; genus Solanum; species Solanum lycopersicum. Next base: position 6,149,999 of record NC_090811.1, read on the forward strand.
AGGGATGAAGATTTCTCGGGATAGATCTGCTGGCACTTTAAATCTATCTCAGGAGTTGTACATTGAGAATGTGTTGAGCAGATTCAGGGTTAATGATGCTAAACCCAGGACTACTCCATTGGAAAATCACTTTAAATTGTCAAATGAGCAGTCACCCAAGACTGTCGAGGAGCGTGATCATATGGCCCTTGTTCCATATGCTTCAGCAGTTGGGAGTTTGATGTATGTTATGGTCTGCACTAGAACTGATATAGCACATGCAGTGGGAGTTGTTAGCAGGTACATGACGAACCCAGGGAAAGAGCATTGGGAAGCTGTGAAGTGGCTTCTGAGATATCTGAGAGGTACATCCAGTACTTCACTTCATTTTGGCAAAGGCAAGGTGACTCTACACGATTTTGTGGATGCTGATCTTGGTGGGGATGTGGACTCGAACAATAGTACATCCGGGTACATTTACACCATAGGTGGAACAGCAGTGAGTTGGATGTTCAGGCTTCAGAAGTGTGTTTCTCTTTCATCTACTGAAGCTGAGTATGTGGCAATAGCTGAAGCTGGGAAAGAGATGATATGACTGGCACATTATCTGGAGGAATTGGGCAAGAAGCAGAGCGAGAAGATTCTTTACTCAGGTAGCCAGAGTGTCATACAGTTGGTGAAAAATCCAGTCTATCATTCGAAGACAAAGCACATCAGAAGGCGATACCATTTCATTCGCAGGGCAGTGGAGGATGGTGATATGTGCTTGGAGAAGATAAAGGGTGCAAAGAACTTGGCAGACATGTTGACGAAATGTGTTGATGTTGGAAAACTGGGGTTATGCAAAACCTTGGTTGATCTTCTGTAGTTGTTTCTACAGATGTTGCGGTGCGGTAAAGATGTTGATGATGAAGAGATTTTTTTTGAGAATGTATTTTTTGAATGATTCTCCAAGTGGGAAAATTGTTAGGTTGTGGAGTCTGATTAATATTTGATGTATTGTCATATATTACTGTTTACGCGGTTTAGGCTGTACTATTTATTCTCCATTTATTCTCTGTAACCAAAAATACTCTGATTTATTAATATATATACCCCACTGCCGTGGAAGTTTACTCACGGGGTGTTACCACGAAATATTGGTTTCTCTCTTTCTCTCTCTAGATCTCTCTTCTCTTTCTCTTGAAAGTTCTTGGATTCTTCATTCATCAAGTGTGTGTGCGTAGATTCGATCCTAACATCATCAACATACCAGGGCCGGGTAGTCTCCACTTGCTATTTCAGATGTGAAAAGAAATTCGGAAAGAGCGACCTTGATAGATCATGTAGCTAATTAACGACGGATTTCTTAGACCTGATGCACCATGTATTGTTACAACGACCCTTGCTAGTGGGTAGGTAGAACTAGTATACAATTACCGATTATATTTGACTCTGGTCCACCATTATCAAGGCAAGGAGAGACAACGATTACATGATTCATTCTTGAAAACATAAGATTTGATATGACAGACATAAATCATACAAGACTAATAATGATATTTTGGTCATTATTTATGATATTTTGGTCATTATACTAGCATGTTTTCTGACTTTATACTCACTAATTATAACACAGCTGTAGTGAAGTGTTAATATTCAAATAGCTAAATAGCTAGTGACTCACTCCCAGCTATATTTCAACCTTAAGTAGACAATATTAGCTCACAAATTTGGCATGATAATAGTTTGCATTTTCATATTTCAGGAATAAAATAAACCATTTACGGAGCAAAATAATCGTAGACGATAAAATTGGTGTCGAGAAAACAATAATCAAGAATGGAAAATTATGCAATAATTATGTTTATTATTTTCAAAGTACGAGTGTTACAGTCTCTATGATTCCTCTGAATTCGTCTTTTCAAATATAAATTCAAGGGCTTTAAAATATGTTGTTGAATCTTCGATGAACTTGAACTTTGAAATTTATCTCGACTTTTACTAAATTCAAGGACTTCGAGCTAATTCTTGAATCTGATTGTCTTGATCTTAATCGTTCTTAAACTTAGATTTATAAAGAATTTTATGGCATTTGTACCACAAATTTTCTTTAGCTTTTTGTTAGAAGTTTCAGTCTCTTTTTTGAATTACGAGGATCCTATTTATAGTTTTAGATTAGAGAAACAAGATTCCCTTCGACAAATTAGATTTAAGTGACATGACATATGTTTATGGAGCAGACTTGTCATCTTTGACACATATCATGATTCAATTGGTTTCTTATTTGACTTGGCATGCCACATCATTTTTCCCACATGGCATAGAATGAAATGAAATTGGACTCATCTATCGTAGCCCAAATCAATTAATTTTGACTTTAGTTAAAGGAAAAATTTTCAAAACAACAATATTAGTTTTTAGTGGGACTCCTTAGCAACAATTTCATTATTTATTTAAAATGTCATTTTAATTTATTAAGGGATTAATTATATATTTATTATTAATTTGTAAAGAAAACAAATAATTAACAACATGAAAAATCATAGAACAAAAAAAATTCAAAAAATTCAAAAAAGATTTTAATTTGACATGAAAATAGATACCAATATAATCTTTAGTAACGTGATACACCGTAACTAGAAAGAAGTTAAAAATTGGAAATAGTAATTTTTGGAAAGAATATAAAAATCTAGAAAGTTAGTTAAGTATGTTAAGTTGGATATTGGTCAACTTCAAACGACCATAACTCCTAGTTTCGGATGAGTTAGGTGTGTTTCCAGATATTTTAGGAAAGATCTTGGAATAAAATTTTCAACGCCGTCGAATTTGCACGATTTCGAGTTCGTATGAATGAGATATACCCATTTGAAGTTGGAATATTCAAATAAGAAAGTCTAATTTGAATTTTAGAAGGGCATTATGATATTTCCCATACCCCGACTTAATTTCATTTATGATAATCAATTGGGGTCTAAACTGATAGAGTTCAGTTTACGCTTTTACGATATTGATTTAGGATTTTAGAGTAGAGAAAAGAAGAAGAGAAAGGAGGAGAAGGAGCAAGAATTGTCATGTTCTTCAAGAATCGCTTGTAGATTTCGTCAAGGGGTGATCCCTACGAGGTATGTGAGTTCACACAGCGTTGGGTTAGTTCACTCATGCGCCAAACATATTTATTTCGGTGTGATTTTCGTCCTAAAAGATTGAAACTTTGATGTTCTTGAGTTGTGTTCTTTAATTGCTTTCGTTCTTGAATTTAGGAGGAGATTGAGGAGTTCTTTAGAGTTTAAGGTCGATTTTTAGAATTCTTTCGAGTTAGATTCTTGTGTACATGTGGTGGACATTTGAATCTAAAGAGCAACTGAGAAAAAGAATCAAATTTAGGCGATTTGGGGTTAGAAAACGAAGAAGAAGCAAGTCGGATAAATCTAGGTACCAGGTCCGCATCTCAGACCCGTTCCTAAGGATTGAAAAATTTTCTCTGCATTGCGGAGTGATTACGAATCGTTCTGCCAAAAATGATTTGCGAATAGATAATTAAATGCATGATCATTCTACCTAAAAAATGACTAGATAATTAAATGTATCTCCGTGTCGCATATATTGCTTCCAAGCAATGATTTCTTGATCTTTTCTCATATTTAATTATCTAAAAACAATCCTAAACATAATAAGATTTTTTCTATTACAAATCACAATCCTTAAACCCCATTATTCAATTTAAGGATAAGTTAAGAGTCAAATCATCATAATCCGCTTAGTGCTCAAAGATTTAACACCAAGCGGTAACTTCTTTTCGTTCCAATTACTTTCTAATCAAGTGCTGAGTTTTTTTTATTTTATTTAGGCATTTGGTGTTAAATCTTTGAGCAACAACTATTATAGAGCAATACTAAGCATGAGAGATACTAACCCAACCTTGTCTTTCAGTAATACTCACATGCATATATTTGAATTGAAAAGGTTATTATCTAACTAGAATATAAGAAATAAAAATTACATTCATGATCCTACCAAATAAGAATATTGAAATTATTCATGACAATTAGTGACGAACATAGGATTTTCTTTGAATATGGTCATATAAATATTAAATCTCACCGTGGTAGTTGACCGTAGAATTAGAAATTACTATACTTTTCCATTAATACCCCTAAAAAATGTTGTATTAGAGGTGTCATTATTTCTAAAAATTAACCATATATATCACGAATTTCATCAAAAACTTGCCGTCAAATATATTTTCAACAAACTTTTCATCGAAAGTCCCAAATATCAATGGGTGAATTTGTTGAAAAATCACGTTTTTAAATAGTAAATTAGATAAATTAAACAACATTGTTTGGTACATAGGGAAATAGTTATAATTAATAATATGGGTAAATTAGGAACTAAGTGTAAAATTATAAATTAACTTCATAAAACAGACAAATATTGTTGGACATTTTAAAATAATATAGTGGACGACTATTGTTAAACGGATGGGAGGACTATATAAGTCGCATGCTTACACATACCAAAATGTATTTTTCTAAATATCATACTTCAAATCATTATGTTTACTCTTATAATTAGTTAATTTCATAAAGTGAACAAATAGTGTTAGACATTCTAAAATAATATAGCGGACAACTATTGTTAGACGGAGGAGGGAGCACTTCATAAGTAAGCATGCATGCTTACACAATACCAAAATTTAACTTTCTAAATAATAAACTTCAAATTATTATGTTTACTCTTATAATAAGTTAATAACAAAACAATGCATTGATTTTGAAAGACCATAAAACTACACAAGCAATTAACTAAAACAATAAAGAAAGAAAAATAAACTAACCTAACCTAACCTTCATGCATACCAAAGAAGAAGAAGAAATACATAACTTCATAAATTAGAGAAGTATTATTCTTTACAAACAATAAACAATAAAATCTAAATTATTATAACAATCTATAACAATTTTAACATAATTCTCAAATATTATATTTAAAATTTAAAGTAAGCTAAAGCGAAATGGATGAGCTATAAAACCATAATAAAGATAGAAACTGAAAAATCTACTCAACTGCAACATAGTTGCTTGCTTACACAATATAAAGATTAAAACTTAGAGCTTATACAAATCTGCAAGGAGAATAAATCAGAAAATTCAGTACTTATTTTTGGCTAGTATCCCTGTTGTTACACACTAGTAAATGAAAAAGATGTCGAATACAGTCTGAGAAAAAAAAAACAAATACCTGATAAAAGAACTATAAGAACAAACAACAGCAGCTTTGCCAGTCACTAAACTGGACAAATAAGTTTTTAAAAAAAACTCTACCTCTTGACAGAGTCCAATGGTACTCCGCTTTGTTGTGGATGAACAACACACATCAACTGTAGTGGACGTTGTCAAGTATAATCGGATATACATCTTGATTAAATGCCGATACAGGAGCCTAAATTGCTTTCGAAAAATTGAAACCTCAAACCAGAACACAAAATCCCTTTAAAAACTGATCTCTCAATATGTATACTTATTTCAGACAAGCCCCTCGTTAGCTCTATATGATCAGCTATGGCTGAAATGCATATTAAGTGGAATGTTTATTAACATTCACAGCCCACTTAATTTTCTTAAAGCACTTCTAAGAATCTTCAGAGCTCCTATGCCGCGATTCCTGGAAATTCATGAACAGAAGATCGAGCAATCTCAGTATATGGACAACTTTCCACAGAGTAATATATAACATTGATTCAAGAAACCAGGTAAAACTCGGAGAAAGATAATAAAAAGAAGGCAACATTCTGCATTTACTCAATAACAAGTTTGACGAAAGCAAAATCACATCATTTATACATGACAATTTTTTAGTGAAGGAGGTCATCGTATACTAGAAAACCTGCACCTAATTAACCAGGTTTGTCTACTCCACACATTTGAATAAGGGCATCCTCTGGTACTAAACTGTTACAGGAGCCAAAAACTTAAATCTTCAGAGTTCTTTCTCCTGGATCCAAAAGACGTGATCGTTATTTTCTTAAAGTAAACACAAAGTAAAGTTCCAAAACATTTTCAGACAGGAAATAAAAAATTTGAACAATTTTTCCGGGGAAGCAGGGGGTGAGGAGGAGAAGCCCCACACATTGAGGCTCTCTTTAGGCACTCTAGTTAACCGGAGTCACAAGTCTTTATTTGCCCTTCCTTTTTAGCATGCAATTGATTTCAATTACAAAAGAAACAATATTTAGCTAAGAAAAGTCACGATCATAATGCCATACGGCTTAAGCAGCTATGGCAGTGGATGGACAAAGGGAGGGAGAACCTAATTCATCTCCCATCTAACCACCATTCCTGTTACCCCAGTACTATCTCATGCTAAATCAAGGAACATATCTCTCATTGTTGCATATATAATGATGTATATGGAACTTGGCTACGTTAACTCAAAAACAAAGTTGTGCTGCAAAAATGATTACTAACGTAATTTGAAAATTTTAACATCGAACACCGGATGACATTAAAACAATGGGATAGCTCTTTTGGAAGTTGTCAAACCTTAAGGTACATGATTAGCTCATGCATTAACTATCAGAAGTGAAAATATTTTACCCATTCCCCATTCAAAACCCCTACTACCACACCCGTAAGGCCGACTTACACAGATCCTCAGTTCCTTCACCCTCATTCCCGTAACAGCAAGAATTTACTATCTTACGAAAGCTCAAGAAAACCATTTCAGGTTTGCTGAAGTGATTTAACTAATGTTTCTGTAACTCGAAGAAACTTTTTAGTAAAAGTTACGGCTACAAGCTTCACCATTATAATCTTAAAATTTAAGAACATCCAAGAACTTAACTGGTAAAGCCTATTTGTTTTTGTCTTTAGTTAAGAGAGAGAAGAAAGCTTCACTTTTAGGCACATATTGCAGACTTCGGTAAAGAAAAATCAAATCCAAGATTTCCCAAGGACTTGAGGAAAAGCTGCAAGCCCACAGTTCTACAAATATTTCAACTACAATTGCTTGAACAATGTGTCCTATTTTGCCTAGGAGGAAAAGGCCAGTGAAGGTATCCTCAAGTTTTTTTTCTGATAAGGTTTTCAAGTTTCATATGAGGCATAATAAGGGTGTTTCAACCACTTCTACTATTTCTGAAAAGAAGTTACAATAATTTATAGAATGTCAACTCAAATTTAAACTTAGAACAAATACTAACTAGAATGAGATCAAATCTTCAAGCGCCATTGTGCTAATATCTTTTAATAATCTTTCAAGATAAGAGTCTACTAATCACAAAAGTAAGGTATCCTCTTGCAAATTAAAAACCAAGTTCCTACAGAAGGAAGCATACTATATCCAAAAGGGGAAAAGCCGGTTATTATCTACTTCACCAATATTGGTAATATGACAGATGTGTCAAGAATCAAGAAAAATTCTTCAAAAGGAAAAGTAGAATACCAAGAAACGCACAATATGAAGCCTAGTTTTGAAGTGACAGAAAAAAAAAAATTATACAGCTTATGCAAGCGGAAGAGTATTCATACCTCTATTCGATTGTCTATTTGCAATACTATAATTTCCAATATAATTTTCAGAGTCTTTCGCTGAATCGTCTGCTGGATTTTCAAGTCCATATCCAAATGTATTAGAGCCCTCCATATCAGAAGACACAGTTTGCCATGTTGAATCACCATACATGGAGCCACTGCGATATAAATCTCCATAAGACCCCTCATAAGCACCACCTGATGCAGCAAATGAAGTTGGGACACCACCTGCTGCATTGCTTCTTGCAAGTCCTCCAGATCCCAGCCCATAACTTCTTCCCCCATTCCTGAACCCAACATTCCGACCACCATATCCAGAAGCACTACCAACTGGAGCAGAAACAGCCGATGAGCCCCAATTGGCACCATTATTCCCAAAGACCCCATAACCACCAGTTCCGGATCCCAAAAATGAACCGGAGCTACCAGGACCTGGAGAACTGTTAAGTCCACCATTTCCCCATACATTCCTGGTTGGTGAGCTAAGCAAAGAATCACCTCTATTGCTGCCTGTGTTATATCCAATGGGTGTAGTGTATCTGCTTGAGTTGCCAGTGAAATACGGGTTCAGAGCCCGCCCATAACCAAGATTGTTGCTAAAATTGGAAGCTCCTGCAAAGGTGGGGCTCAAAGCTGGGTCCAAATTGACACCCATTCCATAAGCAGGAGAAGAAAACTGAGAGAAACTTGTACGTCCGCTGGCAACTGGACTAAATCTACCATCCATCCTGACCCCATATCCTCCAATCGAACCTAAACTATACCCTTGAGCATAGTTGTTGAGAAAGTTATTTACTCTACCAAGTCCATAGTTGAATCCATTGAAAGGGCTCCTGTTGGGCCCCGGAGACAGCTCTTTAGGAACAGCGCGCTTCACCTCGATCATTTTACCATTTAGATCATGATACGTCTTATACAATGCCCTATCCACTGCATCCTCTGAATCATAAGTTATAAATCCAAAGCCTCTTGGCCTCTGAGTGTTGTGATCATACATCACTACAACATCTGTAATTGTACCAAACTGATCAAAGTATGTCTTGAAGTCACTCTCAGTAACCGTAGATGCTAAACCTCCTACAAATATCTTTTTTGTGCGTCCAGGACCTGGAGATCCGTGAATGCTGCTATTGTTTCTATTTATTATTTGTTGGTCATCCCTCGGAACAGCCTTCTTTGCCTCAACCTGAAAATTGGATGCCAATGAAGAACTTGGACATACAAAAATGATCATTCATCTATCCTAATCAGCACAATCCAGCACTAATTAATCTTCCACTGAAACTTTTCGAAAACATTTCAGCCATTTTCCCATCAGTTATCTGTAGTAAATTATGAACAGAAAACTTGCTGAACATACCAACTAGTTGAGTTTCATTATGATACATTATAAACCTTTAGCATTAGAAAAATTCCGAATTATTGAATATTAGTGACATCGATAGTGAGAATTCATATAACCGACCAAACTAAACACGTAATTGTTGCTGCTGTATTCTAATCAAACATGAAATGTGAAAAAAACTGACCGTCCTCCCATCGATGATATGCTTCTCATTAACAACTCTTTCAGCAACAGCAGGATTAGCAAACACAACAAAACCAAAACCACGAGCACGACCAGTATTGCGATCTCTCATGATCACAGCTTCAATCACTTCTCCATACGAAGTGAAATATTCTTTAAGACGTTCTTCATCTGTGTCCCAAGATATCCCACCAATAAATAGCTTACCGAGATCTGTCTCCATCATTTCTGCAATCCAGATCACAACAAATACAAAAATCACTATAATTAACGAAAACCCATCATCAACAGATCCAGATTTAGATAATAAAACTAATCAACAAACCTTTTATGAAGAAAATCAGGCAGACCCCAGTTTTCAAAATACTGATTAAACAGCAAAATGAATGTTTTTGATTCAATCTAACAACATCAGATCTTTATACCATCAACCAAAACTATCTGAAAATTCACAATTCAGATCAGAAACTCATAAAAACTACAAAAAAGAAGCGTATGAATGAAGCATAAAAAAAGATGAAATGAAAATGCAACATTCGCGAAAAAGAGAAATTGGTACAAACCAGAGATCTATAAGAAAATGAAAACAGAGGATGTGGTTATCATCCTCATTTCTTTTCATTGATCTTTGGTTATTCCAAAGCCATTTTTTTTTCTGTATTTTTTTTTACTATATAGTTTTTATAATATGAAAATGGAAATGACAATGCGGAACAAATAATTTGGGTTAGAAAAAAATTATACTATATATATAGGGATTGTGTGTGAGGCAGCAAAGAATATTTGGAGTGCACAACATGGTACACGACCACTACTCTACCCTTTTGGTTAAACCAAAGGCCTACAATACAATGTACTACCACCATATCTATTTCTTTTTTCATTTTTTTTTTCAAAGTACTCAAGTTACGTTTTAATTTTTTTTGTTTAATTTGATACCGTATTTAAAATAAAGTAAGTTCATGAATTGAATCTGTATTGTCTTCTTATTCTTTATATATGGATTTGTTGTACTTGAGTCGAAGGTCTTTTGAAAACTGTTTTCTACTTTCACGAGATTGTAGTTTAGTCTGCTACCTTGTTTGTGGAATTTCACTAGGTATGTTGATGTTGTCTTGAATTAAATGGATGTTTGGTCATGTTTCATTGTGAGATTTGATATAAGTAATTTTTGTTTTCAAAGTGAAAATTAGAGTTCTTTTTTTTTTTTTTACTTTTTGCGAGTAATTAAAGTGGAAACATGTATTTTGAGGAAACATGTATTTTGACTATCAGAAATAGGGAGAGAGGTAGTCGAGACTGGGAGGGAGACGAGTGAGATTTGTTATATATCTCAAATACATGCGAATCATATTATATACACACACTATATACATGTATATGATACATTTTTATTTTGAATATCAGATACATTGAAAAGTGTCGAGCGAGATGAGAGGGAGGCGAAAGGTGAGCAGTACTGTGATGTATCTCGGATGTATGCAAAGCCACTTGGATACAATATATCTACAACAAATTACACTTAATTTTCACCTCATGTATCTTAAAATACATGTATATGGACGCACTAAAATCTGAGAAGATATATAATATCACAAATTAAAATGTACTTAAGCAATTATCTCATAAACTAATTGAATTATATAAATCTGCCTTTTTAAAATAGATAAAAACAAAGAAATTAAAACGAATGAAGTATTACGATAATGAAATGATAGTTAAAATTACTACTATAATGCAAATAAACTTGTCATTAAGAAAGAGGAAGTGTACAAGTAACACGTATTTTTGCTAACTAAAATCCGAAATTCTCTCAACTTTTGTCTCTACGTACGACATTAGCTGCCTCAAATAATATTTACTTGATTAGTATGTGGCTATGTGCTTCTTTATGGTATTGAATTATCGGGTTATAAATAATTACCTAAAAATATTACTATCATTCAAATTTCAAATCAAAAGCAAGTAAAAATAAATGAAAAATGTATAGATATGGTGACACCAATACAAGAACATTTAAAATTTTAATACTAAGATCTTAAAATCTATAAATATCTAGAATGAAAATATAGTATCATAAATAACAATTACTTCCACACTTTAGTACTATGATGACTCAATCATCACTAGCCCCTAGTACTAAAGGTGCACGCAAACAGTGTAGAAAAAGGCGAAGAATAAAAAAAACTACGTGTACTCAGTAGCATTGTCGATCGATTCTGATATGAAATAATGGAGAGAGTTGATTCTATATTACTCTTTCTCAACATTGATCATAAAATATTAATTAGAAGTAGAGGTATACATTCGGCTTTTCGATTTGATGTTATATTAATTGACTTGGAATTCTCAGTTTTTGATTTTGAATAGTATAATACGATCCGAAAATGAGTGTATAAATACCTTTTATAATTTCGATTTCAATTAAAAAGACGAAGTGAATTCTTTTTTTAATAATAGTGTATGGGTTTGTATATTATTGTATATGAGTGTATAAATACCTCTTATATATTGTATGAAATATTGAGTATATAATATTATATATCAAGTTAGTAAATATTTTTATAAAAAATATTAAGTATAAAAATTATGTACATTATTGTATCCGAATGTATATTGGTGTATACCATTGAGTTTTAGGCTAAATATTTGTAAAGTTAAGTTGGACAATATTTTTTCAATATAAGTTAGATAATTTTACTTTTTTGAGTTTTCTTCTAAAATATTTGGTAGAAATAAAATATTAATTAGGATATTTTAAATATATGTAAAAAAGAGATATTTGGTATTCCATTTATGGTGTTTTTATCAAGGATAAAGAAGAATTTCCTATTTGAAGATAAATTAATAATTTGTTATAGCATTAAAATCGAGACACTAATGATCTCTTACGATTCTTTAAAAATTGATGTGTATGTACAAAATAATTTATTTTTTAATATAAAAAAGTATTATTTCCTATATATTTAAATCTTAAAGAATTGTTTTGCTATACAATTTTCCTTTTATTGAGGTCTTATTAAGGATAACTTTCATATGTAGCAAACACAAAATTTATATTTGTATGCTATAGTAAAGTTTGTGTAATTGTGTTGCATAGCAAACACATATATATAATTCGCTATACGTATACAATTGAATCGAATTGTATAAACGAAAAAGAGAGAAATTATATACAACTTGAATTTGTATAAAACGAAAAAGAGAGAAAGACAAAAGAGACTTGGGCAGAGAAATATTTGTATTGTATAATTATAAGTGTATAGGACGGAGATATGTATTTGCATATGTAAATTTTCTCTCGCTTTATACAAATAGAACACAAGTTATACAATGGCGAGCAACAGGGAAGCGAGCAAGAGAGAGAGTGACGAGCGAAAATATGAAGAAGAGACGGATTGACAAACAATTTGCTCTAGAACACAAATAAATCAAATGATAGCTACTGTAATATTTTTTTTACATTATTAGTTTGTCATTCTATACCATTATCCCGTTAATTTAGCTCATGGTCCAATAAGGTTTAGTTATGCTATACTGGATCAATATATTTTGACAACTTTATTTGAAAGATGGGTAATAAAATTAGGAAAAATTGTATATAATAATAACAAACATTTAAATCAAAAAAATATTATAGCTTTTCTTTCATTTATTTTTAGTTCACAACAAATGTTACTTGATTTTTGCCATTTGATTATGGCCCGCTAATTTTAAAAAACGGAAGACTTATTTTTATACAAACATATTCCCTATCTTTTCTCTTCTAATTTCTGTCGATTTCTCCTCAAATCAGTTTTTTTTTAAAAAAAAAAATTGGTTGGCCCCCACTTATTTTAGGAAACTGAAGATTTCTTATTTTTATACAAATCTTTTCTATTTTTTCTCTTCCAGTTTCTTTTAATTTCTCTTAAAATCTCTCTTCAAATCAAATTTTTTTAAAATAAATTATGTATGATTTCCACTAAGATAGATTTTTAATTATATACATATTACACAAGTACAAAATCATATATATAGATTTCACTTATACATATACATATATGCATATAAAATTGACAAAGTCTAATACAAAGAACATATACATATACTATTAATAGCTACGACAAAATTTTATTTAAATTCCATATGTATAACCTGTGGAATATACAATAATATATTTCTATGTACATATACATATATAGATTTATATTTAAATATATATAATAACCGATATATATACAACTGAAAATCACCACCAAAAAAACATATACTTATACAATTTACAGGCAAGTAAGTTTCTTATTTGTGTACAAATTTTAATTATATACTTATACAATTGGAATGAATACCACAATATACAAATTAATAATCGTCCTATACACTTATAATTATACAATACAAATATTTTCCCGTCCAAGTCTCTTTTGCCTTTATCTCTTTCTCGTTTTATACAAATTCAAATTATATATAATTTCTCTGTTTCTCATTTTATATAATTCGCTTCAATTGTATATGTATAGCGAATTATACATATATATATTTGCTATGGAGCGCAATCACAAACTTTGCTATAACATATAAATATGAATTTTGTATTTGCTATATATGAAAGTTGCCATAAAATTATATGTTTTGAAAGAACACAATTCATTAAGAACTATACAAAAGGGACAAGCTAAGACAATAACTTTCAGATCTCACAATCTCTTTTAAGGGCTTTTAATTCACTTTTTTATGACAAAGTTTATAAACGAACAAAAGTCATAAACTAACTTCGTACTTTATTACTTTTGTGATTTTAAAATCATACTATAAGTCGAATTTTTTGATCATTATATCAACATCACCATCAAAAAAGTATTACCATCTTCCATTCAATTTTTATACATAAGATATATTTAATTATTTAATATACTAATTTTTTGGATTTTTATTAGTACCTTTTAAATTCAAAAGTAATGTTTATTTTGAAAAAGCTTTCTTTACAACTATTCTTATTTTTTGATTCAGAATATTTTTCAAGTTTAGATCGATCTAAATATGTTAAATCAAGTAAAATCTTATTTATTAAAAAAAAATGTTCTTTTCAAATCATACTATAAGTTGAATTTCTCAATCATTATATCAACATCACCATAAAAGAAGTATTACTATCTTCCACTTAATTTTTATACACGAGAGGTATTTAATTACTAAATATACTAATCATGTGGATTTTTATTAGTATTTTCTAAATTCAAGTAATGTTTATTTTAAAAAAGGTTTCTTTACAACTATTTTTTTAAACTTTAGATCAACCTAAATATGTCAAATCAAATAAAATCTTATTTATTAAAAAACAGTGTTCTTTTCAAATATAAATCATGTCAAATTGCAAATTCTTTCTTTTTGAGAAAAACTATAGAATGAATCTAATAAATATGTTTGATGCTAAAAAATAAAATAAAATATATCATTGACGCAATTTAGAATCAATCTCAACAAAGCTATAGCTTGTCATAGATTACATAGCCAAAAAAAATTAAATCTTTTTAATCAAAATTTCAGGAGATCTAAAAATACTGTGTGACTAGAAGATTTTTCAATTTTTATTTATTTATAATAATTAATTTTTTATTTTAAACAACTTAGTCAATTGTCTATTTAAATTTTCACCATTGGCATTGTTTAATGGAAGTCCACTTCTGTGCTTTATAATTTTTTGGTGAATTCTCCTCCATCACCTCAATTATTTTTTTAAAAAACAAACTCAAAAGTATTAAAGAATAATTATTTAGCAATTTTTTTACTTCATTTATTTTTTTTCTAATCATTTATACTGAACCCTTGATGATAAGGATGTTAATAAGATAGGTCGGGGCGAATATGAAAAAATTTAAAGCTATGTAAAGTGGACATATTTAAAGTTATATGGGGCTTGACGAGCGTGAAATATGTTAGAAATAATTATTTTAATAAATAATGTAAGCGAGAGAGACTTAAATAATTAAAGTAATTTGTAAATAAATAAAATTATCGTATAAGACAAGGCGAGGTTGAAAAATTTATGAATTGAACTCAACCCGCCCCACATCGAATCCAAACCGCCTGGCTCCTTTGTCACCCCTACTTGTTTGGCCTAATCCCATAACCATCCCCCGTCCCTTTCATGCCCCCACCACGCCCTACCCCACCCTACCCCACATCCCCATCCCGTTTCTCCCCCTTTTGACTGTGTCTCCTCCTACCTCCAAAATCTCTTCTGAATCCGTCAATGGAAGATTCTCAGTCTCACTCCCACTCTCACCCTAACCAATACAACCTCTCAGCTCCACTCCTTTCCATCAATGAATCTTCACAGCAACTTAAGTTTGCAAGCTCCGATGCTGCTTTCTCTCACACCGTCTCCTCCGCCGTTGGATCCAACACCGGTGCTAGGTACAAGCTAATGTCACCTGCTAAGCTCCCGATCTCTCGCTCCTCCGCATGTATCACCATCCCTCCTGGTCTCAGTCCATCATCCTTTCTCGAATCTCCCGTTCTTCTATCGAACATCAAAGTTAGTCCTACTTCTCATCACATGAAAATTCACTTTCAGATTTGGGAACCGACACACTAATTAGATGTATTTTGCTTGTAAAGAAAATGAAATTGGATATCTTAACTAATATTTTGATTGCTGTTTTCAAATTGTTTTCCTTATTTGATACTCTCTGGAGTGGAGTGGAGGACCGGAGGAATTTTTTTGATGTGATTGATGCTTTCTTAAAGTACATTTTGAACTATTAATTATATGTTTGGTTGTTTTCATTTTATTGCAATTTGTTGTTTGATTCCTTTTCCCCACCTGAATGCTATTTTGGGGAATACTTGTATATATATAGATTTGTGTGCTATTTGCAACCGTAGGTTTTGATGCTTACATTAGGATGCTGGTGTATGATTATTCTTTTAAATTTTCGTAGAATTATATTCTGTCTTCCTCTGCGTATATAGCCGTCAGTGTGTTTCTTCAAATGTTGAATCTTCCTTTTGGCAAGGTGCTCAACTTACCACTAAGTTGTTCCATAGAGAAAAAAGATACTGGTGATATGAATGTGGACATAATAATGGCATCAGAAAGTTATATACTCTTTTGTTATTTTAACCAGTATGATTATTATAAGCATGTGTGCTTCATGTGTCACTAAGTCTTATATTGAAAGGTTCCAACTTCAGTGGTTGGTGATGAATCACCTATGAAACTATTATAAGTAGCACCTATTTTTCTTGAAAGCATCTGTACCCACCACTGAGATGGAATGATAATTGATAAAGAAAGATAGCGAACAGAAAAAAAAAGGTTTCTTCCCCTATAAAGAGGAGGAAGCTGGGGTAAAAGAGGCAAATTTGTATCACTTTGGTTATCCTATGTTCAGATGCTACTTCTATTTTGGAAAGGAGATTGTGATCACTGAATAGTATTTCTTATAACTTGCAGGCTGAGCCGTCTCCTACCACAGGTTCCTTCTCCAAATTTCAAGTAATGCAAGGCTCTAGTGGGAGTGCTGCTTTTTCATATTTGAGAAGCTGTTCAAGTGGAAATGTATATGGTGAAACGACCGGCGAATTTGAGTTCAAATTTGCTATTGCATCTAATTCTACATCAGGATCACTGGCGAATGAAGCTGCAGTGGTAATGCGCTTGACTGTTATCCTTGGCATTGTTGAAAATAAATTATCTAGATTTTATTCAAAGCGTATATGCTCGAATTAGATTAGAAACAAGGAAATACAACAAGACCACTATTGAATATTAGTTATTTTCTCTCCCCCTTTAAAACTTCTGAATGAGCCAATCCATTCCTTAAATTGAACTGTGCTTGATTCAGAAATTTGCTTAAAAATCTGACTTTGGTGTTCTTGAAATTCTCTCTCTCTCTCTCTCTCACCCACTCACTAACTTGCCACATCTCATTTGTGAAAGGATTGAGACACAACTCTTACCAATAATAAAAAGGACTATAACACAATTCTTTGCACTTGATGCCTGTTGTATGCTTGTAATTATAACATGAAATGTCAGTCAAAGTCAAAGTTATTCTGTTGATCTTCTTGTATATGCATTTCAAACATACAAAAGGTATCTGCAAGTGAGAGATAACTTCTTTGTGTCTAAAGTTGTGGGAACAGGGTGGGTTGTTGGTTAATTCTTTCTTTAGCAAGAAAATAAAATGGTTACAATGATTGCACCTTTTGTTTTGTTTGTTTGTTTGTTTTCAGTTTCTGTAACAAGGTGATTACATCTCTTTTTTGTTGATAGTTCAAGACCCTTAAATGAATTAATTTTGAAGATTGACTTTATAAAAAAGTTGAAAAGAATGAGAGTGTAGCTGTTAAAAGTATAGTCAAAAGGTGTTAACTCATTGCCAGGAAAATGATGATTTGTTTGCATAGTGTGTTTGGTTTCCAAATATGTCACCAGTTTTTTCCTCTTGGTTTTATTTGTTTTCTTCTACATTTGAGTGGATGTGTTGTTAAGATGAATTGCTCATCTCACTTGAGTGATACTTTGGGGTTTGGAAGCATTTTCTTTCTTTCTACATTTTATGGATTTAATGACAGAGGATACAACAACAATAAGAAGGCTCTGCAGATTTAGTTTTTTATTTTCTTTTAGTACCTAAAGAAGCAATATGTGAGCTTCATTATTATTTTAACTGAGTTGACTTGAGTTAATTCCTAATACACTGTTGTAATGAAGATTTCTGCAGGTTCCAACCAACAGCAAAGTGAACCTCTGATTCAAGTTCAAGATCGATATCTTTCTCAATCATTAGCACCTTCAGTTCTTGTTGAAACCGAGATGCCTGATTCAAAAGAGCTGAGTCTACCTGCACCTGTTAGTTTAGAAGCCTCGTCAATTAGTACTTCTGCTGCTGCAACTGATAATGAAGAAACAAATCAGAGAGGTCAATCAAATACAAGCACGCAAGGGTCACATGCTGATAATAAAGATGTATCATCGATAACTGCTGAGAGATCATCAGAAGATGGGTATAACTGGAGAAAGTATGGCCAGAAACTTGTTAAAGGAAGTGAATTCCCAAGGAGCTACTACAAATGTACATACCCAAACTGTGAAGTTAAAAAGATATTTGAGCGCTCTCCTGATGGACAAATAACAGAGATTGTGTATAAAGGTTCCCATGATCATCCTAAACCCCAGCCCAGCCGTAGGTTTACTCCTGGTGTGCTTACTTCCATCCAAGAAGACAGAGGTGAGAGAGATGCATGCCTCACTGGTCAAGAAGGTAAATTGAATTGCTCTTTAAGGGTTGTTTCTCTACTCAACAAATGTATGACATGGTAGTCTTTATTGAAGCTTCTTTGATCTCATATGGAGTTATTCCTCTCTGTTTTATCTTTTCTTGAAGACAAATTCAACACTAATGCCCAGACTAGTAACACTGAGCCCGGCGGTAATCCACTATCACCTCGACAAGCAGGTGATGATGGTCTTGAAGGTACAGTGTCTCAGTTGCATAGTGCTAATGATCAGATGGACGAGGATGATCCATTTGCAAAAAGAAGGTAAAAACCAAGGGTCCTAAATTTATTCCTGTGTAGTAGTCCGGTTTAACAATTGAGTCTTTAAGCAGGAAAATGGATGGTGGCATGGATATTACACCAATTGTTAAGCCTATCCGTGAACCACGTGTTGTTGTTCAAACTGTGAGTGAAGTTGATATATTGGATGATGGATACAGGTGGCGGAAATATGGTCAAAAGGTGGTCCGTGGTAATCCTAATCCCAGGTATTTAAAGCATTGTGTGGCATCTAATGGCTAAATGTCTGAAGTTCATGTGGTTACTGGTTAAGAGATTGTTTTATGGTCCAAAATGAATCAATACTTTTAGGGGGAGTTCCCCATAATGTTCTAAGCCATCTTTCTAGTCGACTCGATAGGTTCCCCTTTCAATAACAGTGTTACTTAGCAAAGTTAAAGAAATAGATAGTCAACTATTGTTTTGGGTGAGATGAGAATAATCATGAGATGTAGTGGTGATATCTTATTAAGCTCTGAACTGAAACTTATTTACAATCCCATACAACCATAACTGGAAACATTGGGAAGTCATGTGTTATAGCAGATAGTTTTGGGTCTGTAACATAGTCGGCTTAGAATGTAAACACTTTCAACTAATTAAACTGTCTAAATGAGGTCTTAGATGAGTCCGTACAAACTGTTGAGAAGTGATTTGAAATCATTTATATGTCAATTTTCATTGCTTTGTAGCCATGTGCATAAATCAAATAAAGTTTATTCTGTAGAATGAACATATTTAGCTCTCCAACCCTCCTCTCCCCATCTAGCAGTCTCTTCTGACTTTCTTTTCCACCTATTTTTTTTGTTTGATATTTTATGTTATATTATTTATACTCAATTTTGGTCCATTAGATTTTTTTGGTTCTGATTTCTGAATCCACTCTTATTTTTATTTATCGCATTATTAATATTACAAAACAACATACCCAGTGTAATCAAACAAAGTGGGGTCTGGGGAGGACAGAGTGTACGCATACCTTACCCCAACCTTGGAGTTAGAGAGACATATCATAGTATTAATAATACGTATGAAAATTGGCAGTGTTAATGAAATATTAAGGGCAGCAGTACGATTATTGAATGTATTACTTTGACAACTTTTTTGGCTAGAAGTGATTGAGAGGGTAATTACCACTTGATGCCCTGTAGGTTAAGTTGGAGCATGTGAAATTGCCATTAGAAACAGTCACTTAAATAATCATTTATATCCAATCTGTGTTTTTCGCTGCTCATTTAATTGTTGGTACTCTGCGCTAATAGCTTAATGGCCTAAAGTATTTGGAGGTCCTAGATTCAACTCTCATACCCTTGAAATGCTGAAGTAAAGCAAGGTTTAACGTGCACCTCCATGACTGCGTGTGAACCTTGTGCTTCTATAATATAGTAAGTTGGACCACTAAGTATTTCATTAATTTGTCAAACGCGTGATTGTAATGCCCTTGTTTCAGCAGCAGACCATAGAGTTCTATATACAGCTTATTAAACAAACAATTCAGAATGAGCTGAATGAACTTCTAGTGAGACATCTAAGTAGTAGAGGGTGAATGGTTTTCAGGCTTGATCGATCATCTTCAGGTAAATGTTTAATTAGGAATATAGGACAAGCGAATAAAACCTTTTTTGTGACTAGATTCATACACGCCTAGATCTATTGTATTAATTAAATGAAGAAAATCATATAGAATATTCTATAGGATATCTCAGGATATTCTATTTAATTATAGAACATTTACTTCCTTTATTAGCATAGGAATTGATAACTATTATGTATTAAGTCAATTGAAAATTTTCTATTTTCACAGTATGAATATCTGATCTCCTAAATTTTCTTTCTGAAACTCAAAATACCCTTAATTAGCTTTCATGGAAATGGCTAAACTGAAGACAGAGCAGGCAGAGTGATCACGCATCTAACAATTCATCAAATCTCTGATAAACTTCTGAATATCTTTGCATGGAGGACCTGGTGATGTTTTCGTTAATTTGCGTACTTTAAACAGGAAAGGGAAATAACATAGATTTGTTGACCTCTCTTCCGATTTTGTAGTCTTAGGAAGGAGTATGATTATTTAGCTATCATTTTAGATATAGAAAATAGTCGGTTTACCTCTAAAATTGTTAAGTCTACATCCAAAATTCAATGAACCTGGTCTTGGTGTGAGTTTCTTATGTTTTTATGGTGTTCATGTGAATGTGATGTAGGAGTTATTACAAGTGCACCAATGCTGGATGCCCTGTCAGGAAACACGTGGAGAGGGCATCCCATGATCCCAAATCTGTAATTACTACATATGAGGGGAAACACAATCACGATGTACCAGCAGCTAGGACTAATAACCATGAAATGGCAGGATCAGCATCTGTAACTGGGGGTTCAAGGGTCAGGACGGAAGAGAATGGCTCAGTTAGCTTGAATCTAGGTGTTGGTATTGGTTATGGTATGGAGAATAGGCGCAATGGACAACTGCACACACTGCCTGCAGAAACTGCACATAGCCAAGTTCAGGTTTCAAGTTCTAGTATGATGTTAGTACAGCCAGCTACAGTTGCAGCATGCTACAACATTGTAAATGGTGGAATGAGCCGGTTTGGAACTATGGAAAATCGTGTTCAGGGCACTGGCTTTGAGACTCTGCCCTTGCAATCATCTGCTCAATGTCCTCAAAACTATGGAAGGATACTTTTGGGCCCGTGAATGTTTCTTCCCTCAGGCAAAAACTTAAAAATAAGAAGCTTCCATCCGTTTTCTTTTTCAGCTTCTCGGTGGGATTACAGAGGGCTGCATCTCTTGTTGGCGTAACCTCGCTTCAGGATTAAGTACCCAGCATGTTGTATGATACAGTTTCACCAAATGTTCATTATGTAATTAGCTTTAATATCACTGTTGCTTTATACTGACAGTATGCTACAAAATGTAACAACTATGGATGTTCTGAGTAGATGTGAACGTCAATATATTCCCTAAAAGTAGGCTAAATTTGCTCGCCCTAGCTGTGAAGAACTTGGAAGTATTGGCTCATTTAGGAAATTATAGAATACTTGAATATGTTGTATTTTATGTAATATGGTAGTAGACCCATGTGAAATGTAATTTCCTGTTATAGGTTCCATAGAATATACCCTTGTGAAATGTGCATTATAGGTTGCGTACTTGTGATTTGATCCTTTCTTGATCCCTCATATAGCGATAGC
Organism: Solanum lycopersicum; assembly: GCF_036512215.1. Taxonomy (NCBI): domain Eukaryota; kingdom Viridiplantae; phylum Streptophyta; class Magnoliopsida; order Solanales; family Solanaceae; genus Solanum; species Solanum lycopersicum. The sequence goes on from NC_090811.1 coordinate 6,171,763, forward strand.
GGGAGCTTCAGTGCACAGGTTGCCTGCTTTATTGTAGGTAATTGCTCTGCAGAAACCATTATGCTAAGTTTATATGTATTTAGTTTATATCTTGATCGTGTAATATATAACTGTCTCATAACTTGGCATCAAGTTTATATTTATGTTCTCCAATTCTGGATGTGTATAGGTAAATATTTAAATTTGTATAAAGTTGAACAAACAAACATATGCATCTTATGAGACATCTTATATGGCAATTTGAGTTTTATATGTTGTTTTTACGTGTATTATGTCACGTAGGATTGTACTAGACACAATTTAGTAAACGATAATAGGATTTGAAGTACATGTTGTAAATTTTTAGTACTCATTTTTGAGGATTAGATAAAGTTATCAATTTCAAAAAGGACTATGTCACGAAGGATTCATGTGTCTATTTGTTCAATTTTATACAAATTTAAGTGTTATTCGTACACACTTAAAATTAAAGGACATAAATATGAAATGAGATCAAATTAAGAAATATATTTATTCTACTAGTTTCACCCTACGTGCGTGGTGTGTATATCACGTTAAATTATGTTATTGAGTCTTCATTTTTCTCTTCTTGATATACTCCATTTATTCATTTCTATTTTTTAATCTTCCATTCTCGTTGTACCAATTTTGGCGCCTCATAAATATTTATGAGTATTTATTAAAAATTTGTGAAAGAGTTAATTTGAATTCTTTTTAAATTAGTTAATCCAAAGATTTAATATATTTGAATTTTTTTTCAATAATATTTGGGAAAAGGGACAGATTTACCTCCGTACTTTAATAAAAGGTGCATATATACCTTCTGTTATACTATGCATACACATGTATTCCTATCGTCCAATTATTGGTACATATATAACCTTGTCACTGACGGAGCCCATTTTGTAACATGTGTCATGATCCTATTATACTACCCGTTTCATCCCCTTTTCAACTCATAATCACAACCCGCCCATAACCCTTAAAATAATCCTAAACACACACACCCCTAATCAAACACCAAAAGAAAAATCCGCAACTATTCACCCAAAACCCTCGTCTTTGTTTGATTCAAGTTCATCTTCGTCGCGACCTTAAATCATCTATAGTGTGTTGGTCATAATTTCCTATTTCATCTATTGTCTCCTTCAATTCACACCTAAAATCATGTCTGAAAGTTCATGTGATTCAATTAGTAACTCCATGACGATGATTTGTTTTTGTGGTGAATTGACTTGTTGTTTCACTTCAAGGACTCCATTGAACTCCGAAAGAAGATTTTATAGATGTTCTAAACCTAAGGTACATTTTTCGCCTAACAGGAAATTAATATGATTTGTGATTGTATTTGGTGTTCATGATTTCTTCTCTGTTATTTTTATTGAAAATTGTGGATTTTAGAGGTGAGAAAGCAGTTTTTCAGAAAATTCATTTATCGAAGTTAATTTATTGAAGTCTAAATTGGAAGTTGCTACGTTGAAAATAAAGAATTTGAGAGAGTCGTTGAATGCGGTTAAGATTGAAAGAGACAATTTGAAGAAGAAATTGGAGATTTAGAGAGTTTAAACTACTTCAAATTGAATAAATCAAGAAATTTGGAAGTTAAAGTGTCGAAGTTGAAGATCTTGTTCATGTTGCCATTTACTGTGTTTGTGGTATTTGTTGTTGCAATTTTCAAGTGTTAGTTATTTCAATTGTTTCTAATGTATTAGTGATAGTGAATCTTATTTTCGAATGTTGGCCATTATTTTTAAGTGTTGCTTCAAACTTCTTGTGCATTTCAAGTGTTGGATTTGAAACATTATTTTGTGTCTTTTTTTTTTTTTGCCTTAAAGTTTGTAGTATTTAGTTGTGTTTGAATGTTGGTCATTATTTTCAAGTGTTGCTTCAAACTTATTGTGAATTTCAAGTGTTGGATTTGAAACATTATTTTGTGTCTTTTGCCTTAATGTTTGTTGTATTTAGTTGTGTTTGAATGTTGACCATTATTTTCAAGTGTTGCTTCAAACTTATTATGAATTTCAGGTGTTGAATTTGAAATATTATTTTGTGTCTTTTGCCTTAAAGTTTATAGTATTTAGTTGTGTTATATTAGTCTTTTACGTTGAAGATAGATAAAGTTTGTGGTATTGCCACTATGTTTTTCTTAAATAAATGTTTCAAATCATAACAAACTCATTAGAAAGTAAAAGCAAGATTGGAAAGATACATAACAAAACAATAATAAAGAGCAATGGAAAGATACATAACAAAACAACAAAAAAAAGTGCAAATCATTTCAAATCACAAACCACATCCTACATTAATAGAACCCAATAAATACAAAATACTATATATAACATTCACTTGGTTATATATAAGCAAAATGATAGTTAGTTTTAGCTGATACGCTCAGTCTATACAAAAAATAGAAGTAAAAATCAAAACTACAACTATAAGTGTAAGACACCAGCCTAAACAAAACATACCAAAAAAATAAGTTTAGCCTTAACATCATTTAAGGCACCAACCTACACAAACGGTAGCAAAAACTACACCAACATATACAAAACAGTACCAACACAATAGCATCATCCTCTTCTTGGCCTCAAGTTCTGTAGCTGATTTTTAGTAAATGCACCCTGTCCATTCCAAGTTATGCCAGTTGGAGCTATGGGAAGATTTGTAGGTTCACTAACATTAAATTTGTCACCTCTGAAGCCTATTACTCTACTCACAATTGGTTCTTGTGGGTTTTGTCTCTTTCTCAATCTTGATAGAAAATATTTTTCTGAGATTGTTCTTGGCCTTAGCCTAGGGTCTTCATCATTATCCTCAGCTACTGGATAATAGCTGCTAGAAGAAGCATATTCAAACTGACTTTCTTGTGTTGGTTGTGGGTTGTGCAGTTGATGTCTTCCTCATAGGCTTTATCTTTATCATCAACTAAACCTCTCCTAGGCTGCCTCCTCCCCCCCCCCCCCCCGCCAGTTTCTTTTCGTTCCTTAGCAGGTTGTTTCCCTTGTTTCTTAGTATGTTGTTTCTCCTGCTTTGCCTTATTAATCATAATAGAAGATATAGAATTTAGAAGTGAAATATATTAAGTATTTGATGGAATTAAAGATTAAAGAGAACTGAAAATTACCTTTTCACATCCTCTTGCATTATGATTTTACTCTCCACAATTACTACATGTCATCACTTTTCCTTTTCTTGTTTACTTCCATACTCCTTGCCTGTTAACAACTTCATTCTTTTCTCTTTCCCTCGTTAGCTTACGTCTACCAACAAGCTTGACCAATTCTGGTATCCCCTAACAGGTTGTAATTTGTGTGTATAAACTGCCGAGGTTGCCTCTTTACTATAATACCAATGAATTTCTTTTTTTTTTTTTGGTATCATTTTCTTGTGCTCCTGGCCTTAAGTGCATGTGGACATGGAATTCTAGTCAGGTCCCATGTTCTGCATGTACATTTTTTCACTGTTAAGTTGACAATGTGTCTATCTGTACCTTCAGTAACCTCATAGCCATTATTCTCATTGCCACTCACCTTATAAACCTTGAAAATCTTCAAATACTCATTAAACAACATCTCACTTTTGGGACTAAACCCATCATCTTTTCACTTTCTCACAACAACTTCTTTTGCTGCCAACCTCTCCATTATTTTGACTGTAATGTCTTCCAACATTTCAATAATTGGCTTGTACCTTGCTTCAAGTATCTAGGCATTGAATCATTCAGTAAAGTTGTTGTCCACAATCTGATTTTTGCACACTGTATCTAAATAGACTCTACACCATGCTTTTGGAGGATACTTGTCTATTAAATTTTGTCCAGTCTCTCCATTAACTTCCTTGATCTCTTCAAGTTGGTCCTCAAACTCCTCTGTAAATGATGACCATGCAGCCTACCATAACAACTTTTTCAGCTCACCTTTGCCCCATCTTCTGCACCAATTTGCCTCAATATGTCTTGCACAATATCTTTGATATGCTTCAGGTAAGACTGTCCTTACTGCTTCAAGCAGCCCCTAAATATCAAATAAAAACAACTAAAATTAATAAAGAAATAAGTATCAAGAAAAGGTTATTAAATTGCAAATCAGTAGTATAATATTACCTTCTGCATATCTGATATGAATGTCAGTCCTTCACCATTTTGAAGCTCAAGGGAATGTTGCAAATGTTGCATAAACCATGTCCAAGTCCTCTTAGTCTCTTTATCTACCACATCCCAAGCTAGAGGGTAGAAAGAGTTATTACTGTCTTGACCAACAGCACACAATACTTGTCTCTTAGCTTTTCCTTTAAGGAATGTACCATCTAACCCAATCAGTGGTATTAACCAAGACTTAAAACCCAACTTTATTGCCTGAAACAGATATACATCCTAAAAAATTCTCTATTGTCATTAGATAGTGTCTCTTTAGACAAATCAATCACAATGTTAAACCCTAGATTACGACTTCTCAATTCAGTAGCATAACCCTCTAATTTGTTGTAAGAGTCTACAAAGCTTCCTTCTAAACTCTCCAATATCTCTTTTTTGGCTCTCTTGCACTTTGCTTCACTAACATTGAGCTCAAAAACTCTATGTAAATCATCCTTCATTTGTTTGACCTTCTACGTGGGGTCACTTTGCAATTTGTCCTTAAAATACAAGGCTATTATGGAATAATCTACTGCAGAGCTATTATATGTTGTTCCACACTCTATATGCTCTACAAGTGTTTTGACACTAACACCAGGAGTAGTCATATCCCCAGAAATAAATAGTAAAAATGGACAGCCATCAGCAGCACATTTGTACCTCAATCTGTTTTTATCACTCTTCACCACAACAAGTTCTACCTTCTTAGCTAGAGCATACAGTTTACAAAACTGTTTTGCTTCAGCTATGTCTTTGAAGGCCATACCCTTAACAATCTCTTTATAATCTTGCAAACTATCAGTTATATTCCTTTTTTTTTAGTGAAGAAATTTTCTAATTCTTCTGTGTTATAATCCGAACAACTAAATACCATTTCATTATTATTGTCATCATCACTTTCACTACAATCTGTACCCTCATTAATAATTGGTACAAGTAAACATGACCCATCATGCATCAAAATATCAGTTACTTTAACAGACAAGTCACATTAATCCGTAGCAAACAAGCGAATTGATTATACTCACTAGATACAAAAGATGCTAAGGTCCTAACCCCCTCATCACCTATTATTTCAAAAAAAAAAAAATTCGCTTGGAGCAAGAACAATTAGTTCTTGCACACTCACAAAGCCTAACTTATTTGTGTATTCATTAACTAAGTCTAAAAAAGATATAAGGTCAGGATCATACCCTTTCCAATAAGTCACACTTCCTTTACATAGTATGGTTCTGGACTAGTTAGCCACTCACCATCATGATGAAAGTAAATTGTAACTTTAACCATTTGAATGACCTACAAAGAATTATGAAATAACATAAGCAACAATAAATATAAGACAGTTAGATGAAATAACAGTGAGTTATTCAGCTGTTTTCGACTACTCCTTTAACAAGTGTTTATTTTTTATGTAAAAAGAACAATACATAGTTCATCAGAATTTACAGATTGTGCAAATTTAATATCATCTCTATTATGGTATCTACATCATTTAAAGAGAATTACAATTTAAACTAATACATTGCATTGGCTCAAAGTAAACTAATGATTTTTTTAAAGTTAAGTTAGTAATTTTTTTAAGTTAAGTTACAATAGTTAAGTTAGTTAATCACATACAGTAAGTTAGTTAGTCACATACAATAAGTTAGTTATTCACATACATTAAGTAAGTCACATAAGTTAAGTTAGTTAGTCACATACAGTAAGTTAAGAAAGTCACATTAGTTAAGTAAGTCACACAATAACCTGCACAGACAAGTCCCAATTTTATAATGTCAAAGTTAGAATTTTTTTTTAATTCAAAAGCAAAGACAAGTCCCAATTTTTTAATTTCTAATTGACTAAAAGTGGCCCACAACAAAAGATTCTCAGCTTTTTGCTTCACATTCAACTTTATAATAACACAACAAATAATAATATATATACATAATTCTGTTTGAATGAAAAATTGGTAATTTGAAAAATGTCATTATAGTAGCATCCCAAATCTATCCCTTTTCCCTAAATTATAAACCCTCAATCTAACTTTACATATACAAAAAAAAATTATTACAGTTTTGATTTTTTCTCTAAATTATGGAAAGCCTTAAAAACTAAGCACATACAAGTCTCAATTTTTTAATCTCTAATTGACTAATAGTGGTCCACAACAAAAGATTCTTTAAAAAAATTAAAAATAAATTGGTAGGTAGACATGAATGAATACAAGATAAAGAGATTCCTACAAAAGATAAAGTGGTGAAACGACATGAATACAAACAAATATTTCTTTAATACTTTACGAAATCAACAAACCAAAAATGATATTTTCAAGGAAACCTGAACTTCATTTTTGGAAAGTATGCTTCACTAAAACCTAGAACGAATTTCACTATAAAACGCATATTATACAAAATAAAGAAAGAAACAACAAGAAAATACAACAACAACAACATATAGATTCGACGCAGACCAAAAAGTAGAAAGACATCGAAATCGAATGGGTACCTTTAACGAGCACATGATAGATTAGACGAAAACAAGTTCGAATCTGGAAAGACAAAGTGAAATCGCGGCGGGGACGACTAGGGTTCTGGGTGAAACGCAGCGGAGATGATCGACGACTAGTGTTTTGGTTTGTGAATTGCGGCGAATTTTTTCTTTGGGTGTTTGATTAGGTTGTGTGTGTTTAGGATTATTTTAAGGGTTATGGGGCGGGTCATGGCTATTGGTTAGAAAAGGAATGAAAGGGGTAGTGTATTAGGATCATGACACGTGTTATAAAATAGGGCTCCGTTAGTGACAAGGTTTTATATGTACCACTAATTGGACGGTAGAAATACATGTGTACACGTAGTATAACAAAGGATATATACGCTCTTTTTATTAAAGTACGGGGGTAAATCTATCCCTTTTCCTATAATATTTAATATTAGCTTATCTAAAATTGAAAATATTTAACTGTAATTATGAACTTCGAATAAAAATATTAATAGTGTTTTACTTGCAGAATAAAAGTATATGCTTGTTGATCTTATATATATAACTCAATAAAAGAAATTATTCCTAGAATTTTTGAATCATCGGTAATATTCAACTAAAAATTCGTTCCAGTTTAATAATTTCATCGCTTAAAATTTTCACAAATGATCACACTTCCTTCCAATTTAAACAATCATAATATAGCCTTTTAACTTATAAATTATACCATATCATGCAACTAAATATTAAACTGAAATATTGAGAAATACAAAAAAAATATTTGTTGTGCGGAATTTGAGATAATACGAGAAAATATAAACGCGAAAAACAAGACAACAGATTTACGTGGTTCACCAATAAATTGGCTACGTCCACGGGAAGAGGGGGAGCAGTTTTATTATGGAGAGGCAAAAACAGAATTACAGAATAGGGTTTGTCATAGCGTCTATATATAGTGCTAAGCTACGCCCTAAAAGGCTTGGGCCCAACATACAGAATTGACAGATAATTAAGGGCCCAATTCAAGGCATTCAACAAATCTCCACCTTGACTTGAATTCTCCGAACAGATTCTTCAGACGCACTATGATAGTGCCAGGCCTCCCCCTCTTCCTCAGAGTTGCCCCGCAGGGCAATTAACAGCTTCTGATGTTGAGCAAGTCCAAACAGTGTTGAAACTTGCTCTGTGGAACCGGCTTTGTGAACATATCAGCAGGATTATCAGCAGTTCCTACTTTCTTCACCTTGATTCTCTTCTCACTTCTCAGAAAATGATACCTTACGTCGATATGCTTGGTTCTCTCATGATGGACTTGATCCTTGGCTAGACAAATTGCGCTCAAACTGTCACAATACACCGTAGCCTGATCATGATGCAGACCAAGATCACTAACCAGCCCTTTCAACCAAATCCCTTCTTTTGCAGCCTCTGTCAAGGCCATGTACTCCGCTTTCGTAGTAGACAAAGTCACTGTAGGTTGCAAAGTTGCCTTCCAACTGACGACAGATCCTCCAAGGGTAAACACATAGCCAGTCATCGATCTTCTTGTGTCAACATCTCCAGCATAGTCTGAATCAGAATAGCCAGTAACTAAGCACTAAGTATCACCTCCATAAATGAGACCAACGTCAGATGTACCTCTAAGGTACCGGAAAATTCTCTTCACAGCCTGCCAATGTTCTCTCCCTGGTTGTCCCATGAATCTGCTCACTACACTGACTGCATGTGCTAAATCTGGCCTTGTACAGACCATAGCATACATCAAACTTCCTACGGCACTGGCATAAGGGACTCGTGACATATACTCCTTCTCTTCTTCTGACTGTGGAGCGAACATGGCAGTGAGATGGATATTGGCAGCACTGGGGGTATCAATGGGCTTAGATGAAGACATGCCAAACCTCGCCAAGACCTTCTGAATGTAGCTTCTCTGTGACAAGAAAAGTTTCCTTCTCTCTCTGTCTCTAATGATCTCCATCCCTAAAATCTTCCGAGCGGCTCCCAAATCCTTCATCTCAAACTCAGCACTAAGTAAACCCTTCAGCTTCTGAATGTCATACTTCTTCTTTGCAGCTATCAACATATCATCTACATAAAGCACCAGATAGATGAATGAATCATCATTGAGCCTATTGTAGTAGACACAACAATCATATGAGCTCCGAGTATAGCCCAACTTCACCATATAGCTGTCAAACCTTTTATACCACTGCCTTGGAGACTGCTTAAGTCCATATAAGGACTTCTTCAACTTGCAGACATGATTTTCCTTCCCTGGAACTTGGAAACCATTCGGTTGAGTCATGTATATCTCTTCCTCCAACTCTCCATGTAGAAACGCTGTCTTCACATCAAGTTGTTCAAGCTCCAGATTCTGATGTGCAACTATCGCTAGTAACACTCGGATGGAAGTATGTCTGACCACTGGTGAGAAGATCTCATTGTAGTCCACTCCCTCTCTTTGGCTGAAACCTCTGGCAACAACCCTGGCTTTATACTTGACTCCTTCTGCTGGTGATATCCCTTCCTTCTTCTTGAAAATCCATTTGCAAGTAATAATCTTTCTCCCCGAAGGCTGTATGACCAGATCCCATGTCTGATTCTTGTGTAGGGACTCCATCTCATCTCCCATAGCGGCAAACCATTTTTCAGAATCAGAACTTAAAATGGCTTCTTTGTAAGTAGACGGCTCAGATTTATCTACCTCTTCAGCAACCTGCAGTGCATAACCCACCATGTCCTCAAAACCATACCTCGTAGGTGGCCGAACTCCAACCCTCCTTGGCCGATCTTGAGCTATACTCTGATGGATATCTGATGGCATAGATTCTGGAATATCAGTTTCTGTCTGTGGCTCTTGATCCTCCTCTTCAGGTTCCTTTAAATCGCTCTCGTTCTAAATGACTTGAAACTCCACCTGTTTGTCAAGACTCCCAGTTTCTGACGTAATTGTAGGCTTCACAATGGTTCTAAGCAGAGAACTTTCATCAAAGACAACGTTCCTGCTCATAATAACCCTCTTTTCTGCTGGAGACCAGATTCTGAAACCTTTCACTCCATCTCCGTAGCCCACAAATACTCCCTTTTTAGCTCTTGGTTCTAACTTACCTTCACTGACGTGATAGTAAGCCGTACAACCAAAAACTTTCAGATTTGAATAATCAGCAGCTTTTCCTGACCACATCTCCATAGGTGTCTTGCACTGTATGCCTGTATGTGGTCCGCGGTTAATCAAGTAGCAAGCTGTACTAACCGCTTCTGCCCAGAATCTTCTATCTAGCCCAGCATTAGAGAGCATGCACCTTGTTCTCTCCAGAAGTGTTTGATTCATCCGCTCAGCTACACCGTTCTGCTGTGGTGTATTTCTGACTGTACGATGTCGAGCAATCCCTTCATCCTTACAGAATTGATCAAATTCAGACCAACAGAATTCCAGCCCATTATCAGTTCGCAACCTCTTGATCTTCTTCCCTGTTTGATTTTCCATCAAAATTTTCCACTCCTTGAACTTCTGGAAGGCTTCACTTTTATGCTTCATCATGTACACCCAAGTCATCCTTGAGTAGTCATCAATAATGGACACAAAAAATCTGCAACCTCCCAAAGACTCAACACGGCATGGACCCCAGCAATCAGAATGGATATAATCAAGTGTGCCTTTTGTTCTATGAATGGCCTTTGGAAACTTGTTGCGATGTAGTTTTCCAAAAACACAATGTTCACAAAACTCTAGGCTCTTAACCTTATGACCAGCAAGTAAATCCTCCTTTGACAGAATTTGCATCCCTCTTTCACCCATATGACCAAGTCTCATGTGCCATAACTTAGTCATATCCTTCTGGTGAAATTCTGACGATGCAACATGGGCTGAACCTGTAACCGTGGAACCTTGTAGAAAATACAAAGTACCACGCATGACACCTTTCAGAATCAAATTTGAACCCTTCCAGACCCGCAAGACTCCATCTTTTCCCGACCAGCTGAATCCCTTGCTGTCCAAAAGACTGAGAGATATCAGATTTTTCGTCATCAATGGAACGTGCCTGACCTCGTTCAATGTGCAGAAGCTACCGTCATGTGTCCTTATCTTGATCGAGCCTGTCCCAACCACCTTGCAGACAGAACTGTTGGCCATCGAGATGCTGCCTCCGTCTACCTGCTCATAAGTCGTGAACCACTCTCTCCTAGGACAGATGTGATAGGATGCCCCAGAATCGAGAACCCACACATCTGAATGATGAGTGTGCTCATCCGCAACTAGGGCAATATCTTCTTCAGAATTGGTGTCTTCTTCAGCAACAGCAGCAGACACTGATTGTTTTTCCGATTGCTTCTTCTTCTTCGGACAATCAAATTTCCAATGTCCCTTCTCCTTGCAGTAATTACAAACATCATCCGGCTTTGCACCCTTCGACATCGGCTTATTTTTCTTTCCGCCGTTTTTCCTTCCCTTTCCGCTACTGGTGAACAGACCGGAAGGCTGTATGTCCGTACTTGTGCCGTTAGCCTTATGCCGTAATTCCCTGCTATGAAGGGCTGATCTGACTTCTTCCAGTGACACAGTATCTTTCCCAACAATGAACGATTGAACAAAATTCTCAAACGACATTGGGAGAGATACTAACAGAATAAGGGCAGCATCTTCATCCTCGATCTTCACATCGATATTACGCAATTCTAATAACAAAGTATTCAATTGCTCTAAGTGTTCCCTGAGTTGTGTACCTTCAGCCATTCGTAAACCGAATAGACGTTGTTTCAGAAGCAGCTTGTTGGTTAGAGATTTTGTCATGTACAAACTCTCCAGCTTCAACCACAGACCAGCAGCAGTCTCTTCATCCGAGACCTCCGTGATGACGTCATCCGCGAGACACAGCATGATCGTCGAGTGCGCCTTTTCCTCCAGAATCGCCATCTCAGGAGTAACGACGGCGTTCTTGTCTTTCGACAACGGCGCCCAGAAGCCTTGTTGTTTCAACAAAGCCCGCATCTTGATCTGCCATAAACTGAAACTGTTCCTCCCTGTGAATTTGTCGATTTTCACGTTCAAAGCAGACATCTCGAATTCTCCAAGAACACCGATTAACCGAGAGGCTCTGATACCAATTTGTTGTGCGGAATTTGAGATAATACGAGAAAATATAAACGCGAAAAACAAGACAACAGATTTACGTGGTTCACCAATAAATTGGCTACGTCCACGGGAAGAGGAGGAGCAGTTTTATTATGGAGAAGCAAAAACAGAATTACAGAATAGGGTTTGTCATAGCGTCTATATATAGTGCTAAGCTACGCCCTAAAAGGCTTGGGCCCAACATACAGAATTGACAGATAATTAAGGGCCCAATTCAAGGCATTCAACAATATTTAAAACACATACGCCAAGAACCAAGAAAATTTACCATGTGTGAAGTCTTATTCAAATAAAAGTGTTCGAATTAGATTTAGTGTTGATTTTCAAGATTTGAACCATACTCCTACTACTCTATAAAATTTCGACAATTACTATCTCAAGTTCTAGCCAAAAAGAGAATATAGCTCTCAAATTTGAATCTAGAACCTCAAGATTATTTTGAAATTCGTAATTATTATTATAAGTTTTGACTGAAGGAGTATATAGTGTCTTAAATTTGAATTTGAAACCTCGAAATAATTCTGAAAGTCGTAATTACTACCATAAGTTCTGACTGAAGGAGAATATAGTGTCTTAAATTTGAACTTGAAACCTCGTTATAAATTTTGAAACATGTAATTAATACCACAAGTTCTAACTGTAGGAGAATATAGTGTCTTAAATTTGAACGTGGAACCTCAAGAAAAATTTGAATCCTTAATTACTACCACAAGTTCCGACTGAAGGGAGAATATAGTGTCTTAAATTTGAACGTGAAACCTCAAGATAAATTTTGAATCTCTAATTAAATCATTAAACCAAACTTTTATTTTGTGTTTAGGGATTTTAAAATCTATGTATATACATTAAAAAATATTACCTTATACAATATTTTATCAAACGGAGTTCAGTTGAACACCCTCCCGACCAAGGCAGAGCTAGCCTTGTGCTAGGTGTTCATTCATACCCCTTCGGCAGAAAATATTACTATTTATACATGGTTAAAATTATTTTTTATGTATATATAGTAGATGTCAAACCCCTCCCTCGATTACTTTCATGTGTTTAAATTTTTCATATTCTAAACCCCTTATTAAAAATTGTAGCTTTGCCAATGATTCCGACTCCCTTAATCCACCCATGACCATTCATTTCAAAGAAATCAGATAATGTATAAAGTGATTTAAAGTTTATATATCCACAACAAAATCTGCATTTTCTTGCAGGATCGGAGTTTTTAAATTTGTATCTACTTGTGAGCTTTTACATAAAGTACAAAATCCTTAAATTCATTCATTTGTCTCTTTTCTCCTTTTTGGCAAACTTCCACAAATAATATTCCACTACCTTTATTTGGATAATAACAATATTCAACTTCTCCATACACTACTTGGTTCATGTTTTTAAACTCCATAATATAAAATAGTAACACCAAGTAAACCATGCACAATACAGTTTTGTAAACAAGTGATGAAGTGCAAATGCTGCAGAAATTGTGAGAAGAGGGCACATTGTTATCATAAGGTTAATGCTCCACTAGAAAAACCAGAAATCAACTCCATTTCTCAACACAAGGAACCTCATTGGAGATGGTTTTGTGGTAAAGTTTCTATATTTCAATTCTTACTTCACTCTCTCCTTCTATTATTTTTATTACCATTACAGGTTATTCTGTCCATCAAGATTTGTAGTTTTTTTTTATTTTCTATTTGGTGTTCGAAATCCACATATTGAAGCTCCGATTAAATTTTGATCGTGCTCTGCAGGACCTATTCGGGGATTATATAACTTTTTGTCACCTTTAACCAAAAGCACTTATTTTCAAAATTTGGAAATTTAATTGCCTAGTGGATTAACAGTGTTACAAGAAAAAATTATGTATATTTTTAGGAACTAAGCAAATATCTTATAAAATATCTCATTAAAGTAAAATAATTATAAAGATATACTCATTTATATTTATACCCCGTTATATAATTATACTATATATTCCTAACTAGTTTCACTTAGTTGATACTAAATTAGTTTCATATACTGTATTAATATCATTAAAATTGATAATTTTCCTTAACTGATACTAAATCAGTATATAATTTTGCTTATTTGATAATATCTATCTATCTATTTATCTCTATATATATGTATAGAGAGAGAGAAAGAGGAAGAGATAATATCAGTCTTAATGATATCAATACAATATATGATACTATAAAAATTATCAATCTTAATGAATGGGGGTAAGAATTGTAATTTTTATTGAGAGAATAAGTATTTCTTGAGTTACTTTGGATTGGATATGAACATGTAATTATTTTGAATTTTATAGCTCATTTTATGTAGTTTTTTTAAAAACTTTTTAATTATGTATATGATAGTACATTTACGACGTCATTGATTACCGGGGCGGAGCAAACAGTATGTCAGGGTTGTTGGGTATGTAGCAAGAATTGATGGAAAATAGAGGGAAGGAGAGGAATTTGAAAAGTTGAGAACTTGAAAAGTCCTTTAATGAAAAAGGCAATTATCCCTCATCGGTAATGGAAATGAAAATAGGAGAGTTTAAATAAATAAACACTCCTATTAATTGTTAAAAAGGTTGGAAAAAGGGACCCCCTCGCGCCGTCATCGTCGCTCGCTTCGGCTTTGGCAAATGATCGAGAGATTATTTTTTTGGACAAATTTATTTTATTTATTTATTTAATTAATTAAATGGCCAAAAAATTATTTTCAATTAATTAGTTGATAACAAAAGTTAACCGAAATATTTTCAACTTTTTAGTTAACCTGACCCGACTCGTATCCGCGCGTGTGACCCATTTTAATTTCCATTTTGAAAGTTTGCAACCTTTCATTAATGGCCGTGTCAATTCTGAAAGGGTTGCAACCTTTCAGAATATATTCTTCTTGCCTATAAATACCATTCAGTTTTCAGAATATTTTCAAACGAATTTTCTGATCTTCCTTCTTCTTCTAAACACATATTTCTTCGTGTACTTTCCTGTTGTGGATTGATTAGCTGACAGTAGAGTTTTTGGTATCTACACTCTACTAATTAAGATCATTTTACCCTGGGAGGTTATATTCCAAATCAAACCTCGGATACTAGAGGAGAATAATTTCCTTAAGGGGACACTGTGAATTCAGTGGACTTGATTTTCTTCCAAACTAAAAAGAGTATTCCAGATTCTGGTAAGTTTTTACAGATTAAATTATTTTTTTAGAAATAAATTTTTGTTCAACTTACTTACTGGTTCTATAAATCTCAGTTACTTCGTGTTTTTGGACAATTTATTACAACCAGTAACTTCTGATTTTCATAACACAGATTGACAAACAAGGGTTCATCCGAACCTCCTTCAGCGGAAAATCTTATTATATATACACTGTTAAAAATTATTTTTTATACGTATACAGTAGATGTCGAACTCTCTTCAATTAGTTCGAATGTTACTTTTTCAAACTGGATTACCTTCATGTTGTATCTCATATGACATAGTTGGCTTGGAGTTATGTTTTTTTTTAACACAACATGATTTTGTGGTTGAACAACAGCGCTGGAAAATGGACATCCATCTAGGAATATTATCGAGAAGATTTTTCTAGCATCAACAACAAATCCATCAAAGCAACTTCCAACAATAAAGAAAGTTCTAAGGGTGAACAACACCATTGACATGTTAGAAAAATTCGAAAAATACAGAGAAACTGTGAAGAAAAGGTCATTTGGACAGTACAAAAACCATCCAAAAATCACAGTTGATGGAAATGAATTATTGCAATTTCATATCACGACAATGAGTTGTTGTTATGAACATATGGTAATCAATCCTGATGAACTCTGTAAGGATCCGAGTTGTTGTGTTTGCAGGCTAATCCAATTCAGCTTTAGAACTTCATACAACTCGAAAAATGGAATTCTATTAAGTACAAACAGTGATGTCCTGTGTGAACACGCGAATCGCGTCTCTAAGGGAATGAATGTGAAGAGAGCTGTGATAGTTTGCAGGACAATTGCTGGTAGAGTAGTAAGCAAGGATGATGTAAAACTTGATGAAGAGTATGATTCAATTTCAATTGCAAGTGGACTTCACTCAAGGTCACAAAATTTGGTTATAAAGGACTCAAGTGCTGTACTCCCTCGCTTCATCATTGTTTTAGACTGAATATATATTCTTGTATGGAGTTGATTTTTTCTTAAGTTATGTGAAATTGAGTAAAAATGCATTTTTCTTAATAACTTGATCTACGAATATCTCTTCTCTTAGTATTTTGATTAAAAAATGTCGTAAAAATTGGAGTACATTCCTTAGATAGTTACTTATGCATGTGAATTTGTGCTACAAAAAACACAATATCACCAGAGGCGTATTCAGAACTTTGAGATGATGGGTGCACAATTACGAAAAGGTAAATCTAAGATATAAATTTATTTGATTAAACCTCGTTTTGTCAAGTAAAAGATTAAAATTTCTAACTTCTCTTAGAGAGGTGCACCCAATCATCATCACATGATATTATATATACTTCATATGTGGATTCACACATTTGTATATAAATACTTTTTAAAAAATATAACACTACTGTATATGATCTCAGGAGGGGAGCATGGGTTCGCTGAACCCAGTGACCTCCTCCTAGATACGCCTCTAAATATACATGATTTTTCCGGAGTTAACGGGTACACTTGCAACCCATCTAGAGGGGCGGTCTGCCTCTGCCTATATGTCAACTTTGCTTCTATGTGATGTCCAATGTATATTATGTCACGCAGGACTCATGTGTCTACTTGTTTAACTTTATACAAATTCAAGTGTCTACTTGTACTCCTCCAATATTAGATGACATAAATATGAAAGGCATAATACATAAACATGACCCTTAACTTGACTTCAACGAATAACCGTGTCCTCCAATTTTGAATGTGCAGAAGTAGACACTTAAGCTTGAAAAATTGAACAGGTAGAAACAAGTGTTCTACATGACGCAATACACGTAGGACGTCATGTTGGACACAAATTTGTCATGTAGGGTGTCATGTAAGACGAATGTGTCCATTTTCTCAATTTAATACAAGTTTAAGTGACTACTTGTGCACACCCAAAGTTAAAGATCATGGTTGTCAATTGACGTCAAGTTAAGGGATATGTTTATGCATTACGCCAATATGAAATGAAGTCAAATTAAAATGCATATTTATATATTATCTTTCCTTTGAATATACTCCTCCCCCAATAGTGTATAAATACCATCAATATTTTTTTAAAATTTGTGGTCAAAGAAAATTATACACGTTTGTGTGGTTACCATAAAATGAATATTTTAAAATTAAATTATTAATAAATGTAGAAATGTGTCATATTTACTAAAAAGAAAAAGTAAGTCCAAAGTCAAAAGAATATGCATGGTATACATGAAGACTTGTATCGAAATCTTATATTTTACAAGTAGTATACATATGTATATTGGATGTATAGAGTGAATCATCAAACTTGGTATGAAGCTTCCACAAATGTACTACTATTTATTAACCAGTGAAGAATCTTCTCCAAGACTGCCAAGGAAGAAATCCCCCTGTTTTACATTTAAAAAAAAAAAATTAGAAACAACAAACATAATAAACACAATAAGGCTCTATAACTATATTTTCGATAATTCCGTTCCATAGATATAATTTTATTTGCTTTAAAGCTGTGATTTGTTCTAAGACCTATTTACTAGTTTGAGATATTAAATTTGTAGTCATGAGTAAAAAGGAAGAAAAATTGAATGTGATGAAGTAGAGTAGTGGATAGGTTAGTACCACAATTAGGACATCTCTTATAAAATTTGTTCTTAAGAACAAGTCCTGAACCCCCACAAACTTCACATTTCCTCTGTTTTACCTGACAAAACCAACAAGTTTTATCAGATTTTTGAGTATGGGATGCAACTTGCAAGCAATTTAATAGGATTTGAATTAATGGTACTTAACAATTCTTTTGCTGAACTCGACTCCTGCTACCACAAATGGTGTCACACCCGCTGCATACAACAATAACATACTCAATAAAATCATATAAAGTGGAGTCTCGTGTGAAATTAGGTTTTAGACCTAACTCACGCCCAAAAATCTAACTCAAAAGGAGGAGAATTGTCAAACTTTATAAGGAGTTCACCCATCTCATTAAACACCGATGTGAGACTTTTGTCATTCTTTAAAAACCTCACTCACGAACCCCACTCACGCCAGTAGTGCTTAGCATCTAGTGCGTGGACAATTTTTAATTTGAGAGCGCCAACATCGAATGAGACGGGCGCTGCTATGATACCGTGTGAAATTAGGTTTTGGACCTAAATCACATTCCAAAATCTAGCTCAAAGATAGGAGAATTGTTCAAGCCTGGTAAAAAGTCTACCCATCTCATTAATCACCGATACGTGACTTTTGTCATTCTTTCAAGATTAGAATATACACGTCTTATTGAGATGTTTTTCAAGAGAGCCTCAATTCAAGTAATAATTAAAAGAAAAATGGTATAAAAGAAAAACATAATAATCTAATAACAAAGGAGCAGGACGAATGTATACAAGAAAACCATATCAAACAGTAATATGCAGTTATCTAAATACAGTAAAACCACAGATAAGACTACATGAATAGGTTGATACTATGAATAACACTATGTTGTAACTTCAGAAAATGCTCAAAATAGTCGTTCATGTATAGTATAGGTAATACTTTATTTTGATTCAGAAGATAGAATAGAGTATGAATAGTACCCAAAGATCCAGCAACAATTTGCCAAGTGATTTCCACCTGAGTTGGATCTGAAGTAATTATATCGGTGGCCGCAACGGCGTTGATTGGCTTGCTTAATTGCTTGTTCCGTTTCATAAGAATAGGGAGCTGGGTTTGCTTGTTTAATGGAATTGCTGGTGAATTGAATCCATGAAGAGGCGCCAATGGAGTAGCCATTGGAGAGTAAAGAGCACACAATTCTTCTTTTTTGGTTGTAGGGGTAAAATGTGGTGTAAATGTTTAACAACCACAAAATTGTATACTTGCTCTAATCTCTCCACGTTGCGCCACTTCCTTGCTCTCTACTTTAAAAAAGGGCCTAAAATATTGAGATATTGAACATTATTACTCTCCATTCATTTATTGACTTCAAAATGCTCTTTTTCATCTACACTCCAAAATATCCTTGTCATTTATCTTTGGCTTCAAAATTGACTACTTATTTAATTGTGTTTAAAACTATTGGTTATAATTTAATTTATTAATATAATTTATAAATCAACCTACTAAACACTCATTACTAACTAAACGACTCTCAATCAATAATACAATCATAATATCAAAATCGCCATAAACACTACTAAAACACGATATATTATAGATTCTTGAAAATGACATCTAAAATTATTTGAATCCGAGTCGAAGCTCCAATTAAATTTAGATTGAACCGCTTATTTAGGAGGACACTTTAAATAAAATTCTCTTTCAAGATTGAATTAGAAATTTATGATTAAAGGTAAAAAAATAATACATCCCGAATTAATTCATGCACCTTTTTTTAAAAATAATTTTATAATATTTATGATTTGTTTTAAAACCTTTTATATATTATTTTAAAAAAAATTACTTATGAAGTAACATCACATAATTGAGACGTAAGAATAATTAAGATGAACATAATCAGACTTTTAAATTTATCGGTAATTTTTATTTAGAAACTTAAATGTATGATAATTTACTTGTATAGATATTTTCACCTCAAATTATTAAAAACACTCAACTGGTAGTAGATTTTTCTGTTGTTGCATTAATAATGTGACGAATTTATTAATCTTAGAGGGGTTTAATTAGTAATGGGTGGGTAGTGGATTGATTTATAAATTATACTAATAAGTTAAATTATAACAAACAGTTTAGCGCCACGTATTTAAAAAATATTTAAATCGTTTAAATTTAAAATCGTTAAATAAGTGATCAATTTTGAAGCAAAATGTGATGAGAAGGATATTTTGGAGTCAATTGGTGGGTGAGAAGGATATTTTGATTTTGTACCATTTTCAATACAGATCGTTTTCCGTTAAATAAATCATATGATTCGAAATGGTGCGTGTCCAAACGCCAAGTTAGACAATTGTCCTTTAAAATAGGTCATTTGTACAACTCCTAACGCTAGGAGAGTTTGAAGTAGAAACTGTGAAGCGGAAAAATCACAGCGAGGACCATTCTTTTTTTGTGTGAAGATAAGATGGCCACAACACCACTATCTCTTCCAAATCATATACATTTAGGGTTTTAGAGTATATTCCTTCTTTCACTAACGAATATCATGGCAGCAGCGTTGTCTATTATCTGCAACTTCACACTCCATTATCACACTTCCATTTTCTTCAATATCAATTTCCCTCCTTCAAACAGAATCTCTAATCGAAAGAGCTGCTTCTTCAAGTTCAGTAGAATTTGTGTTGTTTCTTCTCATACAAATCCCAAAATTCTCAAGCCTAATCGAAGGTCTAGGTTTGGCCAGCCGTTATCGACTTACGACTCTGACTCCGATGATGATGATTGTTTTGAAGATGAAGACGACATTTCAACTTCTGATGTGAGTTTCAAATTGCCTCGCAATTTATTTAATACTTTATCTAGGTTTTTGGCGTGGGTAGTATCTATGGTTATTAGTAAACTAAATATACTCTGTTAACAATTTTTATCGTCTGTGTTAGTTCATTGTACTAAAAATTGACTGCAACTCGTTTAATTTATTGATATTGGATCCTTGGCAAGTTTAATCAGGTAAAAATGGGGATGTATCCTCACTAGTTAGTATGAGGTAAAGCTAGCTTGTTGTTGAATGATGTTGCATAATCACTTAGCATGAAAAGAATTTTATTGTTAATAGAAAAGAACAAGGGTTGGTAGCACATACTTTTGTTCGTCTTGTTTCAAAAGACTTTTATGTTGTTGCAGCATATAGTCACCTTGTTTTATCTTCAATTTCGCAATGATAAATGTTTGAGTCATGTATCCTTTAAATTGGTGTATCGTTACAAGCGGAGAAAGCATAGCTTATATTGTTCTGCTTACACTAGCAGTCTTTTTTGGACAATCTTGGTTGCGTTCTTTTGGGGTTTATTTATTCTTGGTTACTGATGTTACAGTCTCCTTATATCCCCGTCCCCTTTTCTTTGAATCACGGAAACAATGATGCTTCTTTTTTTTAATTTTCTATTACCATGTTTTTATCACCCAGGATGAATCTCTAGATGTGAGAGTTTCTGCCCAGGATCGACAACGCCTGAAGTTTCAGAATGCAACACACATCAGACGAGGTATACTTCCAGTTTTTTCATCTTAATGGTTGGGAAGGAATTTGAATTACATGCTATGTGTGTCATGCAGACAGTCATCACCATTCAGAAGGAGGATCGAATGCAAAGTTGGGACACCGGCGGCAAACTCCTGAGATAACACAAGGTAAGTTGAGCAATATAAATTGTCAAAGTTAGCAAGAACAATAAGAAATAAAAGTGGAAATTCCCGAGACTAAATTATTGGGTATGCTAATGCTTCCAGTAAACTGACTAGTAAAACTTTCTTGCATGCAGATTGCAGAGAAAAGGTATTAAATGTTAGCATGTCAAGCTGTAAATTTTGCTTCAACCATTTGCTGCAAAATCATGTCTTGTGGCATTGTAGGAGGCAAGGGTAAGCTTGGCTAAGGACAGATTTAGTCATCTTGCAGAGGAACTGGATCTCGATGAGAGATGGTATCCACTTCTTGATTACCTAAGTACCTTTGGATTTAAGGACTCTCACTTCATCCAGATGTATGAAAGGCACATGCCTTCCCTTCAAATAAATAAGAGTTCTGCACAGGAAAGGTTGGAGTTCTTGTTGAGTGTCGGTGTCAAACATAAAGACATCAGGAAGATAATATTGAGGCAGCCTCAGCTTCTTGAGTATACTGTGGAAAACAATCTGAAATCCCATGTCACATTCTTAACTAGTTTGGGTATCCCAGACTCAAGAATCGGGCAGATAATTACTGCAACTCCGTCTCTTTTTTCCTATAGTGTGGAAAATTCATTAAAACCCACTGTGACTTACTTGCTTGAGGAGGTCGGTATCGAGAAGAATGACCTGGCTAAAGTTGTGCAGTTAAGCCCTCAAATTCTGGTGCAGCGGATTAACACTTCATGGACAGCCCGCTTCAATTTTCTCACCAGAGAATTGGATGCACCCAGAGATAGTATTGTCAAAATGGTTAGGAAGCATCCTCAATTACTTCACTACAGCATAGAGGATGGATTGCTTCCCCGAATTAACTTTTTTAGGAGCATCGGAATGCGCAATTCAGAGATAGTGAAAGTGCTAACTAGCATTACACAGGTCAGCTTTGATGCCTTCTTAAGTTTATATCTTCATCTGTGAGTGTGGTTGGTTATCTCACCAAGTTAGAAAATGGTGCTCTCATCTCATAGAGATATCTCCTATTTTGCATAACTTTTGGCACATTCATAATAGATTTCCAAGCATAACAGACTATGTGTCAGAAAAAAAGAAATTACATCTCAGAGAATTATAGCTGCGTTAGCATGGAAGTCTTCAATGTGCTGGAAGATTTCTCATTCTTTTAAATTGATATATTTTCATGGACGTATATTCATAATGTCTTTACATGCAGGTCTTCTCTCTATCACTTGAGGGGAATCTGAAACCTAAGTACAGCTACTTGGTCAATGAACTTGGCAATGAAGTGCGATCATTAACTAAATATCCTATGTACCTAAGCTTGTCGCTGGATCAGAGAATTAGGCCTCGCCATATGTTTTTGGTTTCTCTAAAGAGGGCTCCCAAGGGACCATTTCCATTAAGTTCACTGGTCCCTACTGATGAATCTTTTTGTCAGCAGTGGGCAAGGACTAGCGTGGACAAATATCTTGATTTTCGGCAGAGATTGCTTCTAAAGGAACTTGCCAGAAAATATGAAAGACGATAATATGTTTGAGCTCACTGGTAGCAGATCGTCTGCCCTGCATACTTGTTATAAGGCTAATTTTGTGAAAGGATTTTATAGCACTTAGTGAATTTTAAAGATCAGCGCACATACGCAGGTAAACCAGCATCTGTATTTACGTTTTCTGGAAACTATTTCTCTTTTCTTAACTTGATGCTGAATAATCTTCTTACTTCCAATCCTCATTATTCATGACAGGAACCAGGTCATTTTCTTCTTTATACATTTAAAGCCATACAATCTCAGCTGTTGAAGTTGGTACTGTTGCACTACCTTTGAGGTTGTGAAGTCAAATCGCACAAACATAACCATATGTTCTCAAGGTGAAGTTTAAAAAAGATATTTACTTTTTGGGAGTTCAATGGTAAGTGTTATTATATAATGGTGCAGTGTATATTGTGAGATACTGCACAAAATTTTGACATCGTCTGCTGGCTGTGTCCTTTAGGCTTGTTGTAATTTATGTTGCCATTTAGCTACAGTTTTTTACCTTGCTGCAAGTTAAAAAGGCAGCTTTGGAAACACTTTTGTTTAGTGAGAAAATCTCAGTTAAGGAAATACTTTTTGGAGTTAGTTTATTGTCTAGTTGTCTATTACATTTGTAAATAATTGTGGTTTGATCTGGTACATAATCTGAGTGCAAAAACTTGTAAAATGAAATTATAAGAAGCTTTTATCCTATGGTGGTTCAAGTTATTATATTCATTCATCTTTCTATTGCTTCAGATAGAAATTCAACTTTTTTCAGTTCTTTGTTCTTCTTGTGTATGTTGGGGTGGGATCAGAATGTCCTATTGTTAGAGAGTATTTGAGGGATAAATATGATGGTTTGATCATCACTATTAACATCAAGGAAAGTCAAATGATAATTTTTTAATATTTTGATTTATAATATCTTTTACCTGATTTTCAAATAATATATGTTACTACATTTTTTTAAATTTATATGACACTAATAAAATTTCGAAAGTCAATCAAACTTTTTATGATTTTCCAATATTTAAAGTTATTAACTAATATGATGTATGATATTTTTTATGTAATTTAAAATATATAACATTAAAAAAAAACAAATTTAAATAGAGAGAATTGAAAATTTAAAAATAACCTCAACTATAAGCAAGTATATTATGAATAGTTGTTTGCTTCTAACCCCTTCTACATAAGTAAAGTAATAATATTGTTTTATTGTTGAATTGCTTAGTGCATCCAAAAAATTACTGTATAAAAAGAATTTCAAATACTTCCTTAGGGTGACACTCACTTCGTAGAAATTCAACTTTAGTAATTTTGTATTGTTTGAATAAAAGAAAAAAGTTATGTATAAATATTTATTTTAAATCAAAATAATAAAAATAAATAAAAAATTATAAGTGCATATGATTTTTTATTTATAAATATTTGAATGAAATTATATGACAGTTTTATAAAATTTAAATTTCTACAAATGAAATTGAAAGAAAACAAAAAAAATAAATAAAACGGATTTATATCAATTTTTAAAGTTAAGAAATCTTTATTTCATATATTATTTTTATCTAACTAAAATATCCTTAAATTTTATCATTTTTGGAACCATGATCTATTCTTTAATATAACAATTTCGTAAAACTTCACAAAGATTTTATACAAATATTATTATTTTAAAATATAAATATGCCTATCTATAAATTCTAGGAAAAAGAATTTAAAATAGTAACTTGCTACGTGAATACATATTTAAGACACACTAATAATATGGCAGGGTAATAAGCCCTATTTAAAATTGTTATAGCAATTCTTTCGAAGTTCGAATATAGTTGATATTTTTTTTAAATTCCACTAATTTGTTTTTCACTTCAAATTTGACGGCATTTTAATCAAGTTTGGATCTAAACTACAAAAAGTAGATATTACCGACCATTAATTCGTTTCAGTTAATCTTCTTCTTCTTTATCATACTCCTTTTTCCCATTTGCTCATTCCTCAAACTCCAAACTGAGTTTTCCACAACGGATGATTGCTTTAATACAAATCCCAAAGGTAAGTTTTTCATTTGAATTATTGTGTATGATTTTGATGCTTTCTTGCTTATCTATTTGTATCTCAAATTTTTACCTCAATCGTTGTTAAATGAAATTGATTGATACCTTTTTTAGAAAATATTAATTAGTGAAAAGGGTTTAATCATATTTACTTTATAAGGAAAATTAGAAAGAATTGTGTTATTTTAACCCTAAATTGAGGCTGGGTGATACTTTGATTCCGTATTATCGTTGTTCTTTGTCTAATTGATTTATATATGTATAAAATTCATAGGTCATGAGCAACTACTATTTTTGATAAAGGGAACTCCAAGTTTTTTTATTTTTTTAAAGAGGTTAGTTAATAGGTTGTATAAAGTAATGTTATTGTACATTTGAGAAGTTATCAACCCTGTTTTTCATCTTAGGGGAAAAAGTTGAAATTTTTGGACAGGTTATAAAATCATTTCACGATATAGTTGTTTTCGAATATGAGACAACAAATATGAGTGATTTCTTTTCATTTACCTAAGCCTTGTGGGTAGAGTTATTTAGGAGTTTGTGCTAGTTGGAGATAGACGGTAGCTGGTGGGATGGTCGAGGGGCGAACAAGTTAATCCAAACTATACTACAACAACTAACCACAACATATTCATAAGTGAGGTCTGGGGAAGGTGGTATGTACGCAACTTTACCCCTACCTTGTGTAGATTGAGAGATTGATTTCAATAGACC
The DNA here is from genome assembly GCF_036512215.1 of Solanum lycopersicum. NCBI lineage: Eukaryota > Viridiplantae > Streptophyta > Magnoliopsida > Solanales > Solanaceae > Solanum > Solanum lycopersicum. The sequence continues at coordinate 6,197,218 of NC_090811.1, forward strand.
ATCGAATCAAGTAAAGCATATAAAAATCAAGTATGAAAACAAAATACAATAATGAAGAAGTCATGCAGAAAATAAGGGAGAAGAGAATAGTTGCAACAATATAATAATACAATAATCGTGGCGAAGTAAACAACGGATAATAATAAAATTCGAAGAATAATTTAGTACGAGAGTAATAATTAAAATACTGTAAGAAAAGCTTGATAACACTCGACTACCTATTAACTTTCTACACAATTATTGACCTCCAAATCCTTCTATCTAGGATCATGTCTTCTGTAAGTTGCGGGTTTTCATATCCTGTTTATTTGCCTTTTGCCTATACTTTTTCAGCCACCTCTGCCTCTTGTCATACCCATCACACCCAACCTCTTACACCTTCCTCGGGGCATTTGTGCATCTCCTCTTCGCATGCCCAAATCATCTCAAATTTGCCACCCTCATCTTGTCCACCAGGGAGGCCACTTCTATCTTGTCCAGAATATCTTTGTTCCTAGTCATATTTCTCTCTGTATAACTACTTTCATCTTCTGGACATGCAAGTTTTTGATCGGCCAACGTTCCACCCATAAAACATAGTTGGTCTAACAACTACTTTATATAAAAGTTACCTCTTAAGTCTTGGTGGAACATTCTTATCACGCAAGACATCGTATGTTAGCCTCCATTTCATCCACCTCGCTGCAATATGATGAGTAACATCATCGTCAATCTCCCTATTTCTTGGACAATTGACCCAAGATGCTTGAAACTTGTGCAACAATCTTCACTCCACGTCTACCACATGAATTATGGCACTAAACTTGCACTTCAAGTATTTTGTCTTAGTCCTGTTCAACCTGAACCCTTTATGTCCAAGGTTTGTCTTCAAACCTCCAGCCTATCATTAACTCCACCACTTATCTAGTCAATCAATACTATGTCATCTGCAAATACATACACCTTGGCACCTCCCCTTGGCCCGAATTATACTTTTAAAAAGAATGCATTTGTCCTAATTAGGTTATTAGTATACGATATGATAAAGTAGCCATGACAAGGCTTGGATATTTTTACTTTGACATTTTTCATAGCCATGACAAAACTAATAGTATACCATTCACTAGGCACCTAAGGCAGAGACGAAAAAAACACTGTGATTTCTTCCCGTCTATCCTAGCATTGGTGGATAGAGTTACCTGATACTTGTTGCGGGTGGGAGGAGGCATGTATCTTGTGGAATATCAAGATGGACTGGACACCATAGTTAATTAAAAAAAAAAAGCACACCATTCACTAGTACATTGTACAAGAGAGACAACATGCGTTTTTGTAACTTTTTGGATATCAACAATGGTTTTATGCTCTCGATGAACCTCACTTCATTAGTCTTCCATATGAATCTGTTCTTGATAACCGGACTGAGGTCGCAATCTTTTGTATGGTGAAATTTGTTTGCAATACTTTTACTTTATGCCTTCTTTTTATGTAGTTAGAGTAGTGTTTGAATATGATTTTTGAGAGCTGTTCTCAAACTTGTATAGGTTATACTCTGCTGCACCTGTTTTATGGTGCTATATATATCGCAAAGGAGGTTCATCAAAACAATTATGCCTATTAAATGTCGCGTTCTGTGAACCCTTTTATACAACGTAATTTTCAACAAATGTTGATGTATGTTTGGAAGTTAACTTTCCTTCCTCTAATGTTTACAGCGCTTAGAGTCTACAGAGTGACCGTAAAAGAGATCCTAGTTTGTCATGGCCCAGTCTGGTAGAAAAACCGAAAAACTTGACATAAATTGGGAACGAGCATTTGATCTTTATTTAAATGCAGTCGCATGTGACAATGAGCTTTTATGGGTCCAAGCTACAACTACGCTTGCCAAATTGTCGAAACACGCGCCTGAGGATCTCTTAGCACGCACGATCCCTGTCCTTGTAGAGCTTCTTAGAAGGATCCCTTCCACTGATCTGAGTCCTTCAATTCAGGAAGCCGCTGCTCACTGCTTGAAATGTGTTGCTTGTCGAGGGGAAGGTAGATTGGCTGTACTTATTGGTGAATCAGGTGCCATCCCTTCTCTTTTGAGTTTATTATTGCATGCTGATGGGAGTTTGCGAAGGGTTTTATTGAAATGCCTTAGAAATAGTGTCACGTTTGCTGCTCATAACCGTGAGATTGTAGTTAGACATGGTGGGCTGGAAATCATTCTCAATTTGTTGAATACTTGCTCGGATGATCTAAAGCTATACTTACTAGAAATCCTCAGTGCATTGGCTCTTCTGAGAGAAGTTAGGAGGACCATTTTGACTTCCAGGGGTGTTAGTTTTCTTGTTGAAGCTGCTAGACGTGGCAGCATGGGATCTAGATGTAGAGCTGCTCAGGCAATTGGGTTGCTTGGATTGGTCAAGAGAGCAAGGCGCACGCTTGTTGACTCGGGTACATTTTCAGTGCTTCTAGAACTACTTCAGGTTGGGGATACTTCAACTAAAGTCGTAGCTGCTAATGCACTTGGTGTGATCTCATCTCATGTTGATTACATTAGACCCCTTGCTAATGCTGGAGCTATTCCTCTTTACGCTGAGCTTATGCAAGGAACTGATCCCATGGGTAAGGAGATTGCAGAGGATGTTTTTTGCATTCTAGCAGTGGTAGAAGAGAATGGTGTAGCAATTGTTGAACACTTGGTTAGAATCCTTAGAGGAGATAGTGCCGAATCTAAAGCTGCTGCTGCTGATGTATTATGGGATCTCGCAGGTTACAAGCATTTGCCATCAGTTGTGCGAAATTCAGGTGCAATTCCTATTCTAGTTCAGTTGTTGGAAGACGAAAATATTGATGTCCGGGAGAAGGTTTCTGGAGCTATCACTCAGTTGAGTTACAATGAAGCTGATAGAGCTGCTCTTGCAAATTCTGGAGCTATTCCACGATTAGTAGATATGTTACAGGATGAGTCGGAGGAAATGAGAGACAATGCTGCAGAAGCTCTTGTCAATTTCTCAGAGGATCCGTCGCTAGGTGATAGAATATCAGATGTGTTAAATAGTCCTTCTTTCCAAAATATGCAAGAAAGACTGACGCAAATTCGTGCTTCAGATGCTTATTTGGCTGCATCTCTTAGACATATGAACACTGAGCAATTAACTATGGACCCTGCTGCTCTTATCTGACTCCTTATTCGTCTTGAATGTTAGAGTTATCTTTTTGAAAGCATTTTATGATTCTTCCCTTCTTTGAAACTTGTTTGAATGATTCAAGCAAAAAGGGAATATATAGTATTGATGTTGAAGTTAAAAATATCACACAATGAGGAATCATCATAAAAATTTAAAGAAGGTATTTATTTGTTTCTTCTACATAACAATTATATGCTTTGAATACATTCCGTCGTCACATCTATTTTGAATGCAGCACAGTTCTCTGACTTCTTCTTCACTTGACTTCATCGACAAGCTCCAGGCTGGCGTGGCCGACCTTCTTCCTCAATAAACTGGTAATACCTGCTGCATCTACTGCTTCTCCTATTATCACTACTTTATCTTTCTTCTCCCCTTCTAATGCCACCGAGTTGACTCCTACATAAAGCAAAGAGCAAAATGTTAGGTGGGAAAGAAACAAGGCTAATGTTATATGAAATTCACAGTACCAGTTGACATAGCAGCAATCATCAAGGCTTTTGATTGACATTTCTTGCACTTATGATGTACTCTTATGACAATTTTTTGCTGCAGTATTGCATGAAAACTGTCTCAGCTTAACTAAAATTGCATAATTGTTTAAAAAAGAAGAAAAAAAAAATGAACTTGTATAGTTGTAGTAGAGTCTTACCATCATTGCTTAAGAGTAGAAACAGAACTAAACTTTGGTTGTTGCTAGTTTCTCAAAGAAGTGGACAAGTAATGACAAAGAAGCTTATATCATATGAGTAGTATATATAGAAGCACACTATAGGTACTCTGCCTTAGCAACACTTTGGACTTTGGAGAGAGAAGGTAAGAAATGCTCACTCTGTTCACTTTTACCTGTTCAGTATTTCAAAAATAAATCGTCACTTTTAAAATGTCAAGAAAATTATCTTCTTCTTTTTTTCTGTATCTAAGATTATACATCAATTAATATGAATATTATGGTAAACTATGCATATTAATCATTGTTTTTTAAGAGACATACAAAATCTGAAGTGGACAAATAAAAGTAAACAAAATAAATGAAACTGAAAATTGGCTATGAAGATTTGGGCATGTTCAGCTTTGCGTGTATTGAATTCACTTTGCAAGGACAGACTGTCTGGTGGACTTTGCCTTATTAATAACACATAATAAACCTTTCTGTTATGGTCTTTGGTTCTTTCTTCCTAATTAGTTTATATTGCAATTTGTACTATTATGAGGCGGTTTTATAATTTAAATTTTTATTTCGACTTTAACACCCTGTTTAGATAATTGTTATGTATCATTTTTCATAATTTGTGGCATTGCATTGTATTGTGTCGTAGTATTTTGTGTTAGATCGTTTTTCCGTTATTACAGAATGTCACACTCAATATTTAAAGATAAGTCACTATGAAATTTACAAACTAATTACAATTTTGTTTTATTCATTTATCAAAGTTTCAAATAGATTATTGCAACTAAAATGTGTGGAATCCCCTCAATTTCTTCTTCGCCAATTTCTAGAGAGAAAATAAACAGAGAAATGATTTTAAAATATTGGTAGTAGAAGGTGGCACATATTTCATGTAATTTATCGATGCGTAAAAAATTAATTTGAATACAATTATCATAAAAAAATAAAAATAAAATCTTGATTACGCGACTACCATACCAAATGCCATGAGATGAAAGACGGTATCATATTAAGTCAAACTATAAAATAATAAAGTCATCTTTCAAAATTAAGCTTCAATTTTAGGTCAATTATAAAATAATGAAGTTACAACTAGTGTTAACTAGACTTTTAAAACATACTCGACAAGAAAACGAGATATTTTTATATTATATATGAATATGAATATGAATGTATAACTACTTCATTCCTCTTTTATTGTCAGGCAGTGGAGCTAGTAACTTTTCTGTTGATCTTAATTCTTAAAATTTAGAATCTTTAAATTTTTAATCATGTCTCCGTCTCTATTTACTATCTAAAAATAATATGATAAAATTAAGAATTTCGCTAGTAGTGTATAGAATTTCTTAAATATTTCAATTAATTTTGATTGGAAATAATACATGGAACATTTACGTCTAATCATGTGAGGAAATTTCTTGTTTAAGGATACAACTTACTTTATTTTATTATTTAAAGTGTGGAAAATTCTTATAAATGCATGTTCTAACATGTGTCCATCCAAAACTAAAAATAAACAACAAATATATTTATAAAGTGTGGAAAAATAAAATTAGAAAATGAAGTAAACCATTTGACGTATTCATACTTGAAACTCATACGTAGATACTACATCATCCATCATATGTGAAGTTGTGAATAGTTGGGATATCAAGCTTCTACTTTGGTCCTTAAGTAGGAATTTGGGATATTAAAAAAGTTATTTTACTTTAACTTAAACTTTTAAAATTAAAATTGTGTTTCATCACAATATTTGAATATTTATTTTAGAATTTAGATGTATCTGTTTATAAATATGATTTTAGATCCTAATAGCGAATTAACTCAAATTAATTTTTGTATTAAAAAATTAAGAACTATTCAACATTGAGAGCAATCACGTAAAGTTAGCGTTTGGCTATAGATTTTTAAATATTTTTTGCAATTTGTTTGAATGAAAATTTGGGTGAAATTTCACCATGTGTTTGATCATAGTATTTGAAAAATATATTTTCATTTTTTATAAAAATATAATTTATACCCATAAGTTTTAAAAACTATCAAAACTAACCACAAATTTGTATTACAAGTCAATTGAATCTTCGTTGCAACAACGACAAAAAGTGTCCATGACACTAAAGCAATGTGTTAGTTTAATTTGGAGTGAGTGCAACAAGCATCATTCCATACATCGTGAAGTAGACAAAGTACATAACTTTATCACCTTGAGTCGATTGTTCATCATTTTCATCAACAACCATATCATGATTTAATATTCACTGAATATTTAATCGCTACTTTGGTGTTCACATAATAAATTATGTCATACAATGCAAACAACTACTATAAAGGGTATTTTTGTAAAAGAAAAAAATTTGGGATAAAATTTTAATTTTTAAAAGATACCAAATAATGAGATTTAATCAAAATACTTTTTTAAAAAAACTAATATTTGAATTTTTTTGGAGATATTTATCAAAAATATTTGTCAAATAATGACAAGTTACATGAATAAACACTATTTGCCAAACTTTTTACCAAATCTTATTTAAAAATCTATGACCATAGGACCGAAGTCGAGCCATGTTTGAGTCAACCATACCATCATTGGGGTAATATTTAAAAGTAAAGTTATGGTAAAACGTTGGGATGATATTTAAAATAAAATGATAATTAAGGGTGAAATGAAAAAAGTGAAGTGTTTCTCAAAATTCCAAATACAACTATAAGTATTGGTACCTGTTCCTAATTAGTTTGGGCCTTTGTTATACATTAATTTGAAGTCATTATTGTGTCCACAAACTTTAAATTCTGACTTCGTGTCTACTTTTAATGAAGAGTCCGCTCATTTTTTTCTCTCGAAAATTTCTCACTTATGCAGTCCAAAATTTTAAAAATGATTATGACTACCACCACCATGTAACATTTCTAATGTGATAATCAAATACTAAGAAGAATATTAACAGACTACAATCTTTTCAATTTTTAAGTTTTAGAGCTTGATCATAAATCTAAACTCTCAGTCATGAACACTTGACAAATAATAATAATAATTTGGATTTGCTCACCATGAACAATTAATTCAAATTCGCGTTGAGCTTGATAATTTGGCCATGAAATAATTACATCATCAGCCATGAAAACTTCCATGTTCATCATCCCTGAAAAAACTTGATGTTCACTCTCTGGGTCTATCTACACAGCCACCTGAATTAGTGAGGCATGCTCTGTTCAAATGCCATTACGAGTCGAGGATTTCAATTTCCAAATTTGGGATAAAATCAGCACATCCATGAGTGCTAAATGGCAGTGTTCTTTCTCTACAGAAGAACCTGCAATGAAGAAGCGGGGTAGAGGAATCTATCAACTCATCAGACTCATGACCTGAAGATTGCAGGTTCGAATCATGTCCCCACCTAATCAGTCTTTCAAGATATTCAAGGGGCATAATGAAAATCTGCTGCAGGGAGGAGGTGAACATCTTCCAAAGAGTATTTCCCTATCTACATCTTTCAAGACAAGCTCAACTCTACCAAAAATAACAAAAACATGTTGCAGATATGTTGATTCTTTCTTTCCAAATGCGAATAGCATACTTCTCGATAATAAGAAATTGACATGAAGAAAATTGAGAGGGAAGTATGTGGATAAACAAGCTTCCATTGGAGATTCACAAGTAAAATTACCACCTTAGCACAATTAGCAAAACCAACAGCTTTTTCAGTTTATCAAACTAGGTGAATTCTTGAATACTTGATCAACTGACGGGCAATGCAAAATTGACATCAATAATCAGGAGTGACAATTTCGAGGAAAAAATGTGAGTTCCCACAATTCATGTTAACCTCAAGTGCCAAGATTGGGCGCTGATGTTGCTACAGGAGGGCCGTGAGAATATCTCCACTCTCCACAGGCTGTGCACTGATCCAACTTCAGACTGTTATCCAGGGTACAAAATTTGCACGACCATATACTATTTCTGTCATCCACGTCTTTGGGCTTTTGGGTTTGGCATACTTTGCACAAAGGAGCTAATGGCTGCACAAAATGTTGGTGAAAAAAACAGAGGAAGTCAACTCCAAGAATTCGAAGAAGATTTTACAAACTGATGAAAACCAACAGAAAAGGTAAAAACTGAAGAGGAAAAACACAATTATTAGTTATATTCTGCTAATAAAGAGTTAATGCACGTTGATTAGGATGTCAGATGAATATCAAAGGGTCTGGAAATGGATCCAAGCACACATTAATCAGGTCACCAACACAACCTGACATCTACATAGAAATACTGACTAGTTTGACACTTCGAAAATGCTAAATCAGCAGTAATATAACCATAATACCTCTACCAGATATTCAGCATAAAAGTCGCAGAGAGTAGAAGTCTCATCACATACCAGAACAGCACACTTTCGTTGATTTTAAGTACTGTAGCTTCTAAATATGATCTTAACTGTAAACCCATGACTATTGTGCTAGGAGCTGGTGCAAGAAAGCTACAGTGAAAGCATAATTTGCCTACATAATTTCAAGAAGTGCAAATTTATCTAGCACATACAAGCAAATGCTTATTGAGAGAGAAAGTAAACTAAGAGAAACTTGCACAGGTTAAACTAAGAAGGGAAAAGCATACTGGGTTCAACAGTGTGCACATTAAACACTCCCACATCATTGATTCATTGGGACCGTGTAAGTCATCATGGCCATGTATTGATGTAGAACTCGAAGAATTGCCAGTTAAATCAATAAAAGACTCTGTATAACCTCTTGATGCCACATTATGAGATTTCCCTTCTACCTGACCAACTCTGTGAGCAATTTCCTTATCATGGTTAGACAGGGGCTTAGATACTGGCTTAGTCACAGTATGGCCATGCAAGGACTTTGAGGATGATACAGAATTTGATTCTCGACTTCTTTTTCGAGATGTTACCTTGGAAGACAGTGAATCAAACCCATTAGAGAGCTTGGATCTATCAGAAGTATGCCCTAGTGGTAAAGTCTCAGGTAATGCATCAGAAGTTTCATCTAAGTCTGATAGTTCACACAATTCAGAACCACACCAAATATTATCCTGTAATCTCCTTTCTGCAGCCATTGCTGCAGCTTGAATTGGAGTAAGTGCAGACTTAATAGAATGGTCACCACCCAGGCGTCTAGGCCCAGATGGTAGCAAGGATTTAAGACGTGCTCGATTTTCAGCAGCAGCTGCAGCAGTTTGCCGAAGAGACGACATGGATGGCTGTGGGTGACGGCCTCCTAATTGTCTTCCATGGAGATCAAACCCTTCTCCTGTGCCACTTATCCCTTTAGCAATTAAATCTTCACATTCCTATCCAAAAAGAAGACCATAAATATTCATGCCAGCAAAAACCAAAAATACACAAAAAGAACAAACAAAACGGCACAAGTTTTATGCTCTATTAGTTCAACATAAAACACATCTTTTCTCCTTGAAGTTGTACTGATTAATAAATGGCAGAAAGCTTCAGTCACCATGGCTTCAATTTCCAGGGTTCAGGAGAAATGTCTAACATTGATGCTTCTTCTACATTATGCCATGTTGGACTAGATTTAGACATCTCAAATTTAAAGATGTGCTTTCATTTCTTTTGCAGTTATAATGTTCAATATTCTTTTGATGATATTACTAAACAAAGAATAAGTTAGTTTAATATATTACAGAACATCAATTCGTATTGCAAGTCTGTAATATGCATTTCCAAAACTATATATACATACGTACCCATGCTACATAGAGAGAGAAAACACACAAGGATGAACATAACCTAACAGCCACCTTTTTCTGTTATAATAAGTTCTAGCTTCTATGACATTTGAAAGTCTGGTTGATAATGATAACAAGTCTCCGGTACCTATTGTTGGTCGGAGGGAGCAGGCATCACATAGAACTAGTAACATGTAACAAGAGACAGCTATTACTACCAAGATCCACAAAGATCTTATGCTACGTGAAAGCCAAAAAAAAAGGGGTCAGCATACTTCAGAATGTATTCAGGTTGGGTTCTGCCTAGGCACTTGCTCAGGCAAAAAGGGTAGATTAGACATAAAAAGTTGGAGTTCTAGACGTGCCATAATTTCTTTGCCTTCTCTTCATAAGCCTTGGATATTAAAAATACGTTTTAATTATACAAAGAAAAATCAGACAAATTTGTAAGGTGTTTCCAACTCCAATAACCTCAACAAGTAGATTACAATCTCATGTAACTAATGCAAGTTCATGTTTCCACTGCCTCGTCAGGCTAAATTCAGTCCATAAAAGGCTAAGTCACAGTTATCAAATATAATTCACAGGAACTTAAACTAACATACTAACAGTATTTACACAAAACATGGATATTATGAACGCAAACCACTTCAAAAAAAGCCAACAAAATATACACAAGGTTCTTAAGTAACATAAAATCATCAATTATGAAGCACAATTCATGCATAATCTTACCACTAAACTGAAATCTTCACAACAAAGGCTAAGTGACTAATTTAACTCCTAATTGTAGGCCATCATTCTAAACTATAGAAAGGAAAACATCAACTCTATTTGCCATGAACTGGATGAAAATTTTGAATGTTGTGCTTAACCACACTCCAGACCCAACCATAAGTATTATGCAATTTACCTTTCTAAGTTCATCCCATAGTTTGTAAAAACTGGCATTGTGCGGACCATGAGCATTATGGCAAAGTTCATGAAGCATAGTATCCAAAACTTCATTGTAAGGATAAAATTCCTCATCATTGTTCGGTCTTCGAAGCCTCAGCTTTACATGTATCCCTGCTCCTACATTCAATCCCAAAAGCGCTGCTCTTTTTGGGCTGCAAACATTCACAATTCATTTGGTTAAATCATTCTCTCAATCGAGAAATACAAGCGTAAAAAATGAAAATAATTACCAAAATTCAGATAGAAGTTTAACTCTCCAGTTATGTTTACGCATAATGGGCTGAACCTGTTTAGCAATTTTCTCCAGAATCTTGTTCGCTTCTTCATTTTTCGGTTTACGCTTCAAAGCTTTGATTTCCCATACCTTATTAAGATCGCCCAAATTCATTCTTCTAAAGCAAACCCTAGATTTTTCTGATAGAAAAAAGCAAAATTTTTACGATGAAGAATTCAAAAGAATTTCGAAAACCAGTTCTGTTGAGAAATTGAAACCATAATTTAATGGAAAACGTTGAAACGCCGCCGAGGATTCGAAAATCGAAAGTTTGCTCCGTTTTGATATTGGCGGGATTTTAAGATTTGAGGTGTTGGTTTGGGGCGTGATGCACCTTCAATAAACACCTCAAAAAAATTATTAAGTTCGACACAAAGTTATGCAAAGTTGTACAAAAATAGGTTTTGCTTAATAATTTGATATAAAAACATATAGTACTATTAATTTTGATTAGAGCGGTCAAAAAGGGTCGATTCAGTTTCACCGGGTCCAAGTCTCGTAAGTCAATGAATTTAAAAGGCTAGGGCGGTTCAGCTCTTCATTTGGAAGAGCCTAAAAATGTTCAACCCAATCCAACCCTAGAAGAATCGAGGGATGGAGAGGGTTAGCCCTTCTTTTTTTATTTTTTTTCTTTTCAAAGATATAATTCTATAACATCGAGAAAGTAAAAATTTGATAAACAATCGTGTTGTTCAATAACACTAGCAAAAAATTTAGTGTAATTAGCATGTATCTGGCATACCAGATACGCGAGCGAGATAAGAGGCTGACAAGCAAGATAGGAGGAAGTGAGGGCGTGAGATTTGTATATGTATCTTAGATACATGTGTATCTACTTGGATAGAGTGTATCTATAACAAATTAACTAATTTTCAGTCCATATATTTCGAGATACATGTATCTGGACATACCAAAATCTCGTAAGATTCATAATGTTACAACATAGTGTGTACTTAAGTAATTAGATTATATGTTAGTGAAATTATTGTGAGTTACCCTTAAATAAAAAGTCTTAGCCTGTGGGCCGAACCCGATCCTGTGTCAATCAAGTCTCAAGGGCCAAGGGCTTATATAAGTCGAGCTTATAAGCCCTAGTTTTAAATGAGCTCGAAAAAATATATTCCAAACCTATCCTAATAATGGGTTGGGTTGGGCCGGCCATAGGTTAAGCTCGTTTTGACACAATTCTAATTTTGACATATGTATAGATAAATGGGTGAAGGGGTGCCGCTTGACACTCATTGCTCGATGAAAGTTCTGTCCCTTTCTGATTAGTTTGAGAAACACAATTCAATTATATGTAATACAATTCTTATCACCTGACAATCAAATGGTTAAATTATTTCAACTTGACAAAAAATAAATAAATTATTAGTATTAGTTAAAAATTAAACTATCATTATCCCACAATTTTGATTTTAAAAAAAAAATTAAAACATTTTTCTTACGACAGTCCACCACCTTCTCCCCCATAAGTTTTTATTATAAAAAAATTTTATAATGTTTTTAAAAAAATCTTACTTCACTCCCCACCCCCACCCTCTACCATAATGTATATTGATTAGATAATGATAATTTTTATGGTATCATTAAGCTTTCTTGTTCAGATATTGATCATTAGTCAATGAAATCGATACAATATACTATACGAATTTAGTATGAGTTAAGCGGAAATTATCAACCTTAATGAATGAGGAGTATGAGTTGTGACTTTTTTGAGAGAATGAATATTTCTTGAATTACTTCGGATTGAGGTATGAACATGTAACTATTTTGAATTTTATGGTCCATTTATGTAGTTTTTCCATAATAACATAAAATTTTTTTAGGGAAATTACGTGGTTAAGCAAACGTATACTAGTTAATTAGCTAACATAGTTATATTTGCAATAATTACAATTCGAAACTTAATTCTATATATAATTACGTTTTCTCTCCTGTCTCTCTCTCTCTCTCACCCCTCCTCTCTCTATGATCTCACTCGTTACTCTTTTTTTCAGTCATCGCTTCCTTGCCTCTCTCCTCTCCCTGCCTAGTCTCTCTCTCTTCTCTTATGTCAATCTCTCTCACTTCATATAAACACAAATGTATAATTGTGTTTGCATAAAGCGAAAAAGACAAGATATTAAAATATAAATACATAATTTCTCCGCCCTATACACTTATAATCATATAAATACAAATCCTCCATTGCTCTGTTCTCTTTTGTCTTTCTCTCTCACTTTGTTGAATATACAAATACAAATATTTTAACTCAATTCAATTATATGCAGATATATAAATGCAATAATTGATATATATATATATATATATATATATATATATATACACACACACACACACACACACACACAATTATCTAACCGATATACATTCACAATTCACCTCTCTCCACTCTTTGCCCTCTCTCTCTCTTGCCTGTCTCCTCCCTTTTCTAATCTCACTTGTATTTCTAAAAAAATAAAATTAATTTTTATGGGGGTTGTGAGTGGGTGGAGGACTGGTAGGGGTCTAGCAGGGGGGGGGGGTGTTAAGAGTTTAAAAATAAAAATTTGAATTTGAAAATATTTTTTTAAAAAGCAAAATTAATTTTTTGGGGAGGGGAGGGGGGGTCAGGAACCGTTGAAAAAATAAAATTTTGAACTTGAAATATTTTTTTAAAATTGATATTTTTCCCAAGAAAAAAAGTAATTTGAAATTGGAGGAGAGATTTGGAAAATATTTTTCTTAACTTTTGAAGGGAGGTCATTTTCCTTAATTTTGAGAAAAATGAGTTGATTTGTAAAACATTTTCCAAAACTTTTGTTTCAACCAAACATAGGGAAATTGAAAAACATTTCCTAGAAAATGTTTTCCTTCATACCAAACACACTCTAGGTATGTACTTACAAAAAAACGGATACAAGTTAAATGATGATTTTATATATTTTCTTGACAAATTTGTAGATAGGCAAAATACATAGGCAGGTCCCTAAAGTTGTTTGCACTTTTTCTCCAGATACCTCAACTAACCCAGATTCCTATTGAATCCTTTAACTCCCTATAATTTGATCCTATTAAATATTCTTGGCTGATGTGGAGCCAAATTTTAATAAATTATTTTTGATAATTGGGCGCGTGAGATAAACCTTTCCCACGTGAAAATTTTGACCAATACACTCCAACCCAATTACACGTCAGTGGCATATATTAAATCATCAAACCTAAAAATCAATTTCTCCTCAAAACACTTCTAACCCGTTTCTAAACAAGAAAACCCTAAGAATCTCTCCCTTTCAATGACTTTTACAGCTGAAATTCTTAGATTTTAAAGTGATTTCGAGTGTTTTGTTGAAGGAATCATCGAAGATTGTAGACGATTTTGGAGTTCATTCGCGATTTCCGAGTTGATGAGTGTGAGGTAAGTTCATTCCTTAATTTCTATGTAATTTTTATTGTTGTAGTGGTTGTGTGTTTTTAATATATGTGTTTAGCTTGTGTTTTTTTATTGATATATGCTGAGTTTTAGTATCAATGTGGTTGTTGTTAATATCTGGATAAAGTTAGTTTTTTTTTTAATTTTTATTATTAATAATGTGTTAGAAAAATTTTGGGGCTTTGTTTGAGAGAATCTTATGAACACCATTATTATAACTCGTTTTCATCATGGTGGTAAGTTTATTCAAGACAAAATTGAAATTACTTATAAAGGGAAAACTGAGGTGGAATATATTTATATCGACAAGGACCACTTCTCAATAATCGAGTTATTTTTTACACTAAACAATTGGGGTATATTATTGTTGGTGGATTCTGTGTTAAAGACCTCACAAAAAATGGTTTTATTGAGGTGGACACTGATTTCACTTTAGTAAATCTCATCAAAGACCTAAAAGATGGTGACTTTTTAGACCTTTATGTGAAACATATGGTAGATGATGTAGAAGTGGTCACAACGGGTTTGCTTTGTGGGTCTGTCGTTGAAGAAGATTTAGAAGATATAAATGTGACTGCAAGTGAAGGGTTGAATAATGAGGCTAAATATGAAAATGTTAATGTGGAAGTTGAGCCAGGGGATATATTAGATCTAGATGTGGAATGGACTGAATGAAATGAAGAAAGTAGTGATGACTCTCAAGAGGATGCTTTTCCTGATGTGGATGACTCTGAGGTTGATGAAGAAGTAAGATCTCTTAGAAATGAAAGGAGAAACAAAGTGAAAAAATAAAAACCTATTCAAACTGAGGAAATAAAGCTTGGA
This sequence comes from Solanum lycopersicum, assembly GCF_036512215.1. Taxonomy (NCBI): domain Eukaryota; kingdom Viridiplantae; phylum Streptophyta; class Magnoliopsida; order Solanales; family Solanaceae; genus Solanum; species Solanum lycopersicum. The sequence goes on from NC_090811.1 coordinate 6,212,221, forward strand.
ACAACTGGTATTAATAGAGGCTTTGAAGACATGGGAAGGAATAAGGCTGCTAGATACACTGGAAGATTAGGGGTGAAGCAATATATAGATAGCTCAGAATTGAACAGTAAAGACAATAGGAATGAATTGGATCCAGAATTTGTTAAGAGTGTTGATTTACCAAGTAGAAGAAAAAGTAAAAAGGTAAGATTTGATCCTGATTGTGTTGTAGCAATTTTTGAGCTTGGTATGGTATTTGAAAGTGTATACATAATTTTGTTCATTTCTTACTCTACTATATAAAGTCTCATTTTAAGATATTTCTATGCAGCTGGTACTTCAGGAGAAAAAATTATCAATTTGAGAGTTTATAAGGATGCAGCTCCAACAAATATTGATATTGGTTATAAGCCTCGAGGACTCAAGTGGAATGGTGGAGATGCTGTCACTGGTTCACAGTTGAAACAAATCACTTATTCAAGAAAAAACAAGCGTGGAACATCTAGTGCACCAAAGAATGCCTAATTTATGTAGAAAAATCACTTTTTGGTTGTGTAATTAGCAGCAGAAATTTGTATTGACTGCTTGAAACTTGAAGCTCACTAGAGCAAATTAATGGCATGAATGATCAATTTTTACTGCTTTTGAGGCATAAATTATCTACACTCCTTCAATTAAATCATTACAATAAAAACACAAGGCATTTACAATAGAAAAATCGATCAAAATTGTCCACAAAGAACTCTACAATCTACCATACATACTTTTATGAAGGAATCTAATTGAAGACAAATGAACCAACTAAGATCATTTTGTTACACAAATCCAAGTAGCCAATATCATCCCTACGATAATGCATATCATCCATATTTTTCTTGATCGATTCCTCTCCAATTCATATGTTTTGACTATTTTCGACAAACCCCATATCACCCTCCTAGCTTGAGCAGGCATTTCATCATCATACCATCGAAAATATCCACATCCACCTCGTGCCTACAAAATTAAAGAAAAAAATTGAATTATAAATAAGGTGATTCTTTACTATATTGGACAAAAAAAAGTGAATTTGATTTACCTTTGAAGTTTTGCAACAAAGGAATATACGTCCAGGATTGGATTGCGTCCATGAGATCTTCATTTTCACAACGTTCCCATATTGACATAGTACTTTCGCAGTTAAAGAAGAAGAAATCGATGAAGTAGATAAATTTGACATTGAAACTTGATGATTAAAAAGAAATCAATGAAAAAGAGATATAATATAATGAGCTAAAGAGGAGAAATAATGATGAAGAGAAACAAAAGAGGAGAAATAAGGGAAGAATGGGAGAAATTAGGATTAAAAGGGGGAAGAAAATCGTTGGTGGATGGTTCAAGATCCACATCAGCGCTTTTAAAGCGTCTGCACACGCTTAAAGGACGTGAGATCACGTTTGGCTCCACATTAGCCAAGAATATTTAAAAAGATCAAATTATAGGGGGTTAAAAGATTCAATAGGAATCTAGATTAGTTGAGGTAACTGGGAAAAACACGAACAACTTTAAAGACTTGCGTATGTATTTGACCCGTAGACATTTTTCCTCCAAAATGGATATGGAATTATGGATATTCAAATGGTATCAATGTAGCCCGACCCGCAATTCCATCAGGATTTTCAATTGACTGCTGACCTAATCCAATTTCCCCTTTTTCATTCTTTCTCCCCCCCAAAACAAATATCTTTGGCCATCCTCAACAATGGCCATCACCAATCTTTTATCCACCACCATTACACTCAAACACTCGCCATTTCTTCTACTGAAACCCTCAACAAAACTCAGAAACCCTAAAAGGCCAACAATTCGAGCTCAATCTAAGAACGACGACTCAGTAGATGGTCCAGATCGTTTAATCTCCGCCATAACTTACTTCTACCCTTTCTTTGATGGTGTTCAGTACGGTAAATATGTAATCACACAGTTTGCTCCAATACAAACACTTATTCAACCTTTAGTACCAGCTATAAGGGTTTTTAAGAGCTTTCCGCTTAACGGGTTGTTGGTTTTCTTTACACTCTACTTTATTGTTGTAAGAAATCCTAATTTTAGTAGATATGTCAGGTTCAACACTATGCAAGCTATTGTTCTTGATGTGCTTCTCATTTTTCCTGATTTGTTGGAGAGGAGTTTCAATCCAAGTGATGGGTTTGGGTTGGATTTGATGATGAGCTTTGATAGTACTGTGTTTTTGTTTCTTTTGGTATCTTTGGTTTATGGTACTTCGTCTTGCTTGTTGGGTCAGCTACCTAGATTGCCTATTGTTGCTGAAGCTGCTGATAGGCAAGTGCTATGAACTCGTAATTTTACTTGTTTATGAGGTTTCATCCTCTTTGTACACTTAATTATGTTTTGCTTTAGCTGACAATTAATATCTATTTCGTTCCGAAAGTAAATGTTTATGCTCTTTAGAGCCTTGTTCATGCATATCATTTTGCTGTTTCTTAATGTGGATATGTATATTCTTGTAATGGCATTTCGGTTTCTTTAATCAAGTAACTACTTTTTTTCTATGTATCTGCATTAACAAAAATATATAGAGGTATTTCTTTTTTATAACCGTAATGTCCTGGCGTACACCTCAACTATTTCATGGAATATCTTAACTGGAATTGTTCCAAGTGACTCTGCCCACTACAACTTAGGCAAATAGAAGATCTTATTGCCTCTGCATAGATTTGCACTTTCGTGTTGTGTAGTTTCGTTCCAGCTTCATGGACTTTGATGGCTTGCCATTGAGTGCCACAAAGGTGGTGATATTATCTACAAGTTCTGTCATTTTTTGATATGAAGATAGTTCAATCCCTATTTCTAGGTAACATGTTAGTTACATCACCATTCTTTTTTTTGGTTTTTGGATGAGGTAACATGTTACATCATCGGTATGTTGGTGTTTAAGGAAGAAATTCATGATCCTAGTAGCCAGTTGTATCATGATTTTAAGTAAGGGTCTCGTTTTGTATTATCTTGAAAAGGGCAAGTATGCAGAGATACACGGAAGTTAGGTATCAGGTTTTGATGTTATTCTTTGAGACAATTCGGATAATGTCCTCCACCCCAACCTAGAGCTTTCGCTAATTACAGAGACTTTGATGATTTACGTAAAGGTATTGGCATCTAGTATACACCTTCTTTATGTAAAATGCTAGTATGCCTCTCTGCCAGTACCTCTTCCATTTGTTGTATAGTAATTTTAAAAGTAGTTTACCCTTGGACAGAAAAACAATAAGCTAAAACTAGGACGGAAGAAATAATGCTCTTAATAGCTGCAGGTTTTATGAATCTGCATCTTTTTCTTATTTAGGAAACCTGGTCATCATATCAACCTTTAGATGGTAAATGTGTTGGGATGTTAAGATATTTTAGATGTTGATACTCAAACCCAAAAGGCAAATATTTGCTCCTTACTTGTAGGATATCCTTTTGTCCCTTCAATGGACTTGATTTCACCACTTCAATTTTCTGATTGAATAGTTGAGTGGTTGGCTAGTGGACATTCTTTGCCACCATGAATTATGAAATTATGACAAAAATGTCGATTATGTTTTCTGAAATCTATTCTTAGGTATTACATTGACATTAAGTATGTGGTTTTTATGACATTTAAATTGAGATTGTTGCGTACGGACTTTGAGGTCCAAGAAAAAGTCAAGCCTAAGTTGCTTGGACTCTTTTACTTTTGGCACCGCACCGGTGTCGACATGGCGTGGGTGTGAGATATGTACCCGAGCTGGTCAATGATTTCTGTGCACGAAACAAAACTAAGGTAAAATTGAGGAAAATGGAATACCTTGTATATATAAATTTCTATTGTCACTCCCTTTCCTTTTATCTCCTTCCAGGATTCTCCTCTCGATCAAGATTTTCTCCTCAAGTTTTCCACATAATATCTCATAATTTAGGTTTTATAACTTCATTTTTAGTTCTTTGAATTATTTGTAGACGAATCACCGCACCCATATCCATACATGGATTCGTATTCCCGGATCTAAAAATTTTGATCATAGAGGATCCGACCTCTGGTCGGGCACTCGCTCCTGAGTCCGAGCAACATAGAATCAAGCAACAAAGCAGAGTGTAAAGCTCTGCACATGGAACACCTCCATTTTTTCATGTAAAGGTCACTGCAATCTACAGCAACAACAACATACCAGTGTAAGTGAGGTTTTTGAGGAGGATAGAGTGTACACAGACCTAAAATCCCTACCTTGTGTGTGGTTGAAAGGTTGTTTCGGAAAAGCTCATTGCAATCTCATTCTTTAATGCAAGGATGCATAGGACTTGCACTATGTTGCTTTATTGTCAAACTGCTCTGGAAGCCAAAGATAAAAATTTCCCTGACATTATACTTTATAATATGAATACAGATTATGATACACATTTCTAATCTTATGCTAAGTCTGGTGCAGTCAAGTGATATAAACCTGAACTGTGTTCGTTTATTTCCTCTTACATCATTAGATATATCAACTTCCCTAGTGAATACATTAGATTGTTGTGCTAGTATGCTCATACCACATCAGTTCACCATATGGTTTGACTGACTATGAAAAGTTGAATCAAGTTTTCTAATTGAAGTTTCTAGGGATGACAAATGGTGCAGGGCAGGATGATTGCTTACAGATTCCATTATTGAAAATAATAGTAGTAATAAACAAAGATGGAATTAATAACAAAGTTTTTGGTGCAGCTTTGCAAAAAGAAATCGATAGCCATGACACGCAAAACCTAGCACAAGCCACGGCGCTTTGGCTTCCCCTGTCGGTAGAGGCCTCAGTGGAATCACGTGGCATTATATTACTTGGGACATACTTGACAGCTACAACTTTTATTTTCTTTCTCCTCTTATTTGGGCATATATAAGATGCTCATTTCATTCTATTCCTATTTATTTTTCTTCTTTGGAGCCTACATTGATGCGGTGACTAAATTCGAATCACGAGTCTTATTTGGAAATGGCACTCCCTAAATAGATTTTTTTTCATCTGATACATTTGATAAAGGGTGAAACAGTTCTGCTAATGGAACATATGTTTTGTTCATTGGATACCTTTTTTTATTATTCCCCACTTGTTTAAACAAACTCTTGATGAGAAAGTAACTATTTCCTCAGTCCAAATTTATATGACTCATTTTATGTAAAGGAAATTCGTAGTTGATATCTTTTTGGGTGCGCACAGGGTAAAACTTCGCTTCTATTCAATAGCTCGCAAATCACATAGGAGAGGTAACCCGCACTAGACAAGTTTGGTGTGACGAGCTCGATCCATAATGCAAATCCCTTGCTTTCTCTGGCAAGGAGTTTCGAATTTGAGACCTTCAACATGGAAATCCCAAGCTCAAACCACTGGGCTACCCCAAAGGGTCTCATTTTATGTTTTGAGAGTCAAAACATTTTAAGTTTGATCGAAAAAATTTGCGCATGGAATCTTCAATTTTTTTGAAATGAGATTTATATATTTGTAAACTACGTAAAAAGTAATATGAGTCACAATAATTGATAATTCAAAATGTTTAATAGATCTATGAAAAATTTACGATAAAAAATAGAGTTGTTTGACTCTTGAAATTTAAAAGTTGATATATAAAATGAGACGGAGGTAGTATTTCATAATAGTCAAATATTTCATTCATTCCAAACAAGTGACACAAATAAAGAAAAACAATTAGATTAAATTATATATATAAATTTAGTTGGACATTTTCATGTTCAATACTCATTATTGGTACACCTTCCAATTCAGACAAAATCTTCTTATAATTTAATCTGACGGGCATAACTTATTTTAAAGTATATTTGGTCTCATCTACGTACTCTTCCTAATTGAGTGAATAAAATACAAGTGTTATAGCTAGGTTTGTTGATATAAACATATATCACAAATTAAATCAAAATTATAGTTTGAAAAATAAAATGATAAAATATAAAAAGTATTGTAACTGAGGTGTGAATCTAGTTCTCTTTAAAGAAACTTAAATTCATTGTGACATAATCTACACAGATTTAACAATGTAACTCTCGACTTGTCCTCTCCAATATACAATAATCCAACAATGTCGCGTGCGACAAACAATTCCGCATTAATTGAAGAGTACAAGACTTCACCAAAGAAACCCTTTCTTCGATATAAAATTACTCTCTTTATAGTAGTGAATCAGTTAAAGATTTTTTTCTTTCTCCCAACTCTCTCTTCACTACACTGACCTCAATATAAACGAAACATACTACTTGTAATTTTTTTCTTGTTTTTCTATTCCAAACACAAGGAAGAAAACATCTTTTATATAGTAGTAGAATTCTTCCACGAATAAATGTCAAGAAAATAGATAGTCATTTGAAGATGGGAGAAATGAAATTGTTAATTTGTTGATAATGGTGCTATCATTGTACATGTTTTGATAGTCGAAATTTGAAAAAATTGATTGAACTTTAGTCGTATGTAGCTGAAATAAAAAACAAAAATAATTTCACTTTAATTCATGTATCTAAAGTGCAAGTAAACATATATGAACTTCAGTTGTATGTAATTGAAGTTCAATAATGTATGTGACCTACTAATTTCATATAAAATTTGCGATTTCAAACACAAAAAGTTTATCAACTTCAATTCCATATGTCCGTAGTTATATGTGAATAAGAAATTAAATTTTAAACTAAGGCATAAACAACTACCAAAATAAGATATTTATGCATTTCCTCCTAGCTCGAAGGGCGAGTAATGGAGCCACTAATTTAGCCTAAAAGATGACAAGCTCAAAGTTACAATAATAATAATAATAATAATAATTATTATTATTATATATAAATAACAATATAATATAATATTTTGCTTGTCTCAATTTAATATATAGTTTAAGAATTAAAGAAAGATTTTTAAAATTTGTGATTTAAAATTAGTTATTAATGTTTATGCGACTATAAATCATTTCATTGAAGATTTATTTCATTTTCTTAAAATCCGAGTAAAAAAGAATAGTGAAATATACAAATTGAAATAATTAAAAAAGAAAATATTCTTAGGACCCTTTGGGCCATAGATTTTTCAAGTAAAATTTGAGAAAAAAATTTAGCAAATAGTGTTTGTCCATACAATTCACCATTATTTAGTAAATATAATTGGCAAATAATCAAAATTTTCAAATGCTAGAAAAAATTAGTATTTGGGTCAAGTCTCATTATTCAGATATTTTTAATAATTCAAATTATACGCCAAACTTTTATCTTTTACAACAACATCCTCTATAATAGTTATTTGCATTGTTTTACATAATCATCTACGTGAACATCAAATGGAATATCAGTGAATATGAAAGTGATGATATGATTGTTGATATAATGATGAACAATCAGCTTAGAGTAACAAAGTCATCATATCATACAAATCTATAGTTAGTTTTGATAATTTTTTAAAAATTATGAGTATAAATCATATTTCTTACAAAGATTAAATATATTTCTCAAAATATTATAACCAAAACATGATAAAATCTCACCAAAAAAATATATTTATCAAAAGTATTTGAAAAAATCTGACAAAACGCTAATTTAATTTGCTAAAATATACCTATACATATATAAATGGACATTGAGCTCAAAAGATGTGTCATGTGTGCTAAATTAGGAAACAATCACTTTCCAATAATTTTTACCAAATTCATAAACCTGATTTTTACCTGAATAACCAGATTGCCAGTTCAGCTATACCCCACCCCTCAGTGTGGCTGGCTTTATCTGTAATTACACCTTCTATTCTGCTCAATATAATATCTGCTCTTTTCAGATCTCATCGGCAAAATCACACACACAGCCACACTTACTTTTTACTAAACAACAAGCCACAGTTTCCATTTTCCGTCTGCCGGAGAAAAATGAAGCTCCGATCAGCAGCAACAACTCTGATTATTATTCTCTTTGCCGCTATTCTGCCATGTCACAGTCAGATCAGTAAAACCAAGCCGTCGCTATCTGCAAAAGGAGAAGCACCAGCTGCAGCAATCAGTATCATATCTCTAATGTCAGCTCATGGATGTAAAAGTTTTGCAGATACACTATCAGGTTCACCGGCTGAGAAGACATTCGAGGACAATGTAGAAGGAGGTGTAACAATATTTTGTCCAACAGACGATGCAATGAAATCGTTTTCACCTAAATTCAAAAATTTAACAGCGGATGGAAAACAATCAGTTCTCGAATATCATGGAGTTCCGGTTTATCAATCGATGTCGAGTTTGAGAACGAGTAATGGTTTGATGAACACTTTAGCTACTGATGGAGCTAATAACTACGATTTCGTTGTTCAAAATGACGGACAAGATGTGACATTGAAGACTAAAATAGTTACAGGGAAAATCACTGGAACTGTATTTGATAAAGAGCCAGTTGCGATTTTCTCGATTGATGAAGTTTTAGAGCCAATCGAATTGTTCAAATTAGCTCCAACTCCTGCACCAGCACCAGCACCGACACCTGAAGCAGATGCCGAGTCTCCGAAACCGGCCGGGAAGAAACACAAGTCACCACCAGCGCCGGCTTCTCCGGCGGATTCTCCGGTTGCTAGTCGCAAAGGCAAAGTTGCTGATTCGACGGCGGATAAGAACGGTGGGTTTAGATTCAACGGCGGAGCTATGGTAACCCCTGTTTTGTTCATTTGGTTTGCCCATTTGTTACTGTAATTTTTATTTTTTATTTTAGATTTGGTGTTATGTTTTAGATCTGAAATAAGTTTGGCCAAAATAAAATGGCTCTGAATTGTAACTTTTGTAATTGTAGTAGGATTGTTTTACAGTTTTCTTTTGATTGTTTTGTTGTTTCTTTGATTATCTACTGTCAGAGTGAGATTTGAGTTTATATCACAGAAACTTTTTTGCTTGTGAATCATATGATATTCGGATCTTATAATTTTATTTAACTAGTTAAATTCACTCTCAAGAATTAGAAACCTAGAATGTATCAAAATATTACTACATTCAGATAATTTATATTATGGTACGAAATCATATATTTCTTTATATAAATAAATTTAAGTTTGCAAGTTGGTTATAGATCTGTGGTAGTGTAGCCATCCGCCTTGTTGTTAGGAATTCATCTAAATCCTTTTTAATGGCAAATTATATTATTTTTATTTAAAATAAATAATTTTTTGAATAAATATAACATATATTAAATATTTTTTCAAATTTTAAACCTCCTTATTTTTTATTTTAAGTCCCGACTCTACACGAGAATCTGTAGATTTTAACTAAAGATTGTGGTGGTGTTGAATCATGTGTTTGGGCCTTTGGGGAATGCTTTTATTAGTACATTAAATAATGGAGTGGGAGGTGGAAAAAGATTACCTTGTGGGAGATGCGGGGGGTGGGGTAACCATTTAATATTGGATTACAATAGAGGTGGTATGGTTAATGACTATTTTTTAGTTTTATATTAATTGAACTATTGAGATATTTCATATTTTTTTAAAAAAAAAATTAAAATATAAAATAATTATAATTTCTATTTTTATTCTTACTGATTTATTAAATTTATAGTTATAATTATTAAACATTAATTAATAATTAATACCAATACTAACTAGTGAAAGATAAAACGGGAAGAGCATTTTAAAAATAATTTTAAAAAATTGAATAATTAATTTAAATAAAAAATGAAAAATATATCAATAATTCAATTAATATAAAATGAAAAAAATATCATAAATAGTATACATATATTTTAATTATATTTTACATATATCTATATTTTTATCGTCATTTTTTGAATAGTATATAATCTTGAGCCAAACAAAACTATATATGACATTATTTATACTTGATTTTGTTAACACCTTCAATGAAGACTCAGCTGCTCAACTACTTAGCTGATTAACTTCTTCAATGGTGATTTGTGTGCAGGTGTGTGCAGAGAAGAATGTGATACGCAGAAGTGAAGATTGGAGAAGAGAGAAGAAGGAATAACAAAATGTAGTGTAAAAATGTGTTTGTTGTATATTGATAAGATCAATATCTACATGTATATATACATCACATGTTCATAACCAATTCAGTAAAACAGTTATAACTAATTTATGCTCATAACTAACTAATGAGCTGTATAGTTGTACCAACTAACTACTTTAACTAACAACTAATTACTCAACTAATTGTTATCTATTATTTTCAATACTCCCCCTCAAGCTGTATGGTGCAAATAAGTTGTATACACCCAGCTTGGATAATAGGAAATCATGTTGAGTTCTCCCTAAACTCTTTGTTAGTATATCAACCAGCTACATTCTTGAAGGCACATGTTCTGTCTGAATGAGTCCTTCTTGTATTTTCTCTCGAATAAAGTGGCAATCAATCTCTATATGTTTAGTTCTTTCATGATAGATAGGATTACCAGCAATTTGGAGTGCTGCTTTACTATCACAAAACAATCTAATTGGTAATTCCAACTCCATCTTCAGCTCTTTGTACAAACCTATTTACCACACCACTTCCGATACAGCATTAGCCATGCTTCTGTATTCTGCTTCAGCAGAACTTCTTGACACAGTATTTTGTTTCTTCGACTTCCATGAAATCAATGAATCTCCAATTTTCACCACAAAACCACTAACAGATCTTCTTGTCATAGGACATGTAGCCCAATCAGCATCACAATAGACTGAAAGTTGTTTACAAACCTTTGATGTCAGCATAATTCCCAGACCTGGTGCATTTTTTAAGTACCTTATCACTCTTAATGCACCCTCCATGTGTGACTTCTTAGGTTTATGCATAAATTGGCTGAGATTCTGCACTACATAGCTAATGTCTGGCTTTGTCATGGTGAGGTATAGCAGCTTACCAACTAGTTTCTGATAGCCAGTTGGATCATCAAGAACTATGTCTTCATGTGTATCCTGAGCTTCATAACTCATGTCAAAGTCTTGGCTAGTGAACCTTTGATTAACTTCCAAAGGTGTGTTAACTGGTTTGGTGCCTGCAAGCCCAAAATATGAAATAAGGTCCAAGGCAAACTTCCTTTGACTTACCATAATACCATCTCTGCTCCTTGCAATTTCAAGACCAAGGAAGTATCTCATTTCCCCCAGGTCCTTGATCTTGAAATGAGTGTTCAACATGAGTTTAGTGGCTTGAATCAACTGAGAAGAAGAACCAGTGATCAGAAGATCATCCACATAAACTAAGATAAGGACCAAATCAGAACCAGAACATTTGGTAAACAAGGAATAATCATGGTGACTCTGAATGAAACCAGAACTTATAAGTGCCTCACTAAGCTTCAAATTCCATTGTCGAGAGGCCTGCTTCAAACCATAAAGTGATTTGTTCAACTTACAGACTTTAGACTCCCCCTGTTGTAGTAAACCAGGTGGAGTAACCATGTACACTTCTTCAACTAAGTCACCCTATAGAAAGGCATTAAAAACATCCATTTGATGTAGAAACCAACCATGCATAGCAGCTAAGGAGAGTACTACCCTCACTGTTACCATTTTAACAACAGGAGAGAATGTCTCTTGTTAATCCAGTCCTTCTTGCTGTGTATACCCTTTAGCTACAAGTCGAGCTTTATACCTCTTTACCTCACCTTGAGCATTAAACTTGACCTTGTAAACCCACTTACACCCAGTAGCCTTCTTCCCAAGAGGCAATGATACTAGATCCCAATATGATTATCATGTAATGCCTTTAGTTCTAGCTCCATAGCTTGAATCCAATATGAATACTGCACAACCTTATTGTAAGAAGTAGGTTCTGATATAGCTGAAAAATTACACAGTGAGTGAAAATATAAAGCAGAAATGGAGGATTAGGACATGTATGTGGATAAAGGGTGAGCAGTAGAGTATGTAGGGGAATGTGTAGGACTGTGTGTAGCAGTATGGACAAAGTTATGCAACCATCCAGGAGGTTTAAAAGATCTAGTAGACCTTCTAAGATCAGTAGTAGTAGAATTGTCAAATGGTTGGGAGATTGGACTAGGTGATGAATCAATTGTGATGGAGGTTGGGTCCGGAGAAGTAATAAATGGTTCATGTAAAGGGATGGTAGGAGAATCATCAGAAACAAACATATCAGAATTTTCAAAAAAAGAAGAGTCATAGGACTCATCTTGAATATGTTGAAATGGATATTGATCTTCTCTAAATATAACATCTCTACTAATGAAGAAGGTTTTAGTAGATAAGTCATATAATTTGTATCCCTTTTGGGTGGTAGAATAGCCCATAAGCACAGACTTGATGGATCTTGTCTCAAATTTATCACCATGAGTATGGTGATTGACAGCATAGCATAAGCAACCCATAACTCTAAGATGATGTAGAGAAGGTTCTTTGCCAAAAAACATAACAAAAGGAGATCTTCCTGACAATGCAGTAGATGGTATTCTGTTAATCAAATAAGCTGCACTTTGAACACATAAACCCCAAAATCTGATAGGCAAATTAGCTTGAAATCTAATAGCTCTAGCAACCTCTAGAATCTGTCTGTGTCTCCTCTCTACTACCCAATTCTGTTGGGGTGTGTAAACACAAGAGCTTTGATGAACAATCCCTGCTGTTCTAAACAACTCACTACAATGAGAATTAAAGAATTCTGTACCATTATCACTTTGAAATATTTTGATATAACCACCAAATTGCCTTTGTATTAGCTGAAGAAAGTCTTTCAATACAATAAATACATCACTTTTATATTTGAGGAGGAAGATCCATACCATTCTACTACAATCATCTACCAAAGTAAGAAAGTATCTATTTCCATCATGAGTAGGAAATTTATATGGACCCAAACCATCAGCATGAATCAAATCAAACACATTATCAGCTCTAGTAGAACTTTGAGGAAAAGGCAGTCTAGTTTGCTTTGCCAAAGGACATATTGGACATGATGTGTGGTATTTGCATTTGCTGAAGAACCTTGTGAGGAATATGTCCTAATCTTCTATGCCACAAATCAACATTATCCAATGTACTCAAAGCAGCTGAAGGAGAAACAGAAGAAGCAACAGTTGGAGAAACAATGTGTGACCAATAGTACAAACCATTTTCCATGCTACCAGTCCCCTTCACCTTCCCAGTGTGAAGGTCCTGCAATATGCAATGATCAGGATAAACACCATGCAACAATGCAGTTCTTTAGTCAGCTCAGAAATCGACAATAAGTTGTATTTGAAGTCTGGAATATATAGAACATGAGATATATCTCCTTGTGTCAATCTAGACTTTCCACTAAAAACAGTTGGTATTTTTTGACCATTAGGCAAATGAACCTTATTGTATTCAGTTGTAGGTAGAGGTTGAGTATCATGAAGCAAGTCTGGAGTAGAGGACATATGATTTGTTGCACCTGTGTCAACTATCCATCTATGGCTAGATGAACTATGTACTGCTGAACAGTTAACAATACCTGCAGTGTTAGTTGAAGGAGAATTTTTTGAATTAGGATGGCTGAGTTGATTGCTTGTAAAAGCCATGTTAACACCAGCTCCTCCATGATTACATGATCCTGTAGAACTATATCCATGAACACACATGTCAGCAGTAATATTGGATCCTGAACAATTATGAGATCCATGTAATCCACCATAACCATGAGCATGTGTTCCAACTCCTGTGTGATCATTTCCTCCAATAGATTTGTGAACTTCTCCTGCAGAATTATGATTGTGAGAAAATGACAAGTTTCCATAAGAAGGCCCTACATTACGATTATCATATTCTGGTTTAAAAACAGGTGCATTATGTTGCATATTAGTTCCATCTTTCTTCTTCCCTTTATACCAAGATGGATACCCTATAAGCTGAAAACAATCATTTTTTACATGGCCTTTTGTGTGACAATGATCACAGAAAGTATTTGGAGACTTGTATCGAATTTTTGGTGGATGTTTAGCAGTCCAAAGAGCTGTAACATCATTTCCTTCAGCTATGGATTTCATTCCCATAGAATTATGATTTACATCAGATCTCTGACTCTCTTCTTCAACAATCATGGCATATGCCTGATTAAGAGTTGGTTCAGAAGTTTTCATGAGAATTTGCCTCCTAGCCTGCGAATGTGATTCATTCAAGCCTGCAAGGAATTGAATCAGTCGTTGTTGATGTAAATGTTCAACATAATCCTTTGACTTTGAACATCCACAGCTTGGAAATATCACCATTGCATCATACTCTGCCCACAGTTCCTTCAATTTTGTAAAATAAACTGAAACAGTATCAATCCCTTGCGCAATTGTAGCAATCTCTCTATGTAACTGATAAATCCTCACATGATTGACCTTATCAAATCGTTCCTTGAGATCTTCCCAGACTAATGATGCATACACAATGCCACTTAAGAGATTGGAAGACACAGTGTTCATGAGCCATGAGAGAACAATTGCATTGCAAGTATCCCACTGATCATGATACTTTGTTTCAAAGCTTGCCTTCTTACAGGTTCCCATTACAAAACCTAGTTTCCTCTTAGCTTGTAAAGAAATTCGCATAGTTCTCCTCCATAAGCCATAATTTTCTGATTCTGTCAGCTTAACAGGACAAATAACAGACCCTGGAGTGTCCGATGGATGCAAATAAAGAGGATGCGTGTAACGGATGACAAGATCGACTGCCATTGTTGTTGATTCACTCACCTGCTCTGATACCATGTTAACACCTTCAATGAAGACTCAGCTGCTCAACTACTTAGCTGATTAACTTCTTCAATGGTGATTTGTGTGCAGGTGTGTGCAGAGAAGAATGTGATACGCAAAAGTGAAGATTGGAGAAGAGAGAAGAAGGAATAACAGAATGTAGTGTAAAAAATGTGTTTGTTGTATATTGATAAGATCAGTATCTACATGTATATATACATCACATGTTCATAACCAATTCAGTAAAACAGTTATAACTAATTTATGCTCATAACTAACTAATGAGCTGTATAGTTGTACCAACTAACTACTTTAACTAACAACTAATTGCTATCTATTATTTTCAATAGATTTTAATTTATTTTACTCAAAATTAAAATAACTCATCAAACTATTCATTTTCAAAAATTGGTTCGCGAAAATTGCCAAAACTTGCCTTCAAATTTCGTCAATCTGCCAGTGAGATTCAACATTCTCCACCCTCTAATTTATTTTACTCAAAATTTTAATATTTTTTTTGGTTAAGTTGAATTAAATCAATTAAATATTTCATAATTAAGATTTAAATATTTTTAAACTATACTAAAAAGCTTTATAAATTATGTATTTTCTCATTACAATTTGATAAAAAAATATTCATCAATATTCATATAATTTAGTTTCGAGAATCCAAATTTTATAGCAATTACTTTGAGACGGTCTGATCAATAACCTTAACGATATATGTGATAATATTCTCATTTACTCTATGATTCTAAGGCCTTAGTTGTATCTATTAAAATTAAAATGTCTAAATTTGAATAAAAATCTAATATTAAGATGTGTATTAAAATTTAGATGTCTACATCTGAATACATATAAGAATATTATGACGTGGTGTCTAGATCTGAACGTTGAAATTATTTTCAATATTTGAATGTGCATATGAAACGTTAAATTAGATTTTAGGCCTAACTCACAAGCCTTATAAGGAGTCTACATATCTCATTAACCACCGAATGTGGGACTTTTGTCATACTTTACCATGAAATTAAATATGTCTGAATAATATTAAGACTCTCTTACCGATCTGATGTGCTCAGATTTTCAAATTAATGAAAAGATTTGTTTAAAAAGAAATAAATTGATTTAATGAACTGAATCTAAATGATTAAGATTCAAACCTTAAAAAATCAATCGAATTTAATGAGCTAGATTTGAATGATTAAGATTAAGAACTCCATTATTTTTTTTTCCATTTTTAAAAAAATATTTTTATTCTCACAATCTCTCTTCATTACGCTAACGACTCAAGTGAAACCAATAGTTTTTTTTATCACGATCAACTAATTAGGCTAATAGATTGTAATGGAATAAAAGTACACTACACTTCCACTCAATGTTAATTTGCACTTTTTAAATTGGTCATTTAATTTTAACTCTTTTTTTTTCAATCCTCTAAAAAAATTCAACTTTCCTAATTTTTCATTGAAATATTTGTTAGCAAGCCAAATAGAAAAATTAATCAAACTCATATCATTATTTTTTTCATTCAGTATAGAGGTACTGACTTTTCTTTTAATTTTAATGAAAAATGACTTAATAAAACATGACGCATGTAAATTGAAAATAAGAATGAAAAAAAAAACATTCTTTATTGTATTTTGTATATGGAAAGATACATACATAAATAATTGTTTTGGATACAACGTAAACTTTATTTTGGAGTATAGGCAATTGAAAAAGAATAATCAAATAATTAGTACTTGTAACAAATTAGGTAAAATAGAAGTAAGTAATTATTAATCCTGGTGAAGAGCATCCTTAAGAAAATAAAGGGAACTAATATGATCATCAATGACTGATGATGTTATTGTCATTGGAGTAAATCCTTGATAATCACCTTCTGATTTTGCTAAACATAAATCTCTAATGTACTTTGAAAGACCATCTTTTTGAATTAAAGGTTGATTAGCATATTCTTCAAATGCCATCCACTGCAAACCAAAAAAAAAAACATTATTTAATAACGTAGTTAAAAAAATTTCAGTCAAAAAACATATCAAAAAGTATTTTAATTTTTTGAGTTTCATTTTTGTATTATCAGCGTGTATTTGAATTTCCTATATGAACTATTATATCAATTGTTGGCTTTTTGTATTTGAATAATAGTATGATATTTCAGGTAAAAATAGTGAACAACGGTAAACTCAAAAATAATTTTATGATAATTAAATACGAAATTCATTACTCAATACCTATAAAAGTAAAACAGAGAATTTTTTTCAATTCTTTACTTGTATTTTTAATAATTACCTGAGCGGCCTCAATTTCTAAGTCTTGCTTTTGGATGTGAAATGATAATGGACGCATCATGCAAAGGAAGAATAAGTCTGACTTGTTAAAAAATGATTTGGGTATTTGCCTGCATAAATGATTTTCAATCAAAAAATAATTATTTAACATACTGAAAAAGTCCATACAATTGACCATATGATTAATATTTAGTTATTGAAATTTATGTCAAGAATTTTTTTGTATCACAATATTCAATTGCTAATTAATTGTTCTAATTTTGATTTCTTCCAAACTCATTCTCAATGTCTCCTATTTAGCCGGCACAAGTTTCCATGACAATTATTCTCGAACTATTTTTAGCTAGCGTTTGATCTCACGTTTTTAAATATTTTTGGTAAAGTATATTAGCGAAGCTTCATTATGTGTTTGGCTACAAATTTTTTTATAAATGTTGGACTATCTCAAAAAATATGATTTGTACTCATTGATTTTAGAAATTATTAAAAATGCCCATAAATTTATATTATCATTTTATAGTGGATATGTTCTATTAAAAATAACCTTATAATATAATTGATAACAACATAGGTAAGACAATTCATTAATTGCATATTCAAACTTGTCATTGTTCATTTATAATTATAACTCATTAAACACAAATTGTTTATTTTTCTCAAATTTATTCCTCAAATTAGAACTCTAACTTTTTCGGAGGAGGTAGTAACAAATAATACTGGAATTAATTTTGATTTTTTTAAAACAAAATTCAAATATTAAAATTTGGCTCAACTATATATATATATTTTTTAATATTTGACGACTTGAAATACTTGACAAATATATTTAAACACCACTTTTTCCAAATTTTTCTCAAAAGTATTCTTGGGCCAAACGGGTCCTTAGTAAGGATACAAGTAAATGGTTCTAGGGAGTAATTTTTATTTTTTTTTGTATACACAATTAATAAAAGGTCGACGACCTTGACTAATTGAATCTTAAATTTTTGACTTGTTAGCAATTAAATTTCAATATTTGATCATGACTCAATAATATTCTTTTTGACTTTTTCTTAAAATATGAAAAGTTAAATCTTTTTAGTCTTAGCCATGACAAATATAATTTCTCCTTAATTTTCAAAATATTCTTGTGGCAAAAGTTTCCTACCTGAATGCAAGCACTTCCATAAATTCTGTGTCAATCTGGAATTAATATATAAGAGAAAAATAAATAAATAAATCACATATTAGTAACATGAAAAATATAATAATGTATACATCTACATAATTAAAATTCATTAATTATATAAATGTATTTATACTTACTCCAGTTTCTTCTTTTAGCTCCCTTATTGCACCTTCAAATATACTCTCACCCTGAAAATGTATCAAATATCGAAAAACGTCTCAACATACTATACATGAAAAATAAAAAAATATAATCGACCTTTTATTCGTAATTCTATTTTTTTTTAAAGATGACTCTTTTCTTTTTTTGGCATAACTTTCTTCATAACATGTTTAATATTACGAGATCAGATAACATTCTGAAACACTTGACATATCTTTAATTTTAGATTACAAGATTTAAAATTTCTTTTTCTTTTCTTAAATATTATGTTAGGTCAAAATAAATTATACAAATTGAACGAATAAAATAAAAATTATCTAGATTCAATTAAAAAGCAAATATACCTCCTCAAGAGTACCAGTAGGGATCTTCCAGATACCACTTCCTTTTAATCTGCCAATATTCTCTTGCACAACAAGCAACTGAAAAACAACAATTATTTTTTCATAATAAACCATAATATACTTTTCTTAGTGTAAATAGTTTTCTAATTAGCATGCAAATAGAAAGTAATTGTATTTATCTCGTAGCTGAAGGTGAGGATGCATGTGCATTCGTTAATTTTGAAAAAAAAATTATATTATATATATATATATATATATATATTGGAAAACTGACAAAAATTAAATATAAGTTACAGTACACTCATGAAAAGTACAAAATGACACTTTCCAAAGAATCCACCCTTATGACCTGGGTTCGGGCTCAATCAGAACTATTGTAAGTTTCACTAATGTTAAATTAAGATTATACTGGTGCACCAGAAATATTTTAAATTTTAAATCCGCCTCCGCATATGTGTATCACATGAATTAGGACATATTGAAGCAAGTTGAAATTACCTCTCTTTTGTGATTGAGTACAATAGCACCAATGCTGACTTTGTGTGAGGCATTTGCAGGTATAGTACTCTCACTATCAGCAATCCAATGCACAAGCATCAAGTAATCAGGTTCTGCATGATGATACCAAAACCCTTCCTGTTCACATTTCACAATTTATTTTAATTTTTGCTCAAAAAAAAAAAAGTATTGTTGCACTCGTGTTGAATCACCAATGGGGACAGAATCAAGAATTTCATGTAGGGTGTCCAGAAATAGCACAACAAAAACTTTTTCTCAAAAAGTAGAATTATTGAGATTCAAACACGCGAGCACTATTATCTCATTCCAAGCATCTGAAGCCCTTGGGCTACAATAGCTTGTTGTGTTAATTAGAGTGTCCAAATTATGTTATTTAATCATTTCGTATATCATTTTACTTGTATATACGGTATATTTTTTTCGACGAAGGATGTCCAATTGGATACCCTTACCACCACGTAGTTACGCCACTGATCACCAATGAAAACACATCCATATAATAAATAATGGATTTAGCATCAGTTATTCAACGACAATAATATAATTGTATTTAGCCGCAATATTAAATATGAGCATATATTATAACTAGCACTCTATATAAATGTTGTTAAAGACTTTAAGGACTCTAAATGCAACAACATCAACTCAATTTTCCGCTACATGTAAATTTTATTATTGTGATTATTTCGGAGGAACCAACTTAACCCGGCCCGTTAAACAAACACCATGATAAAATAATAATAAAATTTTTTTAAGTACATATGCTGAAGAAATTAATTAATTACCTTTACTACAATCTCAACTAAATTTGCAAGTTCAATAGGGATTTTAATCCATACACCCTTCTTTCCCTGCAAAAATAAAATAAATTAGTAATTATTAAGTATATACACTAATAACTAACTAAGACAAATTAATCAACAAATAATTTCTGCGTAATTAATACCTGCATCTTCCACTCTGTTATCGAATGTTTAAGCATGTAATGAAAGACATTAGGTTCCATTGGAGTCTCAACTTTTACAGTAACACCTCCATGTTCATCGTTAATCGCCGGAAGAAGCTCATGAATCTTAGTAACACCATTGATTTGGACCAACATTTTCTCCATAAAGATGGATATTAATTATATGATCAATTAGGTTAAATGAATGAATTAATAGAATTTGAGAAATGAATGAAGGTAATTAAGCTATGAATTAAAAGAATGTGTGATGAATGAAAGTAGACAGGTAGTGAATATATATATATATAATATAAAGTGATGCATGGGGACAAGTAGTTTTCAATAGGGTCCTTTGAGAAGGTAGTGTGTAATTGGTGTGGTGGCGTGTAATTGGGTCCATTTAGACCATAACTCAAATTTGTTGATTTCTTCTTCTAGGTTATACGTGATGATGGGGGCCACTTTACATGAGGTTGTCAGGCTAATGGCCTACAGTGGCGGATACAGAAATTTAATTAAGGGGATTTGAAGAAAAGTAGAACTAGTGAGATTTAAACACGTGAGCATAATTTTAATTCAAACATCTAAATTACTGCTTGTTGAGTTAAGGGTGTCCAAATTATGTTATTTAATTATTTTGTGTATTATTTTACTTATATATACTGTTAAAGAAGAAGGAAGCTGATGATTCGAACATATCAAACGAACAGGTCCAACGCAGCTGACTGACGTGTCTACAACAAATGTTGATGAAGAAGGAAGCTGAAGATTGGAACATGTAACATGTCCAACGAAGCTGACTAACGAGTTTACTTAGTTGTATTATATTAATCCTAATCGTAATCTAATCCTAGTCGTAATATAATCCTAATAACATGAGTAGTCTAATCCTAGTGCAACTCTAATTCTACAACAATGTTGTAAACTCTCTAGTCGCCTTTGTTGGACCTGTTCCTTTTGACATGTATGTTTCAATCGTCACCTTCCTTCTTCTTCAACACATACAACATTTTTTTTCCTAGAAAGGTTGTCCAATTGGACACGTTGACAACCATGTAACTACGTCATTGCTTGAGGTGAGTGTTATAACCTTAATTACTAAAACAACATCTAATCTTATATTATGAAGTTCAAAATCAATATAGACATAAATTTTTTTAAAGTATCTTATATATAATATAATTTTTCACCAAAAAAGTTTGGATGAACCTCTTCGACTATCTCTAGGTAAGCCCCCAATGGCCTACAAATTTTTTTCTGTACAACTATATGGTATTACGACCCTACTAATTCATCATCAATGGGAAATCACATTATCTTAATAGGTGAAGAAATATTAACAAACTTAGAATGTGCCCAAAAAAGCTTAATTTTTTTAAAAATATGCATAGATTTTAAATAAAATATACGAGTTTTTGGTTCAAAAGTGCAGGATTTCAATACACAATTCAATTACTATTGTTTTAATATTCATTTATCTTTCCTTTTATGGATTTATTTCAATATCATTACATTGCAATATCAATTTAACTCACATAATTAATCTTAAATTATTTTCATAAATTTAAACGTATTATTTTTATGGATGAACAATATTTTTTTAAAAAAAAAAACTACCTTATGAATGTTTTCAAATCTCAACCTTGTCTTATATTGTTACTTTTTCAAATTAAAACCCAAATCAAACCTAAAAACTATATCAACTTTTAAAGTCATTTATATTAAATTTTCTATTTTTCTTGAAACCCAAGAAAGTTTAAATTAGACCCCATTTTCATTTGTTTAAAATTAAAACTCATTTCCAGCCAAAAGTAATAGTAGTAATAATTAATGTGACATGCAGATTTGTGTGTGTTTGGCTGCTTATACTTTTAATTTCTATTTTCAAGTCAAGGGTCATTATTCGTTGGTCCAAAAAAATATTATGATTACTAAGTCCAAATTAATAACAGATCCATAGAAAAATAGTATAGAATAAAAATTAATCTTTAAAATTTGTCGAAGTAATTTACAAATTACATTTTCAAAGAAGAAGAAGAAGAAGAAAATTGACTCAAAACTCCAAAAAATTGCTTTGACTCTGCGTGGGAAGACGTTCTTCTTAAGTTTATTTTAAGAGTCTCTAATATAGTAGTTGCATGAAAATTATTTTATATAAAAAAAATTATTCCTGTTATTATAATTTTTGTTCACACTGTTACAGTAAATCCATATACTTTTAATAGTATAAATGAATTAGAATTGTGATAGAATCTTATTCTCATTCAGGTTTTTTTAAAGACGTTTTTATTTTTGAAAAAAAGTTATGCTTCATATTTTTTTCTTTAAAGATATATTCAAGCTCTTCTCATTCTCAAACTTTATTAGTTATTCAAATTATTTCTTTTAAACTTTTAATTCTTTATTTTTTTTCCTTTTAAGAATTGATAGAATTTATTGTAAAAGTTTTATTCGATTAAAATGCAAAAAAGACCTCATGAATGTGTAAACAAATTTATGAAGACAAATAGTGTTAATCAAGGAATGTACAAAACAAGATCTAAATCATTCAAATATGCATTTTGATTCCGACGTTTTAATTTTAATAAAAACGAACAAGACCTAAGTGGCACACATTCCTAAAGAAAATACTCATTTCTAGAAAGTAAAAGATATTTTTATCGATTTATTCTTCTAAATGTATGTATATACTACTCCATTCGTCCATCTTTACTTGTTAATGTTTGACTTGACACCCTCTTTAAGAAATAATAAATAAAGGAATAATCTACTATATCACCCTTGTTGGTTAGATGTCATCCAAATATTGCAAAATGAATAGTACTCGATAACAAGGGTAAAACTAGACACAAAATAATAAATTATTAATTGGTTTTAGTTTATAAACTGGACAAGTATTACCGGGCTTTCCAAATAGTATAAGTTGACAAGTAAATATGATTTCCGAAATATATTATATTAAAGGAAAGCTTACGTAAATTTACTAGTTTAGGAGCTTATTACTTCGATACACTCTAATTTGCAATATTACGAATATTATAAGATTTTGTGCATCCAGATACATACATCTCGAGATACATGAAGTCAAAATTAGAAGTATTTAAGACCAAATTCAAGAGAACTCACATGGATCTGCAATAAATATATAATTACAAGTGTCGCTCGTCACTCTCCTATATATAAAATTTTCCGGATACATGCGAATCAAATCGACTATTATGCCTAAAACATTCACACAGAGGCAACACAGCCTGCTGCCTCTGCATCTCATTTTATGTTTGTACCTCATAAATCAAAATAAGTAATAATAAAAAAACATGTACCGAATAGGACTACGATCCAAATTGATTATTCATAGAAACTTTCATTCGTTATATTTATTTACTCAACTTTATTTTTAAAAGATTGTATATTATATACAAAATCATATATTACATAACTTGATATACACGTACAACACACACATGATATGAAACTAGTCTATATAATTTTACAAGCATGAACCCCTAAAATTACAAGTCAAATTACTAAAGTATCTTTAACAATCCATCCAATCATTATGGGATAATTAGTGTCATAGTACCCTTGTTAACTGTACTGAAATTGAATTAATAGGAACTCAAAGATGGGGAGGTTAAGAAACTAAAAACTTGTTAATTATCTAATAAACAGGTATATTTTAACATGAAAACAAATGGTCTAAACTCTAAACACAATATAAGGATTACTATTCTAATCTGAAATCTTAGTGACACAAAGTGAACAGAAAAAAGTTCTGATTCATATACATCATCATTGATTTAGGGGAGGGGGGGGGGGGGGGGGGGCAAAACTCACATTAGTCACCTCTGTCACTCTTCACAGCAAATGAAGAGACACCCATAATGCCATAAACACACAAGTTTTACGTTCTGCAAAGAGGCGAAGAAAAAGCCTCAGAACTCACCTTAGAGTCATTTGAGATGTTTCACACCTCAGATTCTCGTGGACGAGAACAATACAGCCTGCTGCCTCTGCATCCCATCTTTCAGCAACTGGACACTAGAATGCCATATAAAATGATATTTCATCTTGTTGCGGTATGCTTATAACTTGTATGGTTGCTGTACCGTATGATGATGGCCTTTGAGCTCTCAAACTTGAAGAGTGGATTGCATATAAGGCTTTGCATGAACGACCTGAAATTATGGAAGGGCAAAATTATAGCTTTTTGCATGTTTAGGCAAAATTATAGCTTAAACTTTTAGATGAGTTTGGTCGCACAATTCTACATGATACTGGAGTAAGTAGAGGTCTTGGGTTCAAGTCTCTCTCTAACACCTCGAGTGTTATGAGTTGGTCATACAATTCAACAATGCACTTATTTGACAAAAAACATGCTTTACAGAAGAAGTAAGTCAATTAGGATTTCATGACTATTAAACTGATGACGCGCTCTACCTGAGAAATATGTGAAAAGAGATGGTCTGGATTCTCATGCTGTAGGGAAGGCATAAAAGCAAAAACTTGGTTGTCTGTGGAAAAGAGCTCTCTGTCCTAAAGATGCTTTTTCACGACATACTAAAAATTTGTGGAAAATGCTCCTTGTTCTCAATTTACTGAGACCTAACCAGACGAGCTGCAAAGGCTCCATCAAGTTCATGCTTCACAGGATTAGACATATAGAAACCTCGGGTAGTAATAAAATTCTCCGGTACATATTTGTTCACAGGATCAATGTCAAATTCCTGCAAGGAAAATGATGGAAACAGTCAGATCAATGTGCATGAATAGAAAATGATGGTAATAGTTGGACCAATGTGCAGGAATAGAAACTAGACTAGAAGATAAATTTATCTCTAAACCAGAGAGAATACGTGGATGATCAATCCAGACAGGAGAATATCAAGATAAGATGCCAAAATTATGAAAGAAAATATATGTGGAAGCCAGATGATAAAGTAGAATTGACACTAGCAGTTTCTTATATATTTCGGACACGTCAGTTTCTTCTCTTTCCTTTTTTTCCTGAATATTTGGTCTGTCTTCCATTGGGTGAAAAGTTATTTGACAAATATAGATATACTATCTACATAAAGCATATACCCATGGTAAAGTTATTTGACAAATATAGATATACTTCCTACTTAAAGCGTATAGTCCCATTTACCACGAACTCAACAGGAAGCAAGATCCTCACTCCTTAATGCCTGAAATGGGTTTTTACTTTTTAGCATAATATATATGTTGTAGCTGATTTTATGAAAGAAATAACTTTGGAGCTGAGAGACAGAGCCATTAACATGCTTCAATAAAGTTTCTTACTGGATGCCTTGAAAGAAAAGCTTCAATTCTTTCCTCATTCTCTTCAGGGTCAATGGAACATGTGCTGTAAATTAGCACTCCACCTGCCTTCACCAACCTGCAGAAGCAGAAAAATACATAAAGGGAAAGGAAACAAAGATAGAACATCATATGTTAATGTGTAAAGATAGCAGCTCATAATGCATAAAACCTAGAGGCATTTCAGACTGTAAGTACGTGTAGTTGCAGTAAGAAATTTAACCAGCCATGACTTAATAAAGCGGGCAAATTGAGTTATAAATAACACCAACTCAGTTTATTCATCTCATTTTCCAACTCTCTAGTCCTCTATAGGAGAATCATTATAAAGATTTGTGCCTTTTAATCCACTTTAGAACTTGCATTACCCTCACCAGTCATTACTAGGAAAAAGTTACTCAATATATTTCTAAAAGAGAAAATTCACTGGCAACAGTAATTCAGGTCAAGGTTACACTTAAATTATGAATTAAGAACTATTGGTTTTACCTGGAAGCTGAATCGAGAAGCTCATCCTGCAAATGTTTAAGTTGCTCCATGTCTTCCAGTTTCCTATTCCAACGCAAATCTGCTCGCTTTCTCAAAACAAAGAAGAAATACACATTTCAAATGACCCATCTATACTACCACTTCTGGCTTAAAGAAGGATGAACCATAAAAGCAACTAGCAAGAACAGTGAATATGACAAAAGAAGAAAGAGGAATGAAGGACCAAAACTTTTAGACCAAGCAAGCTTATATCAAACTATAAAATTGTGTACATCTTTGAATGGAAATACCTTTGAAAGAACACCAAGCCCTGAACAAGGTGCATCCAGTAAAACTTTATCCCATTCTACGAGTTTATCCGTCTGTTTAAAGTTAAACCAGGGATTAGCAGATAGACAGTAAAATACCATGCGTTTTTGTTAGAACTTGCAAGTTCTTACAGAAAAAGATCGAAGATCAGAATGGATAGTACTGATAACATCAATAACTTGGTGCAGCTTGGCTGTCTCTCTGAGTATCCGCAATCGACCTTCATTTATGTCAACAGCAAATAATTTACCTGACAAACAAGTAAAGCACTAAAGTATAGTGTTAAAGAGTCAATAAACATAACTCTAATACGTAAGAAAAGGTTAATGACCAGAGTGCTGGCAAAAACTATGTGACAATAGCCACTGAAAATGCTAATAATACACCATGTTTTAACAAGCATTGGACCACTAATCAATAGTAAAAAGTAGACTATCCAGTGGAAAAACAAAAAAATACGACCAGCCCTCCTGATTCCGAAATCCTCAAAAGAAAAAATTGGATATTACCAGGCATTGAACCTGTTAACTTTTGATTGAGTTATGTTAGACAACAGTATATAAATGCAGTTACTATAGAGCCTGACTTGTTTGGGACTGAGGTTAGTTGTTGTAGTGATGGACAACGGAATATGTTGCTTGTATACCAGACACCATGATTGTCTACTTTTCTAGGATAGGCATTTCTGCCCTATGTTTTATTTCATTATTGAATACACAAATTTAAATTCTGCATGTGCTATGCTCCTGTGAGAACAGATATTTCCTTTAAGTAGCTCCCAAAATATGTAAAAGGACAATATTTTTCCATGTAATTTCTGCTGTAGAAGCTTTCAGCCGTCAGCTCTGATAACCAAAGTTTGTATGAAGGTTACCTTGGCCATTCAAACGGGATGCCATGAACAAGGTTTTCCCTCCTGGAGCAGCACAACAATCAATTATGTTCTCACCAGGCTGTGGATCAACAATAGAGACTACTAATCCTGCAGTAACAAGGGTTGTTATGGCAATGATCTCAAATCATTTTTCACTATCTATGAAATATTTACAGGTTGCAAACTCAAGTATCAACAAATGCATTATCTCAATGAGGCCATCACATTTGTAAAATGATATACAAGTCAACGACCAACAAAATGCCAATCCATTTTTCCAGTAACTGGACACTAGTTGCCACTGTGTAGAACTTGTAAAAGGAAGTGGGGACACCCTCAATTAAGCAAAATAATCATAGAAAATTACTAATAAACCAAAAACAAAGAGGGAATTTTCTTTTCTTCGCGATGATACGTAATGTATGAACATCCCTGTAAGGAATAGCTCAATTTCTAGATTATGATCCTTGGAATATAGACATGTGAGTGCTCCAAGTTATTTAAAAGAAAGCTGAATCTCCTTCATTAATCATGTTGATTGGAAGAACATATGAAAACAACTGTGTTCACAAAGCTTTGTTAAACTGGAATTAACCCACCCACATCCACCCCCTGCCTGCCAAAAGAATAGTTGTATGCAAAGGCAGGGTCAAGGGATAACTGAAAATGCAAGAAGGCATTTCTTGCAACATACTCAACTAAACATTTATTATAACTCCCCATACTCCAACATTTTGAGTTCTATAAGGCGATTACCGGCACTTTCATCCTGGACTGCACAGAAGCCTTCTTTTAGTAACCCAGCCTGTATAACATTCTGAAAGTAAAAGACTTTAAAAGTCAATGAGCTGCAGAACACATCAATTGTGTATATGAAGCTAAATTTAAAACCAGGTCAAACTTTAAAAAGACATAAAAATACATGAGAATACTTCCAATCAACATTTTTGGTGTCATCTACAACAGAAGATCAAGTAGGTGATTTCGTCTCTCCATTTTTTCCAGCTATTTCGTCCATAACAAGAATCAGTACCATAGCAGAAACAGTTGTTAGACTAGCTTTTCTAATTCTTTGATCTGGTAAAGCCCGCCTCACAAACTCCTCCGCTCAAGAGTCAATGGTGGTCCTTTTCCCAATTAGCTCCTTCGGTGAATCAAATCCCCGACCTCTTTGTTAGAGCCTTAAAGGTGACGGGTTCTTTTGACTAGGCCATCCCTCACATGAAAAGAGTTGACACTTCCTTTATATTAAGTCTCTGTGGTAATTTTGAGAACTAAAAAGTAACGGACACACATTCTGGTTTCATTCTTGATAAGTTACTAAATGCCGATCACTAATAAAGTGACATATCGACATA
This sequence comes from Solanum lycopersicum, assembly GCF_036512215.1. Taxonomy (NCBI): domain Eukaryota; kingdom Viridiplantae; phylum Streptophyta; class Magnoliopsida; order Solanales; family Solanaceae; genus Solanum; species Solanum lycopersicum. Next base: position 6,240,647 of record NC_090811.1, read on the forward strand.
TAAATGTCATAAATATGAACATATAGTAAACACACTTTGAAGATCTTATCAAGCTTTTTGAAGTCATACCTGCATTCCAGTTTTTAGACGAACAAAATCATCCAAGTATAGAGAAGGCTCATGTGGGACCTGAAGTTCAAGAAAGGAAACACAATGAATCATAGTGATACACGAAACAAATGCAGAATATTGAAGCATAATTCAGAAAATTCAATATGATGATCTCAATTAGTGTTTAGGACACTCATCCTGTTTTGTCAAAAAGCAAAAGAAGACTCCATTATGATGAACTTCTATTCAAATCCTTAAATCTTAACTAGTGATGGATGATATCTATTTGCCTCTCTTTGGTCAACTAGACATCAAAACTTAGAGTTTGAATAAGGTACATTATCAGAGATAGTGAGAGAGACTAGAAGTGATCCTCAGATTTTATTAATAGCAAGGAACGGAAGGCATCGAAACCTTACCTTTAACATGTTAAGCCTTGAGACGAGATCAGCCCCTGTCAAACCTTTCCCAGTATTTGCCCTAGTTTTGTTAAGACTATTTGAACTCAGAACTTCCACACGATCATCCAGAGAAAGGGTAAAAGAGGGAAAAAAGAATTCATCATATACCTTAGACTGAAGCTGGGATAGCTGTTATTCCATGTCATAAGCTTAATAGCTTCGTCCTGTCCAAAATACTTTGTCCATCTTCTTACCATCCACTAGAAAACATGGTAAAGGAATAAATAGAAGAAAGATTAAAAGATGTGAAAAGATAGTCATTCAAATTTGAGTACTGTTTGTCTATACTTAGCATACTATAATTAGTAACGTTTTAAAGCATAGTGAAAAAAATGCCTAATAAGATTACCATATGATTGAAGTATCATGAAAATTTCCGAAGCGTGCAACAAAATGAGGGTCATTTTGACAAGTTTTTACAAAGATAAGCTAGAACTTAAGCTAAATCCACAGGATTTAACCCAAGATTTATTTTTGTCTTCAATCAGAGTGATAAATCATAAGAGAATCTCACACTATGGATAAAGAAATATACAGCATTGAAAAAAATGAAATTTTCAAAACATAACTCTAGAAAATCTATTGACACAACCATGGATGTACAGGAAATGTTGCTATAATAACAGACCTGGATTCTCTAAGACAAAAAATTTGAAGAAGAAACAGTTAAACCGTACAACTGGATGAGAGTAAAGAGTGGCAAGACCACGTGCTTGCTGACGATCATCACCATTTACTTCCACTGCCGGAAGGGAATCACTCTCCTGCAGACATGAAAAGAATCAGGGAACCAGTAGATTCCTTATTGTCAGATCCTATATGATGATGGAATAATAGAAGACATACCTTAAGGACTGCTAGTTTCCTGAGAATCCCATTAACCAAGTTACCAGCACCTGGTCTAAGAGCAACCTTTGCAAGTCTTACACTCTGCAGTTAGATTTAAACATCCAAAAAAGTACACTTACATTACTTTTCATAAAAGAAATGTTCACCTCACTTGTCAAATTAAACAAAAAAGAGATAATGTTTATTTTCAAAGAGATACAGGGTGCACAAATGATGTTATGAATTTATCCTTTTCCATTCTAGGATGTTCAAATGGATGCTACTGAAATGTAAATTTTACTCATGAGTCATTTCCAAATGTAGCACCAAATATCCAATTTAAAATCTGTTTCAAAAAAAATAAATCCAATTTTAATAGAAAAAAGAAGGTGTAAGCTGCTGGCTGCATAGTAATTTGTCTCTAGCATAAGAGATAAGGAAAGACTACCAAAATAAAATATCAATCATTTTTTTTTTCATGGTGAACCCCCATCTCCCACAAATCCCACCACCCCTAGCCCAGGAGTCAATAGTGGTTTTTTCCAATTTTCTCTGCGTGTAACTCGAACTTCCAACCAATTGATTGAAAGTGGAGTGTTCTTGCCACTAGACCAACCTCACCAGTCATCAAGCATCTTATCTTTCCTTTCCTTTCCGCTCACTTCAATAAAAAATACAGCAAACAAAGGCTCTGTTGAAAGCTCAAAGGCATTACCTAGTTATACCATAGCTTCATTTCTATTTTTAACAGAATATAAAATCACATCCATTTTTCTTGACAGACATCAAATCAGCTTTCATCAAATAACTTAGTAAAAGGAGAACAGCCGGTATACACCAAAGTAATAAGATAAACATACCTCATCTACAACAGCATAAGGTGGCATGTCTAACTTGGTGATCTCATAGAAACCAATTCGAAGAATCTAACAACGTTTTCAAAGCAAAAAATCAGTTGAGGGGGATTATGAATGACCAAACAAATTCAAAAGTAAAAAGGACGGAACACAGAAGGCAAGAAAAGAGGAAACTTTCAAGTCCAACACATTCAATTTCCCAAGTGGTCCTATCAATTTTAAGCTTGCAGTGCATGTCAAGGTCCATAGGGATGAAGCGCTTAACTCAAAGAGCGTTGAAAAGTCAGCACCAATTAAAATAGGATAGACCACCAAATAGCATTAGCATTTCGGCCTCTGAGATGAGATTCTTTTAGCATTGAGCATACACCTCATGGTGGATTTTCCTCGGATATTATTTTAGTTTTTAAAACTTACACCTCTATACTTCTAGAAAATAAATTCACTGGTAATGTATATTCTATTTGGAGTGATAACCATGTTTCTATGACCTACCAACTCACACCAAATGAATCATTCTTGCACAATGACATTCTAACTCTCGCAAGTGACAATTACATTATGCTTGACACAACCTCGTCAGTCAACATTATACCAATCATTGTTAAGACTGAAAAGACATATAGCAAATCGAAGATTGTGTTCTATCATCGTCACTCATTTACATTAATATTGGTTCGAACTTCTAGATGGTTGATACAACTAAAAAATTTCTCTACTAGTCATACTTGCCAATGTAATATTGCTTCATAGAGAAACTCTGCTCCTCTTTCCCTTTTAATAACTCAATTCACATCAATGCTATTTTAGAGGAGTCTCTAATAATTAAACCATCATGAAATAACCTCGTTCGAAAAAGAAATTCATTGGTTCTCCTTTATTTTCGGTAATTAAATATTAACTTCAAATAGATACTGTTTAGGAGGTTCTCCAATACTAAAACCATGACAACAAAATCTATTCCATCAGAAGCTCTTAAAGTAAAGAATCCAAAGGGAGTGGCAAATATACCTGTACTAGAAGAGGTTCCATGCTTCTGAATGTCCGCTCATCGTGGCATAATGAAAGAATCAAGTGATCTAGATATCTTCTCCAGCGAATGGTACCTCCAACAACCTCTGTAACCTACAATACAAACATTTCAAGAAATCCATAAAGACGAGTGCTTTGATATTGTCAGAAGCGTGACATGGTAGTGAAGAAAAGGCAAAGAAAGAAACCAGTCTTAAATCTCTGTCATCTAAATCACGAGTGCGAAACCCAAGAGTTCTTTCAACATATCCCATTTCATTATCCCCTGAACCCTTCCCTTGCTCATTCAAAAGATCAGCAAATGCACCACCTAGCTCTATACGCATCAATCTAACCGCAGACACTGTAAAATACACACCCGAGACGAGATGAAGATATTGATACAGATAAAAACAAATAAACAAACAACTGAACCATATACATATATAAAGGGCCGTCATTTAAATGCAAAACAAAATCGACTTTACAATTAAAAGGTTGAAACTATAGTAGATTACCAGCTCTATGCGGAGAAACTTCCAAATTCAACTTGTGGGTTTTCCTTAGAGGACTGCCAGAACCTTGACACAAAATAGAAGCTTGAAGTTAGTCTTAAGGATTAAATACTAACTGTAGAAATCAGGCATTCCTGTCGTAGAGTAAATTGGGCAAATGAAGCCATTTCTTCTTCTTCTTTTTCTTAGCATGTAAATAATTTTGCCACTGAATTGTTTAGGGATGGAAGCGGAAATTTTACCTGCACGGCGAACAGAAGTTGCAGAATTTTGGCTGATTTTCTTTGCAAATTTCACTTGTTTACTGTTATGGGATTCAGAAGAAGAAGAAGAAGTTGCAGAGAGCTTCGGAAAATGGAGTGTTCGACCTGAAAACAATATAGGCATAATTGTATGTGCATGCTGGTCGGAGAAGAAGGAACTCGCCGGAAAATTCAATATTTCCATCACTGTATCAGAAATTGAACCAATTTTCTGCATACTTCACTTAACTATTTGTACATCTCTTCTTGATAAGCCAATTTAGGATTGCGGACACTTTTTTATTAGTTTGTCCGGAAAAAAAAGTTAGGATTTTTATTACCTCTGTCCCTATTTATTTATTTATATTTTTTTTTATATTTATCTCTATTTTATTTAGTTGTTCATTTTAACAAATTAAAAATGAATAACAATTTTTTTTCTTAATTTATTCTTATTTAATTTTTAGAAAATTTCTAGTACTACTAAATTATAATGCATATTTTTTGGAATTAGAAAATACATTTATTATACTTAAAGAGTTGCATAATCTTTTAAATTAAAGGTAAAATTATAATTAACATATGATAATAATTGGTGCCTTAATATGTGTGTCACTTCTAATTTTTTATTTAACAAATAAGTAGTTGGGGGAAAAATTTGAAATATATCTCAATTTTGATTGAAATTGTTGTAACGAAATCAAACTTTGTAAAAAGACTTTTTATTTCTGCACTATTTTAAAGGTATATATGTATCATGTGGACATAAAAAATATTGCATAATTATAAATAGTAATCTCACGTGGGACATATATACCTTTAAAATACACTATCAAATAGTGCAGGGATAAAAACCTAAAAGGTTCTCCCTAAATTTTGATATCATAACAATAATTTTGATCAAAGTTGGAGTATTTTTCAAACCCTTTTTCCTAAATAGTTTAAATGATTGCATATTCAGTTTTAAGAGTGATTTTATGGAACAGTCATGTCACGACCCAAATCGGGCCGCGACTGGCACCCACACTTACCCTCCTATGTGAGCGAACCAACCAATCTAAACCTTAACATTTCAATATAATATCAACAGAAAGTAATGCGGAAGACTTAAACTCATTAATAAAATCAATAACTATTATTATCCCCAAAATCTGGAAGTCATTACCACAAGAACATCTATGATCAAATTACTAAACTAAGAGTATTCTAAAAAGCTAAAACAAGTAAAAGCTAGTCCATGCCGGAACTTCAAGGCATCAAGACATGAAGAGGAATACCAGTCCAAGCTAGAAGCATTAGCTCACCCTGAAATCCGGTGTGATTGAAGACTGACTAGAATTACGATTGAGTTGAAGACGACGACACGTTTGCTGCACTCCACAAATAACAAAGAAGAAAACATAAAAGTAGGGGTCAGTACAAAACACGGGTACTGAGTAGATATCATCGGCCAACTCCAAATAGAAAACAGTATATAGCAGATAATATCATAAAATCAACTACGATACTCAACATGCGGCATTTACAGTTACCATAACCCTTGGTTACAACACCAAGCACATCAATGAGGACTCACGCCTCCTCATCATACTCATTTGGGAATTAGGTTCGTTAGATTCAATATATTATCATTTTTCAAGATTCATTATCCTTATTCCCCTCGTGTCGGTACGTGACACTCCGCTCCGCATATACTATCTTGGTGTCGGAACGTGACACTCCGATCCTCATTCTATCCTGGTGTCGGAACGTGACACCCGATCCATATTCTATCCTGGTACCGGAACGTGACACCCGATCCATATACTATCCTGGTGTTGGAACGTGACACTCCGATCCTCATATACTATCCTGGTACCGGAACGTGGCACCCGATCCATATTCTATCCTGGTACCGAAACGTGGCACCCGATCCATATACTATCCTGGTGTCGGAACGTGACACTCCGATCCTCATATACTATCCTGGTACCGGAACGTGGCACCCGATCCATATTCTATCCTGGTATCGGAACGTGGCACCCGATCCATATACTATCCTGGTGTCGGAACGTGACACTCCAATCCTCATATACTATCCTGGTACCGGAACGTGGCACCCGATCCATATTCTATCCTGGTGTCGGAACGTGACACTCCGATCCTCATATACTATCCTGGTACCAGAACGTGGCACCCGATCCCCTAATCTCACTACTTTCGTTCATCAAGCCTTCTTTTACACTAAGGCATCATCATTAACAAAGTAGACTAGGGTTTCTTTTTCAAGATTTAAGATTCAATAGCTTCATCATGCTTATTTCATCACAATTATATAACCACAACATGCAAACACACAATTAAGCATATATAAGGGTTTACAACACTATCCAATACATATCATTCGCTATTAAGAGTTTACTACGAATAGTGTAAAAACCATAACCTACCTCCACCGAAGAATTTCGATCAAGCAAGCAATTTCCCAAGCCTTTTTCATTTTCTCGTTTCTCCTCTTTGTCGTCGATCCTCTCTCTCTCTTTCTATTCTTTTCTTTTCCTTATTCAAACCCTCTTTCTTTTACCCTAATTAGCATATAATTAAGAATAAAAGATGGCAATAATAACCCACTAATTTACTCAAGGTTACCTCTTTTAGCCCCCAAGTAATTGAGTTATTAATATTAAACCACTAACTTTATAATTATAAGCCGGAATAGTCAAAAACGTCCCTTAAAACATTAAAGAAATCCGACTCCGCCTGGGATTACGCAGCCTGTGACGGGCCGTCGTGCCTGCGACGGTCCATCCTGCTGCTCCGTCACAGAGTTCAGAGGCTGAAATTCTCTGAAGAGTATGTGACGGTCCGTCCTGCTATTCCGTTACAAAGTTCAGAGAGTCGATTTCAGTACCCATTTTTCAGAATTTCTAAGTGTTTTGAAATGAGACCCCTCGACGGTCCGTCGTGCCCATGACGGTCCGTCGTGGGTTCCGTCATCTCAGCCTGTTTTTCCAGAAATAAAATCTGCTGCTCAAAACGACTAAACAGGTCGTTACAATAGATACCAATTTACCGATCGTTCGTCCTCGAACGATCACAAGAAGGAAAACATGGGCGAAAAGGAGTACCTGAATCTGTAAACAGGTGTGGGTATCTTTCTCGCTTATCAGCCTCTTTCTCCCAAGTGGCTTCTTCGACTGGTCGATTCTTCCATTGAATTTTGATGGATGTAATCTCCCTTGACCTCAACTTGCGAACTTCTCTATCTAAAATGGCAACAGGCTCCTCCTCATAAGATAAATTTTCATCAAGCAGAACTGAATCCCAACAAATGATGTAGTTTCCATCCCCATGGTATCTTTTCAACATAGACACATGAAACACCAGATGCACTCCGGACAGCCCTGGAGGCAAGGCTAACTCGTAAGCCACCTCCCTATGCGCTTCAGAACCTCGAAGGGACCAATATACCTTGGGCTTAGTTTACCCCTTTTTCCAAAACGCATCACCCTTTTCATGGGTGAAACCTTCAACAAGACTTGTTCACCCTCCATGAACTCCAAGTCTCTAACCTTTCGATTTGCATACTCTTTCTGTCTACTTTGAGCCGCTAACAGCTTTTCTTGAATAGATTTCACTTTATCCAACGATTCTCTCAGAAGGTCAGTACCCCAAGGTCTAACCTCAAATGCATCAAACCACCCAATAGGAGACCTACATCTTCTCCCATATAGTACCTCAAATGGGGCCATATCAATGCTTGAGTGATAGCTATTGTTGTAGGAGAACTCTGCTAAGGGTAAGAATCTATCCCAATGACCACCAAATTCTATCACACATGCACGAAGCATATCCTCCAACACTTGAATTGTTCGCTCAGACTGACCATCGATCTGAGGATGGAACGCAGTACTAAGGTCCAACCTAGTACCCAATTCCGCATGCAATGTTTTCTAAAACTTAGAAGTAAACTGCGTACCTCTATCTGATATGATGGAAAGTGGAACTCCATGCAATCGAACAATTTCTAAGATATAGATTTTGGCCAACTTCTCTGCATTATAAGTCACCTTGACCGGAATGAAATGAGCGGACTTAGTTAACCTATCAACAATCACCCAAATAGAGTCATACTTACCCATTGTCTTTGGAAGACCAACCACGAAATCCATTGCAATCCTTTCCCACTTCCATTCTGGAATGGGCATTCTCTGAAGTGTTCCTCTGGGCCTCTGGTGTTCATACTTTACTTGCTGACAGGTTGGACATTTGGCAATAAAATCAACAATATCCCGCTTCATTCTACTCCACCAAAAGTGTTGCTTTAGGTCACGATACATCTTGGTTGCACCAGGATGTATAGACTACCTTGAACTATGAGCCTCTGTCAGAATAGTGTTGATCAAATCATCGACGCGGGGTATACATACCCTTCCCTTGATTCTCAAAACACCTTCCTCATAGATTTGTGCTTCCTTAGCCTCTCCTCGCAATACTTTATCTTGGATTCTGCTTAGTTTTTCATCCTCAAACTGTTTTCCCTTAATATTGTCAAGAAAAGAAGATCTTGCCTCCACACAAGCCAACAATCCTCCCTTCTCATTTACTTCTAACCTCATCAAGTCGTTAGCCAGAGTCTGAACCTCTTTAGCCAATGGACGTCTAGAAACTTGCAAGTGAGCTAGACTTCCCATGCTCCCTGCCTTTCTACTTAGGGCGTCTGCCACAACATTAGTCTTTCCCGGATGATACAAGATAGTGATATTGTAGTCCTTCAGTAGTTCCATCCATCTCCTCTATCTCAAATTCAAATCTTTTTGAGTAAAGACATATTGTAGGCTACGATGATCCGTGTATACTTCACACTTAACCCCATATAAATAATGTCTCCATTGCTTTAATGCAAACACTACCGCAGCCAGTTCCAAATCATGGGTCGGATAGTTACGTTCATGCACCTTTAATTGCCTCGAAGCATAAGCAATTACATTCTTCTCTTGCATTAGCACTGCACCCAAACCCGAATAGGATGCATCACAATAGACAATGAAATTCTTACCTTCCACTGGCAAGGTAAGGATTGGTGCGGTAGTCAACAAAGTCTTGAGCTTCTGAAAGCTTTCCTCACATTCGTCCGACCATACAAATGGAATATTCTGTTTAGTCAAGTTCGTCAATTTGGAAGCAATGGAAGAGAATCCCTTGACAAATCGACGGTAGTAGCTAGCCAGACCAACAAAGCTCTTTATTTCTGACACATTAGTAGGTCTTACCCAATTCTTCACTGTCTCAATCTTAGAAGGATCCACCATCACCCCGTCCTTAGAAACCACATGCCCCAAGAAGGACACTGCATCTAGCCAAAACTCACACTTGAAGAATTTGGCATAAAGCTTTTTCTCCCTCAACATTTCCAATACCATTCTCAAATGCTCCTCATGTTCCTTCTTGCTCTTTGAGTATACCAATATATCATCAATGAATACGATCACAAAGAGATCCAGATATGGCTTAAAAATCCCGTTCATCAAGCTCATGAAAGCAGCAGGGGCATTCGTAAGACCAAAAGACATTACTACAAATTCGTAATGCCCATACCTAGTTCGAAAAGCAGTCTTTGGCACATCCGTTGCCCGTATCTTCAATTGATGATAACCAGATCTCAAGTCAATCTTAGAGAAGACACAAGCACCTTGTAACTGATCGAACAAGTCATCAATGCGAGGAAGAGGATACTTGTTCTTAACCGTTACCTTATTTAGTTGTCTGTAGTCTATGCACATTCGAAAGCTCCCATCCTTTTTCTTCACAAATAATACCGGAGCACCCCAAGGAGATGCACTTGGTCTAATAAAGCCTTTGCTTAGCAACTCTTGAAGTTGTGCCTTTAACTCTCTTAACTCCGCGGGAGCCATTCTATAAGGGGGTATAGAAATGGGGCGAGTACCCGGTTCAAGATCGATGCAGAAGTCAATATCTCTATCCGGTGGCATACCAGGAAGGTCTGCGGGAAAAACATCCAAAAACTCACGAATTATCGAGACCGACTCAATTGGAGGTACCTGAGTAGTATCATCCCTGAGATGCGCCAAGAACGCTAAACAATCCTTACTGACCATTTTCTTAGCACGAAGAAAGGAGATGATACGAACCGGATTGGAAGTGTAGTCACCCTCCCACACTAACGGATCTGTCCCAGGCTTGGCTAACATCACAGTTTTAGCATTACAATCCAAGATCGCAAAATTTGGAGAAAGCCAAGTCATACCCAGAATTACATCGAAGTCAACCATTTCTAAGATAACCAAGTCTACATGACTATTGCTCCCCATAAAAGTTACAAGACAAGACCTATACACCTTTTCAACTATCACAGACTCACCCACCGGAGTAGACACACAAATAGGCATGTCAAGTAATTCACAATGTAAATCAAGACCATTAGCAAATGCGGAGGATACATATGAAAATGTAGAGCCAGGGTCAAACAATTCAAAAGCCATGCAATCACAAACCGAAAGATTACCTGTGATGACAGCATCTGATGTCTCCGCTTCTGACCGCCCAGGGAAAGCGTAACAATGGGCCCTCTCACCTGTCTGTCTGTTGCCCCTACCATGTTGTGATGTAGTAGCTCCAGTTTTCCCATCACCCCGACCGTTTTGGTGACCACCATTACCTCGACCACCGCGTCCTCCAGAATGACGGCCTCTTCCATAACCGCCTCTACCTCTAACATTTGGAGGTCTGTAACTCTGTTTTGGACAATACCTCTTGATGTGTCCAGTCTCCCCACATCCATAACACTCTATGGATTCAAGCATAGGTCTCTCAGAGAAGTGTTGAATGATCTGAGGTGGACCCCCAACTACAGTCTGTAATGAAGACTGAATTGGTCGGACTGAGTAACCTCCTGAACCCTGTCCTCTAGAGTAAGAACCATTAAAATCACCTCTCTTTCGAAACCTTTTTGATGTAGTTGCCATGGTGAAGTCATCTGGCTTCACTCCCTCTACCTCTATCACGAAGTCTACCACTTCTTGAAAAGATTTCGCCGTAGCCGCTACCTGTAAGGCTGAAATTCACAACTCTGATCTCAACCCCTTCACAGAATGGCGAATCCGCTCTTGTGGACTGAAACAAAGTTGGGTGGCATACCTGGATAATGCACGAAACTTAGCCTCATAAGCAGTAACCGACATCCTACCTTGCTCTAGGCTCAAGAACTCATCTCTTTTCCTATCCCTCAAAGTCCGGGGGATATACTTCTCCATAAACAAGCTAGAGAATGATGCCCAAGTCATAGGTGGTGCCTCTGTTGGTTGACACTCAACATGTGACCGCCACTATATTTTGGCGTTTCCTTGAAACTGATAAGTCACAAACTCAACACCAAACCGTTCTACTATACCCATCTTGTGTAGTAGCTCATGACAGTCAACTAGAAAATCATAGGCATCCTCAGATTCAGCACCCTTGAAGACTGGAGGTTTCAATTTCAAGAACTTACTGAAAAGTTCATGTTGATCATTTGTCATTATATGCCCTGTAGTCAGACGAGGAAACGTGCCTATTTCCAATGAAACATCCATGCGGGGAGCCGTAGTAGCCGCATGTTGTACCTCCGGATCCTGAGGTGCTGGTGCAGAAGACACTGGAGGTGTCTGGCCTTGATTAGATAACCCGCTAAGATAAGCAAAAACCTGATTGATCATTTCTGGGGTAGGTTGGGGTGGCAATTCCTCATTCTGCACTTGTTCATTCTCCCCGTCCTCCCCTTCTCTTACTACTTCCTCAGTCGGTGGAGGAGTCACCGCCCTAGTACCAGATGGGCTAGGTGCTCGTCCTCTTCTCCTAGAGAACATCCTCCCACGACCTCTACCACGGCCTCTTGCCGCTACTCTTCCTCTAGCTACAGCCCCAGTGGCTGGCTCAGACGAACCATGTTCCGCCGGTGCTGGTGTTGGCGCGGTTGTTGCTCTAGTTCTAACCATCTGCGAAATAGAGTGAAGATGGTCAGATACCAATTTGTATCACCTAGATACCAATTGGACCCAAGTAATAGCACGAAAGAAAGAAAGAAAGAATGGAATTTTCCTAAAGTCTTATAGCCTCTCAAAGAAAAGTAAAGGTGTCCCCCTACCGTTCCTTAAGACTCTACTAGACTCGTTCTTGTGTGATGAGACCAACGAACCTAATGCTCTGATACCAAGTTTGTCACGACCCAAATCGGGCCGCGACTGGCACCCACACTTACCCTCCTATGTGAGCGAACCAACCAATCTAAACCTTAACATTTCAATATAATATCAACAGAAAGTAATGAGGAAGACTTAAACTCATTAATAAAATCAGTAACTATTATTATCCCCAAAATCTGGAAGTCATCACCACAAGAACATCTATGATCAAATTACTAAACTAAGAGTATTCTAAAAAGCTAAAACAAGTAAAAGCTAGTCCATGCCGGAACTTCAAGGCATCAAGACATGAAGAGGAATACCAGTCCAAGCTAGAAGCATTAGCTCACCCTGAAATCCGGTGTGATTGAAGACTGACTAGAATTACGATTGAGTTGAAGACGACGACACGTTTGCTGCACTCCACAAATAACAAAGAAGAAAACATAAAAGTAGGGGTCAGTACAAAACACGGGTACTGAGTAGATATCATCGGCCAACTCCAAATAGAAAACAGTATATAGCAGATAATATCATAAAATCAACTACGATACTCAACATGCGGCATTTACAGTTACCATAACCCTTGGTTACAACATCAAGCACATCAATGAGGACTCACGCCTCCTCATCATACTCATTTGGGAATTAGGTTCATTAGATTCAATATATTATCATCTTTCAAGATTCATTATCTTTATTCCCCTCGTGTCGGTACGTGACACTCCGCTCCGCATATACTATCCTGGTGTCAGAACGTGACACTCCGATCCTCATTCTATCCTGGTGTCGGAACGTGACACCCGATCCATATTCTATCCTGGTACCGGAACGTGGCACCCGATCCATATACTATCCTGGTGTCGGAACGTGACACTCCGATCCTCATATACTATCCTGGTATCGGAACGTGGCACCCGATCCATATTCTATCCTGGTACCAGAACGTGGCACCCGATCCATATACTATCCTGGTGTCGGAACGTGACACTCCGATCCTCATATACTATCCTGATACCGGAACATGGCACCCGATCCATATTCTATCCTGGTATCGGAACGTGGCACCCGATCCATATACTATCCTGGTGTCGGAACGTGACACTCCGATCCTCATACACTATCCTGGTATCGAAACGTGGCACCCGATCCATATTCTATCCTGGTGTCGGAACGTGACACTCCGATCCTCATATACTATCCTGGTATCAGAACGTGGCATCCGATCCCCTAATCTCACTACTTTCGTTCATCAAGCCTTCTTTTACACTAAGGCATCATCATTAACAAAGTAGATTAGGGTTTTTTTTTCAAGATTTAAGATTCAATAGCTTCATCATGCTTGTGTCATCACAATTATATAACCACAACATGCAAACACACAATTAAGCATATAGAAGGGTTTACAACACTACCCAATACATATCATTCGCTATTAAGAGTTTACTACGAATAGTGTAAAAACCATAACCTACCTCCACCGAAGAATTTCGATCAAGCAAGCAATTTCCCAAGCCTTTTTCGTTTTCTCGTTTCTCCTCTTTGTCGTCGATCCTCTCTCTCTCTTTCTGTTCTTTTCTTTTCCTTATTCAAACCCTCTTTCTTTTACCCTAATTAGCATATAATTAAGAATAAAAGATGGCAATAATAACCCACTAATTTACTCAAGGTTACCTCTTTTAGCCCCCAAGTAATTGAGTTATTAATATTAAACCACTAACTTTATAATTATAAGCCGGAATAGTCAAAAACGTCCCTTAAAACATTAAAGAAATCCGACTCCGCCTGGGATTACGCAGCCTGTGACGGGCCGTCATGCCTGCGACGGTCCGTCCTGCTGCTCCGTCACAGAGTTCAGAGGCTGAAATTCTCTGAAGAGTCTGTGACGGTCCGTCCTGCTATTCCGTTACGAAGTTCAGAGAGTCGATTTTAGTACCCATTTTTCAGAATTTCTAAGTGTTTTGAAACGAGACCCCTCGACGGTCCGTCGTGCCCATGACGGTCCGTCGTGGGTTCCGTCATCTCTTCCTGTTTTTCCAGAAATAAAATCTGCTGCTCAAAACGACTAAACAGGTCGTTACAAGTCAATCATGTTTGAGAAATTGTCTATGAATATTATATTTTTGTGTTTAGGACTATCATATCACTTAGCTATTTCTATTTTCGTCAAAATATACTTGACACAATGGAAAATATTTTTCTATCTCTTATGGGGTCGTGATAGAGAATGTTAGAAGAAACAATCAATGTATTATGTATAATGTTATTTAATACGCATAATTCATAAATGTATCTTTAACTTGATCTCATTTTACGTTTATGTCATTCAATTTTGGATATGCACAAGTAGAATAAAACAAGTAAACACACGAGTCCTATATGACACAATATATGTAAGACAAAAAATGATATGAGGACATGTGTGTCTATTTGTTTAACTTTATACAAGTCAACTTGTGCACACCCAAAGTTGAATGATATGAATTTGATTTAATGCCAAGTTATATGACATATTTATATATTATGCCTATTTAATACTATATTTGATAGGAATTTAAGTCTATGTTATAATTAGTAAATGAATTAGTTATTCACCCTATATGAGTATTATGTGATGTGCTACTAATAACTTTCATTTGGAAGTATTAGTAATATGATTTCATACCATGGGATAACTTTACGTAAACACAAAAATATCCCCCAAATCATTTTTATTATTTTATTTATTTTCTTGATTTTATGTTTTATATTTATATTAGTAAATTTATTTAAATAAATTCACTTAAAAATTATGTAGAGCGTGTTGTTTGTTACTCCTTCCTTCTCAATTTATGTGATACTTTTCGGATTGCGAGATTCAAACAAGTGTATTAGTGACCTCAATTTATTTGCCCTTAAACTTGGCTTCAAATTTTAAGTATGACCTCAAACTTTTACAGTGCACAAATAGGCACTTTAACTATCCTATTTTTTTTATAAATACACACGCGATTTTTGGACCCAAAGAGCGTGAAATACAATCGCGCCCACGTGTATTAGTGAGTCACTCAATAACTGTCAACTAATTAAATATTTTACACGTCATTGTTTTTTTAAAAAAATTATACGCCATTTAAGAAGTAAAAAAATTAAAATTGATTTTAAATTACATAGAGGGTAACGTTTCTAGAAGGCACCTTTCTAGAAGTTACGTTATCCACGTTTCAAAAAGTTCACCCCTTTGTTCATCAGTAACTCAGCTCCAAACAGAAAACCCTAGGTTATCTTGGAATCAAAGGCGAAAATCATTCAAGATTGCTACTGAAGTTGATGTTCATCTGTTCATCTTCCTCGACTTAGTTCAGGTATGCCTCGATTTCGCTCTTTTGAAAGTTTATCTTTGATTACAAAGTAGAATCTTTCCGTCACCATTAGTGTAAAATTGTTATTTTCTTACATATTTATGCATATGGGTCATATTATAGCTATTTTTCATTTTATAAAGGTCAATATGTGCCGAAATTGGGAAACATCGTTTTCAGCATACATAAGGACCACTTCTCTTTAACCGAACTGAAATCGTATGCAAAAGATATTAGGTATGTTGAAGTTGATACTTTTTTTACTGAAGACCCTATAACCCATAATTTTGTTAAGTTAGAAAGTGACAGCCAACTATATAACTTTGTTAAAGATTTGTGGAGTAGGTCATCTATTAAGTTGTTTTTGAAGCATGTGACTGATAAAGAAGGGGAGTCCACTACTTGGGACCATTTTCTATTGAAAAAATAATCAAGAATTGGGAAATTGCTCTAGGATTTCACACAGGGTAGGTGAAGTTGAACAACCACTAGAAGAAGGAAATGGTGATTCTCTTGACTTTGAAGAGGATAACTTAGATGATGTTCCAGATCAGGATGATAGTGAAATTGATGAAGAACTGAGAGCTTTTAGAGAAAAACTTAGGGAAGACAAAAAGAATGAATCTGCAAAGAAAAAAAGAGAACTAAAAAACCCTTAAAGGATTAAAGTGTTGAGCTTGGAGAAGTTGGCATAGATAAGGGATTTGAAAATATCTTCAAATGGAAAATTGGGAGGTGATGAAGTGTTTATTGATTCATCAAATGAACCAAGTGAATATAGTGATGAGGAGCTAGATGTTTTAGCACAACCGAGTGTTGATTTACCTTCAAGAAGAAAAAGCAACAAACTGAGGTATGATTCTTCTTCTTCCATTTCTTTCTTTGAGTTGGGTATGATATTTGAGAGTGCAACTCAATTTAGAAAGGTTGTTGCTGATTATGTTGTTCAACATAAGGTTCAGTTAAGGCTTAAACTCAATGAACCTCATAGAGTTAGGGTAAAATGTGAAGGGAAGTGTAAATGGGAAATCTTTGCAAGCTTGGATAAAGATTCTGGAAATTTTTTTGTAAAGAAATACTATCCTGCTCATAGATGTATTTCAAAGAATAGGAACATGTTGTGCAAAACCAAATATGTGAAAATGAAGATGAGGAATATAATAATATCTCAGCTTGACATGAGAG
Organism: Solanum lycopersicum; assembly: GCF_036512215.1. Lineage (NCBI taxonomy): Eukaryota > Viridiplantae > Streptophyta > Magnoliopsida > Solanales > Solanaceae > Solanum > Solanum lycopersicum. The sequence goes on from NC_090811.1 coordinate 6,257,297, forward strand.
TTCATAAGCTTCAAGAGACACTAAGAAAAGAATGGGGATTAAAAGTGGGAAGATCAATATGTTACAGGGAAAAAATGAATGTCATTTCCAAGTTCTTGGGTGATTGGAAACTTGAGTTTTCAAGGTTGTTAGACTATACTGATATAATTAAGAGTACAAATCCTGGGAGTTCTTGTTGGGTAAGAATTGATAATGAAACAGTCTCTGGCTTACACTTGTTCAAATATTTTTATGTCTGTTTTGCTGCATTGGAAAATGGATGGCTAGAAGGTTGTAGGAAGATTATAGGATTGGATGGATGCTTTTTGAAGGGTGCTTGTAGAGGAGAATTATTAGTGGCTGTTGGAAATGTGGTTGATCAAGAAACTAAACACTCTTGGAGTTGGTTCTTAAGCTATCTCATTGAAGACTTGCAACTTGGTGATGGAAATGGCATAACAATCATGTCTGACATGCAAAAGTTATTCATTCTACTTTTTTTTTGTGTGTGTTACTGTAAGTTTTCACAATCTGTTGTTAGTGGAGTTAATACCTCAGATGGTCACTCAACTATGCACTATTCTCTGAGAAAGTCACTCAACTTTCAATTTTCACTCAAAAGTCACTCAATTATGCACTTCTTTCTCAGAAATTCACTCAACTTTGAATTTTAATTCAAAAGTCACTCAACTATTCACTCTTTCCTCAAAAAGTCACTCAATCTATTAAATTGTTTTTTTAATTAAAATTTATTGATATAATTATTTATATAACAAACCAAAATTTTAAAAAAATAAAAATACCATTTAAACCATTTAGTGATCCACACACCTAACCCGATCCATTAAAAAAATATGATATGACCCATTTTATTTTGTCTTTAATCCTAATTCAAGGTTTAAAGAGAGGGATTAATTTAGGATTAAATACAAAATAAAATGGGTCATATCATATTTTTTAATGCGTCGGGTTAGGTGGATGAATCACTAAATGGTTTAATTTATTTTTAAAAATTTTTAGTTTGTTATATAAATAATTAATATCAACAATTTTTTAATTAAAAAATAATTTAATAGATCGAGTGACTTTTTGAGAAAAGAGTGGATAGTTGAGTGACTTTTGAGTTAAAATTCAAAGTTAAGTGATTTCTCAGAAAGTATGCAATAGTTGAGACTTTTGGAGTGATACTTAAATAGAAAAATTCTCTCTTTATCTCTTATATGTCTTTTTCTTCTTATAATATAATATTGTGAGCTTTCTTTAGTCTTTTTCTTCTTATATTCTAAGCTTTCTAACATCATTCACAAATCAAAGAGCTTACGCTCCTTGTACTTTGAAAATCCTGCACATAGTCGGGTTCCGCAGAATGTAACCAAACAAAAATAAACAGAATTAACCATCGCTGCAATGTGTCCACAGTTAAGCAGCGCCGGAACAGCCAGAGCTTTCTCTCAAATGGGGTTCACTAAGCGGCCCCCAAAAGTCTCTGCACGAAATTGTTATCCTGTGAGCACCAAGCTAGCAAGTACTCTTCTCCCTCTTCTCCGTTTCTTACTTTCCTTTTTCTTTTATACTATGTGTTTGTGATTTTTTTTTTGTATGTGAACAGGTGAAGAAGTGGAGAAGAGCATTTACTCTCTTCTTACCCTGGACCGTTGGGGTTCACTCAATCATATGAGGTATAAGATGGCTTCACTAAGACCAGTTCATGGGAAAATGGCTTTAAAATTCTTGAATTGGTTTATTAAGCAACCTGGTTTGGAGTTCACTCATATTATTCATATGTATGGTATCACAACTCACATACTTGTTAGAGCTAGAATGCATAACTATGTTAAGTCAATTTTAGGGCATATAGCTGACATGGGTGTTGGGTCAAGTTCTGTTTTTAGTGCTCTTATGGATACGTATCGCATTTGCAGTTCAAACCCTTCTGTTTTTGATATCTTAATTAGGGTTTATGTGAGAAAAGGTGAACTTAAAGATGCTCTTCAGGTGTTTAATTTGATGAGTTCTCGATCGTTTAAACCGTCGGTTTACACTTGTAATATGGTGCTAGCAGCAATGGGGAAGCAGGGAAGTGCTGAGTCTGTATGGTCGTTTTTTAAAGAAATGCTTGCTAATCGTATTTGTCCCAATGTTGGTACGTTTAATATACTTTTACAAGTTCTTTGTGCAAAAGGGAAGGTTGAGAGAGCAAGTTGTTTGCTTGAAAAGATGGTAGAGAGTGGTTATAACCCTGATGTGGTTACTTATAATACTTTGCTTAATTGGTATTGCAAGAAGGGAAGGTATAAAGCAGCTTTGGAACTGATTGATTGCATGAATTCCAAGGGTCTTGAAGCTGATGTTTGTACATACAATATGTTTATAGATGACTTATGCAGGAAGAACAGGAGTGCTAAAGGCTATTTAGTATTGAGGAAGATGAGGAAGAGATTGATTGTTCCAAATCATATTACCTATAATACTCTTGTTAACGGGTTTGTGAAAGAGGGGAAGATTGACGCTGCAATGAAGATTTTTCATGAGATGTTGAAGCTTAATCTTTCACCAAATTGTATCACTTACAATGCTTTGATTGATGGGCAATGTCGAGCAGGCAATCTAAAAGAGGCTCAAGAAATACTGATTGAAATGGAAACAAGAGGTCTGCAGCCTGATGAAGTTAGTTATGGGGCTCTCTTGAATGGTTTCTGCAAGCATGGCATATTGGATTCTGCAAGAGATATTCTCAAGAAGATGAAGCTGAGAGGATTATCTCTCAATCAGCATGCATATACAATGTTATTAGAAGGGATATGCAAAATGGGGTGTCTAGGAGAAGTTGTACCGTTACTTGAGGATATGTTTGAGAGTGGTATATGTCTTGATGTTGTTGCATACTCGGTACTTCTAAATGGATTTTGTAAAGCTGGAATGCTAAATACAGCAATGGAAATATTATGTAGGATGTACAAGTTTGGAGTTTTCCCAAATGATGTAGTATACTCTACTTTGATCTACAACTTTTGCAAGCAACATAATGTCCTAAAAGCAATGAGAGTCTATGCAATGATGCATAAAACAGGCCATACTCCTGACGCTTTCATTTGCAACACACTGATATCTTCTCTTTGTACAGGTGGAAGAGTAAGAGAGGCAGAGGATTTCATGCGTCACATGTATACGATTGATCTTGTTCCCAATTCTGCTGCTTTTACTTCTGTTATTGATTGCTATGGAAATGTAGGTGAAGGGTTAAAAGCATTATCCTGGTTTGACGAAATGATTAACTTGGGTAGACAGCCTAGCTTTTACACCTATGCAAGCTTACTAAAGGGAATATGCAGAGGAGGAAACCTTACAGAGGCGCTTGGATTATTTGATAGGCTCCGTGGAATTTATTGTGCGACAGATGTTGTTGTCTACAACTCATTGCTGGCTGAGATCTGTAAGTTAGGCCACTTCCACATGGCATTAATCCTTATCAACGAGATGGTTCAGATTAATGTGCTCCCAGATAGTCATACCTACACCAGTCTCGTAGCTGGCTTGTGTCGGAAGGATAAGTTGGTCACTGCAATTCTTATATTGGAAAGAGCATTGAGTAGAGGAGACCCCTCTTCAAACCGGGTCATGTATACATGTATTATTGATGGACTTTTCAAGAGTGGCTTGCCTAAGGTTGCCAGTTACTTCTTTGATGAGATGACATGGAAAGGTCTTACCCCAGATACCGTGGCACTGAATGTGGTGATGGATGGTTACTCAAAACATGGACAAATTGATAAGGCGAGTAGTTTCTTTTCTACAACGAGAGAGAGAAGTGAAATGCCTTCCTTGGCTACATATAATATTTTATTACGAGGCTATTCGAGACAGAAGAACATATCCGAGTGCTCTAAGTTATATCAGTCACTTAGAGAAAAAGGTCTCACTCCAGATAAATTAACATGCCATTATGTGACTCTTGGACTCTGTGAGTCGAGTCTGCTGGATATTGGGGTTAAATTTGTGATAAAGATGATCTTGGGGGGAATAGTGGCAGATAAATTCACATTCAACATGATTATCAGTAAATATTGTGAAAGGGGTGAGATGAAGCAGGCCCTTGATCTTCTTTCTTTAATGACTACCTTAGGTGTTTCTCCTGATGGAGACACTTACAATTTGATATTTAAGGGACTGAAAAGAACATTGGACTTCCAAAATTCACATCGTCTCTTGCATAAAATGATCGAAGAGGGTTTTGTCCCAGTTGACAGACAATACTGCAATTTAATCACTAGTATGTGTAAAGTTGGAGATGTAAAAGGAGCATTCAAACTAAAAGATGAAATGGAGTTATTAGGTGTTAGCTCTCGTACTATAGCTGAGGGTGCAATTATAAGGGGGCTTGTGCGTCGTGGGAAGATGGAGGAAGCAATGCTGGTACTTGAATGTATGCTACGGGTGCATCTACTTCCAACCGTTGCCACATTCACAACAGTTATGCATGGACTTTGCAAAAGTTCTAAGTCTTGTGAGGCCCTAAAATTGAAAACTACAATGGAGCTTCATGGTGGAAAGCCAGATGTTATTGCTTACAATGTCCTCATAACAGGCCTTTGTGCTGGTGGTTATATTGATGATGCATATGATCTCTATGAGGAGCTGAAAGAGAGGGGTATGTGTCCCAATATTACAACCTTCACGGTTCTTCTCAATGCATTTTGTTCTGGGAATGATCTTGCAAAGGGTGAAAATCTTTTAAATGATCTGCAAGAGAGAGGACTGGAAGGTGAATTTTCAAATACCCAAGCATTATGTGAAAGATTGACAATCATGAAGGAAAAGCTAAATGCTTTAAGAAAGAAGAAAAAGAAAAGAAGATAAGTATATTGCTATAGAAAGATAACACTGGGAACATTTATCTAGCTTGCTGGAAATAATATCTTCATAGGGGTCTCATGGCTTAAACTAGCTTCAATGGTTGAGATCAGGTCTATCTGAGACATCTGCTGGAACTTTGGACACTTCTACCATTTGAAGTGTATCTCTATGTTCGGTGTCCTTTAAGATATCTTTCGTACAAGGTGGATATGAGGATATCGCTGCTCACAAAGTGGTCAACTGTGTATCTGACACTGATCTGTCTGAATAGTATTTGACATTCTTGATTTGTTTATTCTGTTTGATGGCCCAGGTCTATCTAGTAAGCTTCATCTTCAGTCGGGTCAATTAGTTTGTTTCTGGTTGATATTGCTGGGCCTTTATGTTTGGACTCTTTACTTCTGCAGCTTATGTGCTCTACATTGAAGTGCATTTCGTTATCTAGCAAGACCACTAGATTGAAGTGTTGCAAATCACACCGAAGCTTGTTTCTTCAATATGTAAGTGTGTATATCCCTTGCATGCCTTTTTTCCTCAATTTCAGTAAGTATGCTATGGTTAAGAGCAGCATGTTTATATTTCCCTTATATCACAAAAAAGAAGATAAGCGTATGTTTAAATTCCTCTAACTTGGCCAAGTGAGATAAAACTTTAACCTCAACATACAAGGATGAATTATGTGGATAGTGAATGTTAAGAATGAGATAATAGTGAGTGAAAGCTAGTGGGTAGGGCAGAAACGACTACCCGCCGTAGCTTGCATTCTTCTTACAAAGTCTTGGGTGAAATGGATTTACATATGATTGCTTCTGCTGGCGGTTGTAGTACCTACATGGGTACCTTTATACTTGTATTCCTGCATTTTTTCAACATGAGACTATGGAAAAGATAATATCCTAATGATCTATTTTTTTTATTGATCCCCATGGTGGACAGATTTTTGCAAATGTGCCTTTTATCTTGCCTTCCGTCCTCGTTATGTTAAGGATGTTTCTTGCCATGTTTTAGATGCACTTAATATGAGAAATCTACTAACATCTTGTGTTATGGATAGGAGTATGGGTACGGGTGTTGGGCTATAACTAACAAATGTGTAATGTAACATATATAAGTGTATGCTTGACAACTAAACAAAGTTATTACATTAAAGCTAGTATAATTAAGTTCTTACTTCTTTGTAACCACTTAATATTTTATTCAAATATTTCTCTCGTATAGTAGCAAAGTATTCTAGTATTTTATGTGAATATATATATGTACGACATAAACCCAAAATTAAACTAAATACTCAATGAATTATCAACCTATACTTCTTAGGCAAAGGTGTAGTTCAAGCACCCAAGTCAGGTTTGACCAAATCTGGTTAGGATCCCACATCCACACCCAAATTGTGTCGGATCGACAAGGATTTTGAAGGATCTGTGCAACATAGCTCTGGATCTTCCAATTCATGGATTAAGTACCCTTTTTTTGTCTAGACCTTCATAAAACTTCCAATCTCCATCTTTTGATGTTCCCTCAAAAACTTCAACTTTTTTGCCATTTGGAATAACTGTCTGCCCTGCATTTGGTAGCGCTTCCACCACAGTGCCACATTCTCTCTGCAATCCTCCTGCCCTCTGCCACATGTTTTCAAAACCTTAATGGGTTGGCATTCTTCTTCACCTGCTACAATCTATCATGATCATGTTCGCACTTGGCAGGTGATCTGAGGCAAGTTTGAGTTGGGAGGATTTGGATAATTTCCAGGCTCAATTCCTCTCAAGCAGTTGAGCAACATAGCTGTGGCTCCTCCAATTCATGTATTAAGTACCTCTTTTTTCGTCTCGACCTTCATAAGATTTCCATGCTCCATCTTTTTATGTTCCCTCAGAAACTGCAACTTTTTTGCCATTTGGGATAACTGTCTGCCCTGCACTTAGTTGCTTCCCCATCATCATTTCACCTTCTCTCTGAAACCCGCCACCCCTCAGCCACATGTTTTCAAAACCTTAATTGGTTGGCATTCTTATTCACCAGCTACAATCCAGCATGATCATGCTCATGCTTGGCAGGTTATCTGAGACAAGTGTGAGCTGGAAGATTTGGATCATTTCCAGGTTCAACTCCTCCCAAGCAGTTGATACGAGGAATCTGTCTAACCTTGATCTCAATCTTGAGTTCTCTGCATTGGACCATGTAAATCTAGGAATGAAAGATTGAGAATTTCTATCAACAAGCTCTGAGAATTCGTCCTTTACTCTTGACATCACCCTTGGAGATATATACTTGAGTCTTGCATGTAGGAAATTGATAATTTTTAATATTAAATTCTGCAGGATTTTTTTCGGATGAAAAGCACAAGTAAAAGGGATAAAGTAAAGTTCAGTTAGCTCTAATATTGTTCCCATTGATGTTTAGTTGTTTACTAGAAGATGTCTCTGAAAGAAAGGGTCCAAAATATGTAAGCTTAATTTCCCTAAGCAATATGTGCATTATTCCTGATGATAAGGTTGTCAGGAGGCCAATTGTGAGTGGAAGGCAAAACAGTACCCCCTTGAACTCTCTTAGTCACTTCAGCATTACTGACAAGAAGAAACTTACCCGATGCTTTAGCTTCTTAGTTCCTTTTGCAGTGTTCAGAACTAGCATGATCCATATGACAGCAAGATGCAATAGCTTAGCTACAAATGTTGTTCATCTTTGAGTCTAAGAGTATGCTGAATATTCTTGTTATGATTTGGTTTATGCAGTTACTGTTATCTGGAAAAAATGCGAACAAATCCTGCCTCCACCTAACTTTCTGAAGAAGAGATAAGGTATTGTTTCAATGGTTGATCACAATCCTATTCAATTGTATCTTTTGCCCTTCCTTGTTATTTGTTGGAAACTGAAGTCAGAAATAGCTTTCAGAAACCAAGTGCCTTGCTGCTAGGTGTCGGTGATCAGGTATTTGACAGTTTATTGACCTGATATGTCTACTTGTGACAAGCTGTTTCTTGACACTTCTTTTTCAACACCTCAATAAAGAGGCAGAAATCATATGAAATGATGTGTATGTATCATCAGGAAACCATCTATGGACTCAAATTCCCTTTGGAGACTGCATTCTTCAGACTATTTGAAACCAGTTTGTAACGTATTTCCTCTTTTAAGTTGGTCTTTTCTTTGTATCCAAACAACATTCTAATAACTGTAAATTTCTACTGTTCTCAAGGGTTATCAACTCTGCTTTCACCTTGGACTGGTTGAAGTATAGGACTTGGACGCTAGAAATGCTGATCCTAAAGGTGATCATTTACATTTATCAACTCCAGCTTGTACTCCACTTGCTGGAAGATGAACTCAGTAGCAGATCGACGAGTTCTCCAACAGTTTTCTGAGACCTATCATATCCGCAAACTCACAATAAAGCATCTCCCTGATATACGCTGTACCACAACATCTTTAACATATATGAACCTGATAATGAAGGCAGACAGCCAGTTGATGCTGTGGGTCATCTACCTGCAGCCAGCAGGGGCGGGCCTACATTGGTTCAAGTGGGTTCATATGAACCCACTAAAACAAGTGTGACCCTTACCCAAGTGGTGAAGAGGGTTCAAATTTCCCAGCCAATCTGAGTTCGAATCCCTATAGCCACATTTTAGTTTACATCTTGAACGCACTTCGTGAAAATTCTGGGTCCGCCACTGGCAGCCAGTATTTTGAAGAACTCAGAGGAGTCTGGCAGAGAGATGACACGTGCAGTGCTCATTTCATTAGCTCCTTTTCTTTCTGTAGAAGAAGATCTCCTCCTTGTTCGCATGGCAGACAAAAGATGTAAATAATAACTGAAAAACATGTTTATTGCGCTAGTGATGATGGTGGATGACAATATTGATTAACAATGGCTATTGATCGTATTAGTTGCTGGTCAATGATTGTAATGATTGATAGTGATAATGATGATTGGTGATATATAATCATGGCTGATGGTGATAATTGTCGATAGTAATGGATGATCGTTAATGATAGTTGGTAGTATTACATTGCAAATGGTGACTAATCATGGTGACAACTTACTACTGTGGTGATTGTGTGGTAGTTGAAGTGAAAGTGGAAGTCTTAATGGATTATCATTTTTATTAGAAAAACTGAGTTGGTATCTTAATAATAAATTTTATCATAGATCTTTATTATTTTACATATATATTCAGACCCTAAGGGGTCGTTTGGCCATGCAATTTGGACATCAAATTTGAAGTTTTAATTTGAATGTGTGCTTGTTTATGACATTTGAACAAATTCTCAACTTCAGTTTCAAATTTTAATTTGGAATACCAAATTCACCAAATCGGTAGAATGTCATTTCCAAGTTGACAATTTCAACTTTTTAAAATTGAAAACATGAGTCATAAGTTCATATTTTGCAAAAATAAAATAAAACCAGACAAACCTGATTTCTTCTTATCTATCTAACTTAAGTTAGGGGTGTACATTCGATTTTTCGATTCGGTTTTATACTATTCAATTTGGGTTTTTGATTTTTGATTTGAAGAAGTGTAACTCAATCCGAATCAAAATAAATTTGATTTGATTTGATTTTTCTCTTTTTGATTTGAATTTTTTTGATTTGGTTAATCGTTATGTCAATAATTAGAAACATGATAAAGTTATATTTGCAATTTCAAAAAAATTATATATACTATATTGAATTTCTTAAATATACTTTTTAATATAAATCACAAGTAAAACACAATACTTAGAAGTATATCAATTATAGATGTCCAAACATAAGAAAATAAACTAAATCATAATGAAAATAACTAAAAAAGGACAAAAGTGGTTAACTCCAACTTAATTCTAATATATATATATATATATATATATATTTAATTACAATATGATATGATTATTATTTAATATTTTGTTAATTAAATATTTTTATTTAATATAAGGGTAAAATGGTAATCCAACATTGTACTTTGATGCTTCCCACTTATATATATATATATATATATATATATATATATATATTGCTTTTCGGTTTTCATTTTTCTAAATCCGAAATCAAACCAAAAAACCAAACAAAGTAAATTATAAATCCAAAACCAAACCAACAATCCAAAAAAACCAATCCAAATTAAAATTTGATTTGATTTTTCGGTTTAATCCAAATAGTGCACACCCCTAGTCTAAGCACCAGCAGATAAGAGTTCCAGAACCTGTGTTATTGGGAGGTAAAACACATATCTCGTGGAATTAATCGAAGTGTGTGTAAACTTCACCCAAGCATAAGCTATATTATATAATAAAAGAAACAGAAATACTGCTAATCAGTTCCCCAAGACACTTGGGAAAAATCTGAAAAACAAGAGTCCAGACATACCAAAAACAGCCAAAAATGAAGGTTATAATGAGAAATTGTCAATGTCAAAATAAATATGATTACACAGCTTGAGGTATCAAAATTCAACAATGGACTGTGCCGCGGACATTGAAAGAACTTGCAAGCCAAGCAGAGATAATCTTAAAACGTAGATACGGAAAATCTCACTAATTCCTGAAAGAACGTATCGAAATAACTTAATCTCCGAAAAGGACATCAGTCGTTCTAGTTTCTGTGGCAATATTCTGCCTTCAGAAAAAAGGCACAAAAAGCGAATACATCTGAGTTTACAGGGTTTGGGAAGAAGGATGTTATCCTCCCTGTGCCGAAAACTAAACTCTGGACTGCCCCAGCTTTCGTTCAAACAAATGCTTGAGGAGGAATACTTGTAAAAAACTAACACAAATAAGAGCTGAAGACTCGAAAAGAGCTTTGTACATGGCTCTCTTGCTCATTCCTTCATTCACTGCATTAGTAGGAACCACACCAGCATATTAAAAATTAAAAATATAATAAGCATTTTGATTATACACAATTTCATGATTCTAGCAAAAACTAGGGAGACAACTTTCACATAATGAAGTTTAAATTTGAGTTGCAGAAAGTGTCAAACCACAGAATCCCTCTACGTCAATTTGTTTACTTTCCTTTGTAGTCCATTTCAAAAAAATTACTTTTTCCCCCTTTTTGGCAACTTTAAATTCAAACTCTCCATGTGACATGTTTAAAGGGCATTTTAGAACATTCTACATACTCAAAAGTCTTCTTTACTTTTTAAACTCCGTGATAAAGTCAAAACTAGACAAGCAAATTGAAACAAAGGGAGTAAAATGCACTATGAAATCATCTTCTTTTATTGTTTCTCATTGAGTCAACCCACTGAAAAATTATACACGGGAATGAATGATATTCTCTTGCTGTACCTCATTGACACAACTCAACGGAAACCTAACTGTTACAGTGTCACTGTAAAGGGAAGTATTCAAACCACTGAACCCGGGATATATAATGTAAATCCCAAGAAAACAACTGCAGAAGTGTACTGAATAAATAGGCTTAACTTACAAAACAGATCAATTTATATCAACTGAGAGTTGATATTGGATGGCCATGTTTATGAGAAGAAGTGAACAGTGTGGCTCAGCTGATGAACATTTACCGCAAATTAAACTTTAAGTGGGTCACAGGCATGACTCATGGATTTTCCCATCAGGCATTTAAATTTGATCAATTAAACACTGAAGAGATAGACATCTGAAAAGAAGAAACTAGAAAAGGAAAATTATCCTATACAACATGCAAGCTAAAGGGCAACGAGTTTGATTTTCTATCACAAGTATTGATGCAATTGAAGCCGCATCATGTAAGAAATGATTAGCGAAACAAATAAACATTATATTGATATACCTATTGCTTGACGGTCTGTCTGGGCCTCTAACCAGTGCTGCTCAAACTGAATGCTGTACAAAGCTTCCTCTAGCTTACCGATGTGCTCAAACAAAGGCTTGAAATGCTCTGCATGTCACAGACTAATCAAGTTAATTCTCTAATATTAAGCCAACACTTGCGATAAATCAATGTGGAACACGCACCATCTTTTGCATGCTCATCATGGTATACAAAGTGAGCAGCATGTAGATCGAAGTCAATGGTTTCATGATATGGCGACTTGTTAGTGAAACAGAAACGATAAATTCCTTCATGATGAGATGTAAACTCAGACTTCTCGCTTATTTTGTCACGAAGATCATGAATCTGTTCTCCAGAAGGCCCCTTCACCTAAAATCCCACCATCTCAGCAACATCAATTCAATAATCCTAGTACAGACAACTGACAAAATGATGGATAAAAGCCTAAACTTCTCAAGCAGAAAATGTACAACTTGACTATGGAAGATTTTCTCCTCAAAAAAGTATGAAGAACCTTTTTGCAGAACTAACGACTACACGGAATCTTAAGAAAAACTGAGCCGAGTACTCTCTGTATCGATATGCCTCGATCAATTTAAAGCTTTGACATTCAAAACTTCATGAATTCTACGCTGTCTTAAACATGTAATCAGATGTGTGTGTGTGTATGCACTTCTTCCTGCTGGTCTTCATCAGAATCTAGTCAATACATAGGGTGCCTATTTGTGTACGAAGGGGATGGAGTTATTCAAAAATACACAAAACACAGTTGATCAATTCAAAACTATACGAAAGTTGATCACCAGATAGCTTAAATTTTGATAATTATGTTGATGAACCTATAGTTTTCTACCTACTTATATTTTAAAAATCTTAATTATGTCATAGCTTTCTGGAATAGAAATAAAAATACAACCTTGCTAATTCCAACTTTTATTTTACAAAATAACAATGCCTATGTTCTGAATCAACAACTTCATATTACAGCAACCACAAAAGATGATTAACTTAATTAATACACGGTCTTAATACAACTAATTACCCAGATTTAAATGCATGTGTCTAATTTGGAGTATTTAAAATTTTTAGAGATTGAAATACAAAAAAAAATAAAATTAAGGTATAAAAATTGGTACCACAAGATCAACACCGTCATTATTGTGATGCCAATCGCCTTCAGACTTGATAACAACAAATGAATAATGAACAGTTTCCCCCATTTCAACCTTATGAGAAAAACATTCTTCTTTTTCAATTACAAATCTAATCCCAAATGCACCTTTCATGCTCAAACCAATCACCAAAATTGATATTGTAATACCGATCCAAACTTGACACAACCCATTTCTCATCTGCAATTAAAATTCAAACTTCAATTTTCCAAATCCAACAAAAAAAATTAATTAACAAAAAAAAAACAAACTCAGGCTTACCATTTTCTTGAAAAAAAAAAAGGAATTTTGAAGAGGGAATCGCAAGAGTTTGACCAAATTAATGCATCAAAGTAAAAGGACGTGCAAAGATGGAACACAAATCTACTTTATGTTTTGCCCGAAAGAACAACCCGTTTCTGAAGTTGCAAGTTGGGAACTTGGTTATGGTGTACTACCAAACCTTAAATAATTATTTCATGTAAAATATTTTTTTGTCTATTTTTTTTAATTAAGGGAACTTTTTAATTTAATTTGATTTTCTTAGTTCAAAACGGAAAAATTATCTAAATACACATCTTATTTTACTATAATGTCTAAAATTCTCTATCATTTAAAAAAATTTAGAAAATTCCCCCTCGAATACATAATTACTCTTTCGCGGATACATCCTTATCCTCCTCTTGAATATATCTCTCCCATCCCTAATATGTCTCTTTCCTCTCGGATACATCTCCCCTTATGTATCCAAATATCATATCTCTCTCTAATACATCCCTCCCATATGTATCCAGATGTCTTATCCCTCTATGATACATCCCTCTCCTCTCGATACATCCTATTTCTATGTATCTGGATGTCTGCTGATGTATCCGGAAGTCCAGTGATATATTCAAAATCCATAAATTTTGAGGGATTCCTGTAATTTGGAAAAGAGTCGGGAAATAATGTAATTAACTCTTAAAATTATGAGATTTATGTAAATTATACTTTAAATTAAAAAAAGTGAGGATTTTTTAAATGATATTATTTAGTATTATATTTTTATATGAAAAAATTGTTGGCTATAGCTAACTTAGACATAATATTTATTAGTAAAAAATTACTGAACAAAGCAAACATATCATATGTATTTACGATAAACCACTATAGTTTAAAAATTACAATTAGTAGTTATATGTAGGGTTTTATAGCAAATCTTTCTTGATCTCGCCCAAAAAACATCCACATAAATATTGTATTTTGTATTATGTATTAACTGTATTTGTGTTTCATATCAAGTGTCTTTTTGTATGATGAATCAACTATATACATATTTTGTATCTAATGTACTATGACAATTTGTATTCTACCAATTACAATCTTCTACACAAATTGTGTTCGTTAATATAATTGATACAATCATATCTAATTCATGATACAAATCAATTGTATTCTGACAATTGTATTTGTATCAACTATATTTGTACTCTGTATCAATTGTATTCATGATACAACGAATACAACATCTCCCCCCCTCTCTCGATCTCTCTCCCCTCTCCACTTCTAACATGAATACAATGGTATTAATTTGAACAAATTGTATCAATTGTATTCGTGATACAACCTAATACTACGAATACAACATGTATACATCCTCTCTCCTCCATCTCTCGATCTTACTCGCCTCTATCCTACGTCTCCCACTCCCGTTTGCCTTTCGCACCCCCTAACATGTAGGTATATATAATTCATAATTAAGTGAACTATACCTATATATCTCTAGTTAATCTCAAACTATAGTCATTTTTGAAAGTTTTCCCAATTATTATTGGTCGGTATATTTTTAGAATGAAAAAAGAGATCATCATCCTCATCTCCAGTATCTCGGCTATCTCTACTACTCTCCTCATCTTCGCTGTTAGTGTTTTCTTCACTAGCCTTGGCATTACTGTCCTCATAGTTGTCAATTTCAGCCATCATATCAAAATCCGAGTTAGACTTAGATTCTTCAACTACCACTTTTTTTCTTTTTTGAAGATTTTGAAACTTCTTTAGCCTTTTTTTCTTGTTTTTGGAAGGCTTTGGAACAAATTGTTAACAACCCCGCCTCTAGTTTTAGCCATAACCAGAGTAAACCTCCAATCAAACATGCAAAATAAATAGCAAATTCAACAGAAATCAACAATGCGATTGACAGAAACGCCACTAAAGTCGATCAAAGTTTAGGCAATCTAACAAAAGAGGACAATGAAAATACTGCACTTCGTGTAACAACATATGTAAAGAGAAAAAACAACAATCCACAACAAAACAATACAACAGAGAAAAACAACAATCCACAACAAAAGCCAAAATTTCAAAATCAATAGGTGAGATAAAACAATTTTTTTTTAAAAAATAACCAACCAAATAAGGTCAAATATTTATATTCAAACAAAAAAGTCATTAGAGACCACAAATATTCATGAAATACGGTGAGAAAGTTTCATCCTAAACAAGAACATGAAGAAAAACAGTCCAGAAAAAGGGGTCATTAAATCATTGCACTACTATAACCAAATAAACAAAGATTCAACTTACCAAAGATGAAAGCTTTGAACTTACGAAAATGGTTCAATAAGTTGTACCAAAGATGAAGATTTGAGAGAAGTTTAGGACGATGAAATGGTTGAATAAGTTAATGGAAGAGAAATTGGTATAGTGAGATTATAATATATTTTTGTGAAGATATATATTTTCCCCAAGTTTTAAAAACAATAAACAAGCCCATGACCTCACATTCAAAAAAATACTCCAAGTTTTTAAAAAGCCAAAGAGACCCATAACCCCACTCTTTTTCCTTTTTTTTAAAAAAAAACTACCCTAAAAAATAAAGGCATTAAGTGGGTAGAGTAAATTAAGTTATAAAGGTGTCTCTAATGCCAATTCATCTCCAGTTACAAGGATATAAAGTACAATTCAATGCGGGACAAACAATACCCATATCATAGCTAAAATAGGATAAATCATGTAGAATTCAATTTTCGAGCGTCATTACATGATTGAGGAACTTTGTTATTTTGTTCCCCTCAATATGAGGATTACATGCCGAAAGTTGGGTGAAGTTTGGATTAAATCCGGACCACAAATAGTCCACATACTATTCTTGAAGAATTCAAAATCAAGGGAAATTAGGGTTAAACGGAAAAGAGTTACGAAAATAAAGCTAGAATCTAGTTTAATTTAGTGAGTAAAATGAAAGAAATTTACCTTTGAATCACTTGAATCAGTCAGGAGACGGGTAAGAACACCTAGAATCGAGATCTTTGCAAGGGGTTATTTTCTTTGAATAACGAAAAACAAGGAGGAATTAAATCTCCAACAATGACCAGAAAAGTGGTCAAGTGGTCCCTTAAGCAGCCATCGCTAAAGCCATCAACTGGTCACTAAACTGGCCTACTTCCAAGCGGTGCTTGTCGAAAAAATTGTTAGATGACTATTAATACGGTCCCCACTCCCTCAGGACCCCTCGCTAAAACAACTACATCTAAAGAGGTCAAAGTCCGCTAAGGTCGTCACATGAGTAATTGTTGCATAAACAGTTGGAGCATCAATGCTCAAAATTATAAATGTACCCTTTGAATTTATTCGGGGGCCAAACAACGCAAACCACAAGTTTTACCCATTTTAGAACGATACTCCGGACTTAACGGAACAATAACAAAGGTCGTGTCGTTATATTGTTGACTCAAGTCAACACTAAGAAGGGAAACAACAACCAAAACGACAAACACCACAAAATCATCCTAATCACGTCGGGATCAAAACCTAATTTCAGAACAAACACAACTGAAGTTAATTGCTCTAACATAATTCTCATATGATTTACCAAGAATATTGATTGAAGTTAAACTTAGGCTAAAGCTTTAAAAATTATAATTCATAACGTCACAAAACTCCAACTGAAAGCCTCAATAGGCCTACCAACCATCATACTACACCAAAAAGGACATTTTGAAAGTGATGGAGCTGATGGAATCCTCATCCGACATCTAATTCTTTGATGTTTACTAAAGTCAACTGTTTCACTTCATGAGCCTCAAAAATAGAAAACCTCGCACAAAACTCTCTTATCCACCTCGAGAAGCATGCCACCCGAAATCTATTAGGAAGTTATGTGAAGAGGCAAAACAGTTAAAGAATGTCAAAAAATAGAATTGACTTCGAGGTTTTGTTACATGAGGATTGCTTAATAGTCTATACCATATAAGAAAACTACTCATAGAAAATTTTCATTCTTCAATAAGGTTTGTGTAAATCTTACTCTCTAAAAACCCCACTTATGGGATTATAATAAATATTTTGCACCTCTGGAAGTCTGTATTTACTAATTCTAGATCATTTAATAAGAAAAGATAACCTTCAGTGACTTGTGGTAAGAGAATCCAAGAAAAGCTAACCCTTACATGGTAGTAGCTCTGCCCCTGGTTGTTGGTTTGTTCTGACTCGGGATCTAAAAAGAACTCACTTTACCATTGTACCAAATACTTTCTTTGGTGCGAGCAGGGGTATTTTCCATAAGACAAATCAATTATACCGTACAATGTTTTTACAAAGTGGATTCATATAAACCCTCTTGACACCGAGTAGGTTTCCCCTACTTTTGCACCAGACTCAAATTATAACAGATGGAGAGATTAAAGATAAAAGTCTACAAAAATCACATGAACATCCTATGGAATTACCCACTAGTAGGGAATCCAATTTTCACCTAATGGTGTATGACTACCAAATACCAATGAATCTTCCATAGACCAAACTTCCTGTTTATCACCCCCAAATAGCCAAGGTGATAGTACTAGTAACAAACATCCCACCAATCTCGCCAATCTATGTCCAAACTTCTGACCCTTTGAGAGGTATTCACACCCACCTTCAGACCAAACATAAATCGAACAAGACATAACTCCTCTTCCATCCATGACACTCCAACAAGGAATTCACCCAAAAGTGTATGTTCTCTACTCCAAGAAATCCTTTCTGTAAATATGTGATTTTTGTAAGAAATCCATATACATCTCATCAAAATACATATTTACAAAAAAGGATTTATGGAGTTGAGAGCATAAGCCTTTGGATGAACTCCCCGATGGAGATCCATACATGGGATAAGAGTTAATTCTTGTTCTACTTGTGGATAGTGAGAAGGTGGAGTATGAGTTTTGCTCAAAGATTCAGAACTTGGGACGCAGATCAATGAGATTTTTGGGATGTTTGTTCCTAGTATTGCCACCCTTGGTTATTGGGGTGATAGAAAGATAGTCTGGTCTGTGGGAGGATCATACGGATGTGGTAGTCATCCCCCTTTTGGGTGAAAATTAGATTCTCCATTGGTGGCCAGTAATTCAATGGAAAAATCATGTGGTTTGTCATAGAATTCTATCTCGATCTCATTCCTTGTGGTATAATTTGATCCAGGTACACGATATCTTGAATGTTCATAGTTATTTCTTGGTTGTTGTCCATATGAAAGTTAAATATCAGTGAATAGATGGAGAGCCATATCTCCAACTACGATTGGGGTGTTTGAGAAACAAAACATTGAATGGTCCTGCTAGATATTAGCGATTTAGGCATTGGTGGTGGTGGTGATGGGGTGGTGGAGCAAGATGAGATTGAATGTTGACAAACGACACGATGGTAGATGAGGTAAGATCTGTAAATAAAAATGATGTTGTGCATTGTATGTGTGAGGTGTTTATTCTCCTTCAGACATGAGTGTCTATTTATAGTTATTCTTCATAATGTCAATCTCTTTCAAAATTATACTAATAAGATTGGTCAAGATATTTTATTATTGGTCAACTATATAATAATGAGCTCATTTATCATCAGTCAACTTAACAATAATGAGACCCTTTAAATTTGTGAATATGTTCCATTAATCCAATTATATTAATAAGATTGGTCAAAATATTTTATTATTGATTAAATTTAAAATAATGAGCTCATTAATTATCAGTCAACTAAACAATAATGAGTCCCCTGAAATTTGTTAATATGTTCCATTAGTCCAATTATATTATTCCCTCTGCCCCTACTTGTCCATATTTCTTTTTTAGTTGTCTCTAGTTACTTGTCTATTTTTGTTGAATGCCTTGAATCGGACCCGTTACAATAGAAAGGCCTGGGGTCCGGGGGGCGGAGAGGCCCCTGGACCGACGGTATACAATGTTGTTGTATTGGGCCCTTAATTATCTGTCAATTCTGTATGTTGGGCCCAAGCCTGTTAGGGCGTAGCTTAGCACTATATATAGACGCTATGGCAAACCCTATTCTGTATTCTGTTTTTGCCTCTCCATAATAAAACTGCTCCCTCTCTTCCCCGTGGACGTAGCCAATTTATTGGTGAACCACGTAAATCTGTTGTCTTGTTTTTCGCATTTATATTTTCTCGTATTATCTCAAATTCCGCACAACAAATTGGTATCAGAGCCTCTCGGTTAATCGGTGTTCTTGGAGAATTCGAGATGTCTGCTTTGAACGTGAAAATTGATAAATTCACAGGGAGGAACAATTTCAGTTTATGGCAGATCAAGATGCGGGCTTTGTTGAAACAACAAGGCTTCTGGGCGCCATTGTCGAAAGACAAGAACACCGTTGTTACTCCTGAGATGTCGATTCTGGAGAAAAAGGTGCACTCGATGATCATGCTGTGTCTCGCGGATGACGTCATCACGGAGGTCTTGGATGAAGAGACTGCTGCTGGTCTGTGGTTGAAACTGGAGAGTTTGTACATGACAAAATCTCTAACCAACAAGCTGCTTCTGAAACAACGTCTATTCGGTTTACGAATGGCTGAAGGTACACAACTCAGGGAACATTTAGAGCAATTGAATACTTTGTTATTAGAATTGCGTTATATTGATGTGAAGATCGAGGATGAAGATGCTGCCCTGATTTTGTTAGTATCTCTCCCAATGTCGTTTGAGAATTTTGTTTAATCGTTCATTGTTAGGAAAGATACTGTGTCGCTGGAAGAAGTCAGATCGGCCATTCATAGCAGGGAATTACAGCATAAGGCTAACGACACAAGTACGGACATACAGCCTTCCGGTCTGTTCACCAGTAGCGGAAAGAGAAGGAAAAATGGCAGAAAGAAAAATAAGCCGATGTCGAAGGGTGCAAAGCCGGATGATGTTTGTAATTACTGCAAGGAGAAGGGACACTTGAAATTTGATTGTCCGAAGAAGAAGAAGCAATCGAAAAAACAATCAGTGTCTGCTGCTGTTGCTGAAGAAGGCACCAATTCTGAAGAAGACATTGCCCTAGTTGCGGATGAGCACACTCATCATTCAGATGTGTGGGTTCTTGATTCTGGGGCATCCTATCACATCTGTCCTAGGAGAGAGTAGTTCACAACTTATGAGCAGATAGACGGAGGCAGCATTTCGATGACCAACAGTTCTGTTTGCAAGGTGGTTGGGACAGGCTTGATCAAGATAAGGACACATGACGGTAGCTTCTGCACATTGAACGAGGTCAGGCACGTTCCATTGATGACAAAAAATATGATATCTCTCAGTTCTTTGGACAGCAAGAGATTCAGCTGGTCGGGAAAAGATGGAGTCTTGCGGGTCTGGAAGGGTTCAAATCTGATTCTGAAAGGTGTCATGCGTGGTACTTTGTATTTTCTACAAGGTTTCACGGTTAGAGGTTCAGCCCATGTTGCTTCATCAGAAGTTCACCAGGAGGATATGACTAAGTTATGGCACATGAGACTTGGTCATATGGGTGAAAGAGGGATGCAAATTCTGTCAAAGGAGGATCTTCTTGCTGGTCATAAGGTTAAGAGCTTAGATTTTTGTGAACATTGTGTCTTCGGAAAACTACATCGCAACAAATTTCCAAAGGCCATTCACAGAACAAAAGGCACACTTGATTACATCCATTCTAATTGTTGGGGTCCATGCCGTGTTGAGTCTTTGGGAGGCTGCATATTTTTTGTGTCCATTATTGATAACTACTCAAGGATGACTTAGGTGTACATGATGAAGCATAAAAGTGAAGCTTTCCAGAAGTTCAAGGAGTGGAAAATTTTGATGGAAAATCAAACAGGGAAGAAGATCAAGAGGTTGCGAACTGATAATGGACTGGAATTCTGCTGGTCTGAATTTGATCAATTCTGTAAGGATGAAGGGATTGCTCGACATCGTATAGTTAGAAATACACCACAGCAGAACGGTGTAGCTGAGCGGATGAACCAAACACTTCTGGAGAGAGCAAGGTGCATGCTCTCTAATGCTGGCTAGATAGAAGATTCTGGGCAGAAACGGTTAGTACAGCTTGCTACTTGATTAACCGCGAACCACATACAGGCATACAATGCAAGACACCTATGGAGATGTGGTCAGGAAAAGCTGCTGATTATTCAAATCTGAAAGCTTTTGGTTGTACGGCTTACTATCACGTCAGTGAAGGTAAGTTAGAACCAAGAGCTAAAAAGGGAGTATTTGTGGGCTACGGAGATGGAGTGAAAGGTTTCAGAATCTAGTCTCCAGCAGAAAAGAGGGTTATTATGAGCAGGAACGTTGTCTTTGATGAAAGTTCTCTGCTTAGAACCATTGTGAAGCCTACAACTACGTTAGAAACTGGGAGTCTTGATAAACAGGTGGAGTTTCAAGTCATTCAGAACGAGAGCGATTTGAAAGAACCTGAAGAGGAGGATCAAGAGCCACAGAAAGAAACTAATATTCCAGAATCTATGCCATCAGATATCCATCAAAGTATAGCTCAAGATCGGCCAAGGAGGGTTGGAGTTCGGCCACCTACGAGGTATGGTTTTGAGGACATGGTGGGTTATGCACTACAGGTTGCTGAAGAGGTAGATACATTTGAGACGTCTACTTACAAAGAAGCCATTTTAAGTCCTGATTCTGAAAAATGATTTGCTCCTATGGGAGATGAGATGGAGTCCCTACACAAGAATCAGACATGGGATCTGGTCATACAGCCTTCGGGGAGAAAGATTATTACTTGCAAATGGGTTTTCAAGAAGAAGGAAGGGATATCACCAGCAGAAGGAGTCAAGTATAAAGCCAGGGTTGTTGCCAGAGGTTTCAACCAAAGAGAGGGAGTGGACTACAATGAGATCTTCTCACCTGTGGTCAGACATACTTCCATCCGAGTGTTACTAGCGATAGTTACACATCAGAATCTGGAGCTTGAACAACTTGATGTGAAGACAGCGTTTCTACATGGAGAGTTGGAGGAAGGGATATACATGACTCAGCCGGATGGTTTCCAAGTTCCAGGGAAGGAAAATCACGTCTGCAAGTTAAAGAAGTCCTTATATGGACTTAAGCAGTCTCCAAGGCAGTGGTACAAAAGGTTTGACAGCTATATGGTGAAGTTGGGCTATACTCGGAGCTCATATGATTGTTGTGTCTACTACAATAGGCTCAAGGATGATTCATTCATCTATCTGGTGCTTTATGTAGATGATATGCTGATAGCTGCAAAGAAGAAGTATGACATTCAAAAGCTGAAGGGTTTACTTAGTGCTGAGTTTGAGATGAAGGATCTGGGAGCCGCTCGGAAGATTCTAGGGATGGAGATCATTAGAGACAGAGAGAGAAGGAAACTTTTCTTGTCACAGAGAAGCTACACTCAGAAGGTCTTGGCGAGGTTTGGCATGTCTTCATCTAAGCCTATTGATACCCCCAGTGCTGCCAATATCCATCTCACTGCCATGTTCGCTCCACAGTCAGAAGAAGAGAAGGAGTATATGTCACGAGTCCCTTATGCCAGTGCCGTAGGAAGTTTGATGTATGCTATGGTCTGTACAAACTTTTCTAAGTATAGTCCCACTATTTTTAAGGAATATTTTTTGCATTTATGGGCAAACTTTTAATTCCGCGACTTTCTAAAATTTTTTTGCGCGTATTAGCCCATTAATTTGGCACCTTGTGGCACCCAATTTTTTTTCTAATAGTTTTTGTGAGTACCTCCGTAAAGAGTTGGAAGAGTATTACCTATAGTCCCACCATTTTAGACATATTTTTATATTTACGGGCTTTTTTGAATTTGGCGACTTTCTTGATTCTCAATGTGTAATTAGCCCATGGATTTGGTGTCTTGTGTCACTTGAACATTTTTTTTCTAAAAAGACTTTATAAGGACCTCCGTAATGATTTGTGAGAGAATTATGTATTGTCCCGCAGTATTTTTAAGGCAATTTTTTTCATTTATTGGCCAACTTTTAAGAATTACACGTCTTTCTTGATTTTCATGTGTATTAGCCCATAAATATGACACCTTGTGACATTTGTGAAAAAAATTATGAAGAACGCCATAATGAGTTGGAGGAACATTACGTATCAACCCATAAATATGGCGCTTGCCGCAAAAGTAGTTAGATGGTCGTTTATGCAATCTCACTCTCTCAAGACCCTTCACTAAAACATTACTTATAAAGAGGTCAAAAGCTGCTAAAGCCGTCACATGAGTAATTGTTGGATTAACAATTGGAGCCTCAATGCTCCAAACTATAAATGGGCCCTCTGAATTCATTCGGGATCCAAACAACACAAACCATAATTTAGCCATTTTAGAATGATACTCCGGATTCAACAGAACAACTAACAGAGTTTGGCTCTTGTAATGTTGACTCAAATTCAACACTTTGAAGGGACACAACAACTAAAACGACAAACGCCACAAAATCATCATGATCACCACAGGGTCTAAACCAAATTTCAGATAAAACACAACATATCAAAACTATTGCTGTAACATAATTCTCATATGAGCGTGTTTACCAAGAATATTTATTGACTCAAACTTTGGCTAAAACTTAAAAGTTATAATTTCCAATGACACAAATCTCCAACTGAAAGCCTCGACACTCCAACCAACCATCCTACTACACCAAAAAGGACCTTTTGAAAGTGATGGAACTGATTGAATCCTAATTCGACATCAGATTCTTTGGATGTTGACGAAACTCAACTCTTTCACTTCATAAGCCTCGAAAATAGAAAACCTCGCACAAAACTCTCCAAACCACCTCGATAAGTATGCCACCCTAAATCTATTATGAAGTTATGGGAAAAGGAAAAACAGTAATAACTTATCAAAAAAAAATGACCTCAAGTGTCATTACGTGAGGATTTCTTAATGGTCTATACCATAGAAGACAATCTCTCATCTCACTAATCACTTGAGACATTTTTCATTCTTTAATAAGATTTGTGTAAATCTCACTCTCTGTAAACTTCACTTGTGGGATTGTAATAAATATGTTGTTTTATTCTTGAAATTTGCAGCTCTAGAAGTGTGTATTTACTAATTTTGGATTATTATGAATCAATAAAAAGATAACATGCAACACATTGTGGTAAGAGAATCCAAGAAAATCTAACCCTTGATACATGGTTGTAGCTCCGCTCCTGATTGTTTGTTGATTTTAACTCAAGATATAAAATGAATCCACTTTACGATTGTACCAAATACTTTCTTTGGTGTGAACAGGCTAAAAACTTTATCTATACTTGTATTGTCCTAAGACAAATCAGTTATACCATACAATGTTTTTATGAGTAGATTCATATAAACCCTCTTGACATCATGTAAGCTTTCCCCGCTTATGCACCCATATCAAATTATAACAGAAGGAATGACATAGGGGGATAGAAGCCTACGAAAATCACATGAATTTTCTACGGAATTACGCACTAGTGGGGACTTCAATTTTCAGTTAATGGTGAATGACTACCCTAAACCAATGAATCTTCCACGGGCCAAACTTCATTTTTATCACCCCCAATAGCCAAGGTGATAGTACTAGGAACAAACATCCCACTAATCTCGCCAATCTATGTCCCAACTTCCGACCCAATTTCTTTTTTGAAAAAACTTTATAAGGACCTCTGTATTGAGTTGGTGAACCATCAATATACTCACATCATTTTTTTTGTCCCCTCCTTCCTGGGAACGGTCTCCGAGGTTGAGCGGGAGAAAGGGGAATCTCTTAAAGGCACAGTGCCTCAAGGGCAGGCAGGGTAGAGGGGCGCCTCAAGGATGGTGTCCAGAGGTCGGGCAAGGTATCCTGAGGCCGATTAGGGGCAGGACATCTCGACGCGAGGCATGATATCATTTCGTGCGAAGGGGGTGGGGGAATGCCTTGGGGTAAGGTGCCTCGGGATCGAGGGGAGAGGGCCTCGCCTCCAGGTAGTGTGCCTCGCAGCCATGAGAGGGGCCTTGCCTCTTGGCAAGGTGCCTCGAGGCCGGGCCAGTGGACCTCGCCTCGAAGTAGGTTTCCTTGAGACAGGCCAAAAAGCATCTCATCAAGGGCAGGGTGCCTCGAGGCCGTATGGGGGTGCCTCACTATCGAGCGTGAGGGTCTTACCTTGAGCGAAGGGGGGAGGCAACACCTTGGGCCAAGATGCCTCGAGGACGAGCAAGCGGGGCTGGGGGGCCTCACCTCGGGCAGAATGCCTCAAATTCGGGCATGCGAGGAATGGGGCCTCGCTTCAAGACAGGATGCATGGATCACCTAAAACACAAAAATATAGAAAAATCAATATTTTGTGTTTTGAGGCTCGTTTGAACTTGAAAATATCTATCACAGGCTTGTTTACAGCCGTCACACAAGCCTACAAATATTTTCAGCCAAAAGATCGTCAGATATAAAATATTAAGATGAAAAATAGAAAAATGGTATTTCCTATTTTTGCCCTCGTTTGAACTTTAAAATGCTGACATTTGTCAAAATCAACGGGCGACTTAAATAGATTGCATGGATGCCCACAGAATATTTCAACAAAAGAAACATCAAGATGAATGAGTAAGCACTTTAAAAATTGAAAATTTGTTTTTTCTCATTCCAAGTCTTGTTTTAACTTAAAAATTTGAAATTATGCTCATCTGAACCAACACATGCCATTAAGGTCGCCACAGATACTCACAAAAGAATTTTGACCAAAATTCATTTACATAGTACCCGAAAATGAATAATTTGTTATTTCTCATTCTATGTATCGTTTGAATTTGAAAATTTTAATATTTTCTCCACGCAAATCACAAGGTCGTCAAGGACGCCTACACATATTTTTGGCCAAAATAACTCATGGATCATAGTAATCACCTAAAAAGTTCATATAGCACAAGAAAAAAATGTAAAATGGGTATTTCACATTCCCTGTCTCGTATGAACTTGAAAATAATGTTGATGTTTCCTTTTCTAAACCAACGCACGCTATTAAATAGGTCATCACAGACGTTCACAAAAATAGGCAGCCATATCACCCAAAATTCATAGACCAGTATACTTAAATGGGGGGGGGGGGGATTAGTATTTTATCATTCCAGGCTTCATTTAAAATTGAAATTTTTTTTGTTTTCTCCTCTGGCTCGATGCACGTCAAATAAGTTCATCATGACGCCCATAAAATATTTCAACCAAAATACCGCACAAATAACATATCACCTAAAAATCTCTAGACTAGCACACAAAAAATAGAAAAAGCGGTAAACTAGGACCTTCATATTAAGTTGGGGATCCATTACGCATGCTCACAACATTTTTTCGCGTCCATTTGACTCCATAGGCCTTCTTTAGGAATCACAGTAAATTCCTCTATTTTCTATATCAGCCCATGGATCTAGGTCTGAAGCACCAAAGATTATTTCTCAAAAAACTTTATGAGGACCTCCGTATTAAGTTTGAAAACCATCAAGTATACTCATAATATTTTTTCGCCCCCATTTATACATCTACATGACATTTTCTATGAATGATACAAATTCTTCTATTTTTCGTTTGTATTTGCCCATAGATCTAGCACCAAAAATTTTTTTTCTTTAAAAACTTTATGAAGACCTCTATATTGTGTTAGTTAACCATCATAAATACTCACGCCAATTTTTCGCGTCCATTTTCGTATTTACATGCCCTTTTTTAGAGATTGCGTAAATTCTTTAACTTTTTGTGTATTATGAATTTGGCGCCGAGAGCACCCAAAAATTCTTTTTTTCAAAAAACTTTATGATGATCTCCGTTATTGAGTTGGGAACTATCACTTGTAATCACACTATTTTTTCGCGCCCATTTCCACACCTGCATGCCTTTTTCTGCAATCACACAGATTTTTCAATTTTTCGTGTATATTAACTCATCCATCTAGTACCTGGGACACACCAAATTTTTTTCTCAAAAAATATTATGAGGACTTTCTGTAGAGTAGGGGACTATCATGTATACTCTCACAATTTTTTTGTATCCATTTTTTAATCGACAAGCCTGGTTTTAAAAATCACACAAATTTTTAATTTTTTGTGTGTATTAGCCCATGAATATAGCATTCGAAGCAACCAAAATTTGTTTTCAAAAAAAATTATGAGTACTTTTGTGTTGAGTTGGAGAACAATTACGTATACTCACACCATTTTTTTCACGTCCATTTCTGCATCAACATACCCTTTTTAAAATTACACAAATTCCTAATTTTCGTGTGATTTAGCCTATGGGTATGGCGCTCGGTGAACCCAAAATTTTTTTTCAAGAAACTTTTGAGAAACTCCAAAGAATATTGGGATACCATCACGTATATTCACACCATTTTTTGCGTCCATTTCCACATCTACAAGCCCTTTTGTAGGAATCGTGCAAATTTCTCAATCTTTTATGTGTATTAGCCTATGAATCTAGCGCTCGAAACACCTAAATAAATTTTTAAAAAAATTATGAAGACCTCTATATTGAGTTGGCGAACCATTACGTATGCAGACACCATTTCTTCGCACTTGTTTCCACACCATAGGCCCTTTTGGAGGAATCACATAAATTCCTCAATTTTTCGTGTGTATTAGCCCATTGATTTGATGCCTAAAAAACTTTATTACCACCTTCGTATTGAGTTGGACAAACATCTCGTATACTCACATTATTTTTTGCACTCACTTCCGCATCTACAACCTTTTATTAGAAATTGCACAAATTTCTCAATTTTTCATATGTATTAGCCCATGGATTTGGCGTTTGTAGAACCAAATTTTTTTTTATGATGACCTAAATATTGAGTTGGGGAACCATCATGTATATACTCAGACAATTTTTACGCTCATTTTCATATTTCAAGTCATTTCTTTTAGGAATCACACAAATTCCTCAATTTTTCGTGTCTTAATATTATAGCCTATGTATTTGGCGCATGGAACACCCAAAAAATTTTGTTAAAAGATTATATCAGAACCTTTGTATTGAGTTGGGGAGCTATCATCTATACTCACACCATTTTTTTCGTTGCCATATCTGCATCTACAAGCCTTTTAGGTATCACTCAAATTCTTCAATTTTTTTTGTACATATTAGCCAATGGATATAGTGCTCGGAGCACCCAAATTATTTTTCTCAAAAAAACTTTATGAGAACCTCTTTATTGCGTCGGGGAACCATCACATATACTCACACAATGTTTTTCATATTCATTTTTGCATCTACATACCTTTTTGTAGAAATTGCGCAAAGTCCTTAATATTTTGTGTATTAGCCCATGGATTTGGCGCTAGATCCTCTAGGAGCACCAAGATGTTTTTTTCTCAATAAACTTTATAAGGATCTCAGTATTGAATTGGGGAACTGACACTTATACTCATATGAGTTTTTCGTGCCAATTCTTCATCTACAAGGCCTTTGTTAGGAATCACACAAATTTTTCAATTTTTCGTGTGTATTAGTCCATGAATTTTGCGTCTGGAGCACCAAAAAAGAATTTTCTCTAAAAAATTTATGAGGACCTCTATATTGAGTTAAGGAAAAATCATATGTACTCTCACCATTTTTACGTGCCCAATTCTGCATTTAGTGGCCCTTTTTTCAGGTATCACGTCAATTCCTCAATTTTTCGTGTGTATAAACTTATGGATCTGGTGCTCGGAGCATCCATAATTTTTTTTCTTAAAAACCTTTATGAGGACCTCTATATTGTGTTGGAGAACTATCACATATATTAACACTATTTTTTTCGCGCCCATTTCCACATCTACTTGCCTTTTCAAGGAATTACATAAATTTTTCAATTTTCTCTAAAAAAACTATGAAAAAACTGTATAAGCGTATTGAGTTGGGGAACCATGACGTATACGCACCATTTGTTACACACCTATTTTCGCATCTACATGTCTTCTTTTAGGAGACACACAAATTTCTACATTTCTATTTTGTATTATCCCATGATATGGCACTCGAAGCACCCAAAGTTTTTGAGTACCTTTATATTGAGTTGGGAACCATCTCGTATAATCACTCCCTTTTTCGCTCCAGATTCTACATCTACAGGCTAATTTTTTATGAATCACACAAATTCCTCTATTTTTCGTGTGTAATGCCCATGGATTTGATGCCAGGAGAACATAGAGTTTTTTTCTTAGAAAAACCTTATATGGACCTCCATACTGAGTTAAGGAACCATCAATGTTCTCACACAATTTTTTTCGCGCGAATTTCTGCATTTATAAGCCCTTTTTTAGGAATCACACAAATTTTTTTGTGTGTGTCTGTGTATTAGCCTAGTTTGGCGCCCGGAGCACCCAAAAAAAATTTTCTCAAAAAATTTTGTGAGGATCTATGAATTGAGTTGGGGAACCATCATATATAATTATAACATTTTTGCAGCCCATATTTAGGAATCACACAGTTCCTTAATTTTTCTTGACAAAACGCCCATGCATTCGACGCCCGGCACACCCAAAAGATTTCCTCAAAAAATATTATGAGGACCTCCGTATTTATTTGGAGAACCATCACATATACTCATACTATTTTATGCACCAATTTTTGCATGTCCAGTCATTTATCAGGAATCACACAAAATTTTCAATTTTCATGTATATTAGCCCATGGATCTAGTGCATAGAAAATCCAAAAATAATCTCTCAAAAAACTATATGAGAAAATTCATATTTAGTTGGGGTACCATCACATATACTGATATGATTTTTTTCGCGTCCATTTCCGCATTTACAATCTTCTTTTAGAAATCACACAATTTTCTCAATTTTTCGTGTGGTACTAGCACCCAAAACATTTTTCTCAAAAAACTTTATGATGAAATCTATATTGAGTTGAGGAACAATTGTGTATACTCACATTATTTTTTTGCGCACATTTTTGCATGTTCAAGATCTTTTTAGGAATCGCGCTAACTCCACAATTCTTCTTGTATATTAGCCTATGGATTTGGCGCATGGAGCACCCAAAAATTTATCTTAAAAATTTATATGAGGACCTCTGTATAGTGTTAGGGAACCATCATGTATAATCGCACATTTTTTTGCGCACATTTCTGCATCTACAACCTATTTTAGAAATCACTTAAATTCTTCAATTTTTCATGTATATGAGCCCATGGATTTGGCGTTCGGAGCACCTATAATTCTTATCTCAAAAAACATTATGAGGACCTCTTTATTTAGTTATGGAATGATCACGTATACTCACAACACTTAACTCCCACCCATTTCCGCATCTACTGACCCTTTTTTAGAAATGACATAAATTTCTCAATTTTTCGGTTGTATTAATCCATGGATATGTCGCCCGGCGCACCCAAATTTTTTTTATCAAAAACTGTTATGAGGACCTCCGTAGTAAGTCTGGGTACCATCGCGTATACTCACACCATTTTTTTTGCATCAATTTATGCATCTACATGCTATTTTGTATAAACCGCCCAAAATCTTTTAATTTTTGTGTGTATTAGCCCATGGAGTTGGCGTCCGGAGTACCTAAAAAGATTTTCTCTAAAAACTTTATGACGACCTTTGTATTGATTGGGGGAACTATCACGTATACACACACTATTTTTTCTTTGTGCCCATTCTTCATCTACAAGCTCTTTTTGAGAAATCACACAAATTCCTCAATATTTCATTATATTAGTCCATGGATCTAGCTCCCGGAGCATCCAAAATTTGTATTAAGTTAGGGAAACACCATGTGTACTCACACCAGTTTTTCACATCGACGTCTGCATCTACATGCTATTTGTAAGGAATCACATCAATATCCCATTTTTTTTGTGTCTATTTAGCCCAGGGATTCACGCCCTGAGCATCCAAAATTTATTTTTTGAAAAACTTTATGAGAACCTCCATATTGATTTAGGAAACCATCACGTATACTAACACCATTTTTTCGCGTCCATTTCCGTCTCTACATGCCTTTTTTTATGACTCACAAAAATTTCTTATTTTTTCATGATTATTAGCCCATTGATCTGGCGTCAGATCACTTAAATTATTATACTAACGCAATTTTTTCGCACCCATTTACGCGCATCCGTCTCCCTTCGTTAGGAATCACACAAATTTTTTAATTTCTTCGTGCATATCATGGATCTGGTACTCGAATCACCCAAAATTATTTTTCTCAAAAAGACTTTATAAGGACCTCCATATTGAGTTGAAGAACCATCACGTATACTCACATCATTTTTTTCACGCCCATATATTCATCTACTGTGTCATATTTTGCAATCGCACAAATTACTTAACTTTTTTGTGTGTATAAGCTCATGGATCTGACGCCCAGGGCACCACATTTTAGAAATCGTGCAAATTTCATAATTTTTTGTGTATATTAGCCCATGAATCTGACGTCCAAAGCATCCAAAAAAAGTTTACAAAAAACTTTATGAGGAATTCCGTATTGACTTGGAAAACTATCACATATATTCACACCATTTATTTTTCACATTCATATCTACATCTAGGCACTTTTTTATGAATGCGCAAATTTCTCAATTTTTCGTGTGTAATGCCCATGATTCTAGCACCAAGGAAACCCAAAACTTTTTTCTCAAAAAAATTTATGTGGACCTCCATATTGAGTTGGGAACCATCACGTATACTCGCACCATTTTTGTCGCATCCATTTTCACATCTACAAGCTTGTTTTTAGCAATCTCGCAAAATCTCGATGTTTAAGGTATATTATCCCATACATTTGGCACCTGGAGCACCCAAATTTTTTTCTTAAAAAACTTTATAAGGACCTCCGTATTGAGTTGGGGAACAATTAGATATACTCATACTATTTTTTCGCGCCCATTTCCACATCTAAGGACCTTTTAAAAAAGTAGCGCAAATTCCTCGTCTTTTTTTATGTATTAACCCATGGAATTGGTGCCCAAAGCACCTAAATTGTTTTCTGAAAAAACTCTGTGTATACTCGCACTATTTTTTGCACCTATTTCCGCATTTACATGTCTTTTTTTAGGATTCGCAAAAATTTCTCAATTAATTGTGTGTATTAGCCCATGGATGTGGCACCCAAATCACCAAAATTATTTTCTCGAAAAGTTTTATGAGGACCTCCGTACTAAGTTGGGAAACCATGACGTACATTCACACCATTTTTAGGCTCATTTTCGCATTTAGAAGTCCTTTTCAGTAATCTCAAAATTTCCTCAATTTTTCATGCGTATTACCCATTTGATCTGACAGTCGGAGCTCGTACAATTTTTTTCTCAAAATAAACTTATTAGGATCTACGTATTGAGTTGGGGAACCATAATGTACACTCACCCATTTTTTCACACCCATTTCCCCATCTAAAGTTTTTTTTTTACCAATCACGCAAATTTCTCAATGTTTCGTTTGTATTACCGCACGAATCTGGCGCTCGAAGCACCCAATTATTTTTTCTCAAAAAAAATTTAAGAATACCTCTGTATCGAGTTAGGGAACCATCACGATACTTACGCATTCTTTCGCACCCATTTCCCTATCTAAAGGCCTATTTTTACGAATAGCACAAATTTCTTGATTTATTGTTTGTATTACCCCACGAATCTGGCGCCCGAGATACCCAAATATTATTTTTTCGAAAAACTGTAAAAGGACCTCCGTATTAAGTTAGGGAACCATCACATATACTCACATTATGTTTATTAGCCCACAAATGAGGCGCCTGGACCACCCAATTTTTTTTATCAAAAAACTTTATGAGGACTTGAGTTAGGTAACCATCAAGTATATTCACACTATTTTTTCGCAATCATGTTTAATATACAAGCCCTTTTTAGGAATTGTGTAAATTTCTAAATTTTTCTTATGTACTAGCCCATGTATCAAGCACCCAAAATACCTAAATTGTTTTCTTAAAAAACTTGATGAGGACCTCCATATTAAATTGGGAATCATTTTATATACTCGAACTTTTTTTTTGCGTCCATTTCCGCATATACAAGCCCCTTATTTTGGAGTAACACAAATTTCTCAATTTATTGTGTGTATTTGCACATATATTTGACGCCCAAACCACGCAAATTATTTTCTTAAATTTTTTTTATGGGGCCCTATTTATTGTCTAGGGAGTCATCACGTATAATCACACCATTTTTTTGGATCTATTTTCACATTTACAGACCCATTTTTTGTATTCGCGTGAATCCCTCAATTTATCTTGTTCCCGGAACACCTAAAAATTTTCAAAAAATTTTATGAGGACCTCGGAATTGAGTTAGGGAACCATCACGTATAGTCACACTAATTTTTGTCCATTTTCACATCTACATTCCCTTTTTTAAGAATCACACAAATTTATAATTTTTCGTGTGTATTTTCCCATGTATCTGGTGTCCAGAACACCCAAAAACATTTTCTAAAAAATTTTATGAGTACTATGTATTGAGTTAGAGAACCATAACATATACTCGCACAAATTTATTCACACCAATTTTCGCATCTACATGCCCTTTTTTAACAAACACAAATTTTTTCTCAATTTTTCATGTGTATTAGTCCATTGACTTGGCGCCTAGAGCACGCAAAATTTTGTTCTCAATAATTTTATAAGGACCTCCATATTGATTTGAGTAATCATTACATATACTTACACCATTTGTGCATCATTTTCAACATCTACAAGACCTTTTTTAGAAATCATGTAAATTTCTTTTTTCGTGTCTATAAGCCAATACATCTAGCGCCTGCAGCACCCAAAGTTTTATTTAAAAAAGGTTATAGAGACCTCCGTATTTCTTTGAAGAATCTTCACGTGTAGTCATACCATTTTTTGAACCCAATTCCCCATCTACACGACCTTTCTTAGGAATCACACAAATTCATCAATTTTTGGTGTGTATTAGTCAATGGATCTGGCGCCAGAGCAACCAATTTTTTTTCCTAGAAAACTTAATGAGGACCTTCTTATTAAGTTGGGGAACCATCACGTATAGTCACATCATTTTTATCTTTTTCATTTCTGCATCTACAAGCCTTTTTTTAGGAATAGCGCAAATTTCTCAATTTTTCGTATGTGTAAATCCATGCATTTGGCACCCGAAACACCAAAAAAAAATTCTCGAAGAACATTATGAGGACCTCCATATTGATTTGGATAACCATCACATATACTCACACCATTTTTATCGCGCTCATTTCTGTATCTACATGTCTCTTTTAGAAATTTCCAATTTTTCATATGTATTAGCCCATGAATTTGTTGCATAGGCGCGACGCCTCGAGGTCTGGAAGAAGGTTAGGGGGGGCTTGCCTCATGGAGAAACGTTTCGAGGTTAAGCAAGGTGTAGGAGGCCTTACCTCTGGGCAAGACGTCTTGAGGCCTGGCATGAAGGGAGGCCTCTACTCGGGGCTAGACGCCTCGATTTCGGGCAAGGGGTGGGGTGGCCTCGCCTCAGGAGGAACGCCTAGGAATTAGACTGGAGTGGGAAAGGGGGCTTCGCCTCGGGGCGGGACGCCTAGAGGCTAGGATGGGGGCCATGCCTAGAGGCTGGGCGGGGGGTTGGTGGGCCTCACCTTGGGACGGGACGTCTCAAGATCGGGCGGGGGTGGGGGCCTCATTTAAGGGTGATATGCCTCGAGGTCGTGCAGAGGGGACTTGCCTCGAGGTAGGGTGCCTCGTGGCCTGGGCTGGGGGAAAGGGATTGCCTCATAGGCAAAACACCTCGAGGCTGGGTAAGAAGTGGGGGGCCTCACCTCGAGGCAGTATGCCACGAGGCCGGGAAAGGGGTGGGGAGGGGGACTTGCCTCGGGGTAGGACGCCTTTAGGTCGGGCGAGGATAGGTTGAGGGGCATCGCCTCGAGGCCGGCTGAAGGTAGGGAGGAAGGGACTTTCCTTGAGGACGGGTGGGGGCAGGAGTGGCGAGGGGGGCTTACCTCTGTAATGGAACATAGTCCCACAATTTGTCAAGGCTTATTGAGCCAACTTTTAGGAATTACGCGAGTTTTTTTATATTTTTCGTGTGTGTTATCCCATGGATCTAGAGCCAACGTATTCAGGTGATTTCGGCCAAAAAATATTTGTAGGCATCCGTGAAATGGCGTGTGTTGGTTCAGAGAGACATAAGTCGACATTTTCAAGGTCAAACAAGGCCAACAATCAGAAATATGGATTTTTCCTTTTGTGTATGTTATTAATCCATGGATTTTGGGTGATATGTGCGTCCAACTGTTTCTTTGGCCGAAATGATATTCCTTCAACATAGAGCACACACATTGTTGATTAGCGATTATTACGTATTCAATCTCTTTTCATAAACACTGGGAGAAGGGGTGGGTAGGGGTCATGGTGGTGATTTATGATGGAAATTATAGCACCTATTTTGTAAGCATAGTTAGTGGGTACTTAACATTTGTATTTTATCCCTTGCTAATATTAAATTGAAAGTAGCATGGAAAAAAATTGTCATAATAAATACACTTTTAACGATTGGGTACTTAACATTCGTATTTTGTCTTGTTGTGACAATAGACTTAGAATGGAAACTAAAAGGACTGCACTGCAGAAACTCAACTTCATTTGTAATCAAATTGAATCCATGTTATTGAGACCATCCATAAACACGCCAAAATAATCTGTAATGTAAGATTTGGTAACACAAATTGCTTTTACAAAAATGTGAACTTATGAGAGTGGTTTCAAAAAATTCAAACTAATGCTTAGCGTGAGAATAATGATTGTCATTAGGATTCCTCTTCCCGCTGAAAACAGCTAGTGCCTTGCGAACAAGGGGCTGCAGAGGAGCCGTCGTACTAGTATGGTTCAGAAAAATAATGTCCGGAGTAAATATGTCAACACCCTACAAAGAACAAACGGATCTTAACTTAAAGGCAACACAGAAATTTAACCGTAAAATGTTCATCATATTACTTAAAAACAAAAAAGAGAAGATAAAATAAATTTTTTTGCTGAAACCAACTTGTTTCTTCTTCTTTGTTTTAGGATAAATATACTTTTTGTTAGAATCTGTGTGTCCACTTTCAGTCAATGGAACGGGTCCCTTAACACACAAATAAGGATATAACAGAAGTAAATGCAGTTTAACAACAGGGGAGTTTTACATGAAAACCTCCTTGCTCAAGGGAGTAAAACCACGACCAGTCTCACAGGATTTTCAAAGCCTCTCACTAATCTTCACAAGCAAAAGTAAATCGGTTACACAAATGTGAGAAAAAGTTTTTAATCTCATCTACAAGCAATAACTCTATTGCTTGATGAACCTAAGTAGATGTTACTCTACCCACTAAGCTATCACTCTAGACAACTTAGAATTTTCTAAGCAACACAAAGGTTACCCACTAAATTAGTTCAACTAACTAACTTAGAATTTCAGATTAGACCACACTGATTCCTTTATAGATTTAGGATCAGTTTACAATGTAAGATCGAATGAATATATTATTAAACAACTACACAACGTATGCCTGAGTTTAGGTTGTTCTTGAATGATTCTTCTCCTTGATTTTCTTAAGCCTTTGCAAAAGTTCTTGAATGTGCCTTTTCAAGTTGCAAAAACTAAAGAGCAATGTGTGGAAACATGATATTGCATAGACAAGTCACTTTTCTTAAATCCCTACAATTGGTTGGAAAGGTTTGACGTTTCTGACGCAGTTGGGAACTGTGCACCAACTTTCTATACTTTCTCCAGCTAGCAGTCAACGAACGATTTATATTA
The DNA here is from genome assembly GCF_036512215.1 of Solanum lycopersicum. Taxonomy (NCBI): domain Eukaryota; kingdom Viridiplantae; phylum Streptophyta; class Magnoliopsida; order Solanales; family Solanaceae; genus Solanum; species Solanum lycopersicum. The sequence continues at coordinate 6,293,983 of NC_090811.1, forward strand.
AGAACTGGGTACCATCACAAGGTCCCTGAGTTTGTTACATCATCAAAACTACAAATAACATTTCCCCCTTTTTGATGATGACAAACAAAACTCCAGGGTCCACTCCAACTTTAGGACAAGTTCCCCCTGAATAACTTATCCACTCTCCTAGCATAAAATCGAAAACAAAAGAAAACACAATATACACTACACTAGTTGTATTCCCCCTCACAAACATGTCCAGTCACAACAACCAGTTAAAATTCCCCCTTTTTACATCATAGTAAAAAAAGAGATACAGTAAACCAACTGTATCAATAATAATATCAGAGTAGATCAAAGTCTTTTGGCAATCAAACATAAAAGAAAGCATTTGACAAGAGATATCAGCTAGAACGCCAGGGGAATTATATAAATAGCACTCCAAAATTAACATTCAATACATTAACAAAAAACTGAAATCCAAGGACGAAAAGATAAGCCACACAAAGATTATGGGACGGACTATGAAGGGGAGGTTGATGGGAAAGAGACTGAATGATGAGAGTTAGTCTAGCATTAGCAACATCATTATCCTTTATTCTTTTTTCTTGTAAAGCAATAACTTTGGCCCTCAGTTCTGCATTTTCCCTTTCCATGGCTTGAACCGCATCGGTACCAGGTCTCTCTATCTCCGTTGTGAGTAACTTGGCGTTAAGAATAGCAATTTCAGCATCCTTGCCACTCAGCCTCATAGTCAGTTCTTCAAGTTCATGCTTGAGTTGGTCCTGGTCTTCAATGAGTAGAGCCATTTTACTCTTGGGATTTCCTTTCCCTTCAATTCACTCACATTCAACCAAGGTAGTCTCTGAAAAGGCTTGCTTCACTATACCGACCTTGTCAACACTCAACGGAATGTTAAAGTATTTGAATACTTCAGTAAGAAAGTATTGATATCCTATACCACGTATCCCTTTCCTCTCAATGACAGTATTGTACATATGTTCAAGCATGAGTCCCCGAAGATTCAGAGGTTCGAACTTGCACAATAATTCCATCACATACAAATCAACAGAAGTTTCTGAGGTCCTCTTCTCAGTTCAAGGGAGGAGAGTTTTGTTGACAAATTCAAAAACTAACTGATACTCACTTTTCATCACTTTCTTAAACAGCCATGCACATTTTGTAGTAGGAAGCTTCGAACACAGTGTCACAAATTCAACAGAACACATTTTTCCTACCACAGACCTGGTACATCTTGAGGTACCCTAAGAATTTTTCCCAACAGAGTCTGGTCAAGGTGAACATCAATGTAATTTACTCTGGTATTGACACTTCCATCTTCCTGAAATTGAATGTTATAGTAGAATTCTCGCACTTCCTCTTCATGAAGAATGGGAGATTTTCGGTTGAAAAGATGCATCCAAGACTAAATCTCAACCATGTCATCAAGTGAGTCCATTTCAGGAAGATTAATTATCCCCATATCAAAAACCCTGTCAGAAGTACAGATTGCTTCCTCATATTGTCAACAATCTCTTGTTTGTTGACCTGCTCTTCATTTATATGCACTTATGTACCAGGTCCCTGTGATAATCTTTCCTTTAGCAGTCTCCTTTGTGGATAATTTTTGCTCAACTTTCTTGGTTCCTCTGTGCTTTCTCTTTCCTGACCTTTTCTTCCTGTATCCCTTTTCTGTCTCTTCAGCAGACAAATCTATCACACCAGACTCAGGAAGTTTAAAATTGGACACTTCAAAAGTTCTAGCACTCATTTTTTTGTTGTAGACTTAGCACTGGCTTACAGAGAATCAGCCATCATCTTTTTGGCATCAGATCTAGTAATAAGTCTCCTTTTAGACACTTCTCCCACCAATTTCTCTTTTCCCTTTTTAGATGCACTTACATCTCTCCTTTCAACCTTCCACTGTATAGATTGTTCATCACCTACTGAGTCGTAGGAATCAGAGGATGGATATCTCCCAAAATCTAGAATTCTATCAAAGATAGGTTGGGTCTCTCTAATATCTTCATTATGAAAAGGTTCACTTTCCTCAATCCTGACTTCCTCTCGCATCATAGGAAGACTCTTGATCACCAATTCTTCACTCGCAGCAAGAGTGTTAGACTCAGAATTTTTATTTCTTGGTAAATCTCCTTCGAAAAGAGCATATGAAAGCATTTCATGATGAGGACCAGGTCCAGTAGGAACACTTGAACTGTTCAGATCTATAGAGTGGAAAGGGTTTTCTGGATTATCTAATAGAGAACTTGATGGAAGATTAGATCTTGACCCTATGGATGACGGAGAGTAGAAGGCAATTGGTTCAATCTCACTAAGTGTTGTAAGCATTTGCTTAGAAGCAGAAGAAAGGTCCGACATTTTATCAAGAAGAAAGAAGAGAAAAGCGTTAGTGAAGAATGAAAGATGTAGTGATTAAAAAAAAAATTTAGCCCCCTTTTTTTCGACAGAAAAAAGAATATTGCAAGAAGAGTGAAGGATTAAAAGAGAGAAAAAATGGGTTTTAAAAAGAAAATGAAATGGTGCCAGGTCCCTATTGATTTGACGTGTCGCTTGGAAAATAAGAGATTGGACTAACGGTCAGAATAACCGATGACTGAAACGTGGCATGATCAACAGTCACTTTATCTCAGTTTAAAATTAATGTACGAATGCTAACCTCAACTAGGACCAGGTCACCATAATGCAATTTTATCATCATTCCTCAACTGTTCTAGCCATGTCTTTGCTTTGCTGATCCTTTATGAATGTATACCTGCAATAGGTACAACAGCGATCTAACTCTATTAAGATATTATTGACAAAGAGGATACACTACAAGTTTAGCCATCAAGGAAATTCAATGATTGAATGACTTGAAATCAGTTAGAAGTCATCATGCCCAACTTCAACCTATTAATCTCAAATTGATCTTTTCTAAGAGCCTTGGTGAAGATGTCTGCGATTTGTTCCTCCGTTGGGCAATATGTAAGCACAATGTTTCCCTTTTCAACATTGTCTCTCAGAAAATGATGTCTAAAATCAATGTGCTTGGTTCTCTTGTGGTGAACATGATTCTTCCCATTCTGACGGCACTAGTATTGTCACACATAAGAGGTATTGCCTTGATGATTACTCCAAAGTCCTCTAAGTGTTGTTTGATCCATAACAATTGTGAACAACATGCAGCAGCTGCTACATATTCAGCTTCAGCTGTTGAAAGAGCTACTGAATTCTGTTTCTTAGTTCCCCATCAGATAAGTGAAGATCCAAGGAAATGATTCATCCCTGAAGTGTCACCTACTGGGTAGAAGAGGACCAGGTCCCCTGTCTTCTTCAAATATCTTAGAATCCATTTTGCAGCCTTCAAATGTGAATCACGAGGACATGCTTAGAATCTAGCACACATTCCAACACTATATACGATGTCAGGTCTGCTAGCAGTCATATACAACAAGGATCCAATTATTCCCCTATACATGGTTTGATTCATAAGAGAATCATATTCATCTGTTACAAGCTTGGAGTTTGTTCCCATAGGAGTATTAATAGGTTTAGAATCAAACATATTGAATTTCTTCAACAGCTCCTTAATATACTTCTCCTGACTGATTGAGATTCCATTTGATGATTGCTTGATTTTGCAGTCCCAAAAAGAAAGTCAGTTCACCCATTATGCTCATCTCAAACTCCTTTTCCATTAATGATGAAAATTCTTCACACAAATGCTCTGATGTAGCTCCAAAGATAATGTCATCCACATATACCTGTATAATAAGCAATTCATGTTCTCTTTTTAATAAGAACAAGGTATTGTTTATTTTCCCCCTTTTGAACCCATTTTTCAACAGGAACTTTGACAGTCTTTCATACCAAGATCTGAGAGCTTGTTTCAAACCATACAGAGCCTTATTCAACTTGAACACATGCTCTAGTAACTCAACATCCTCAAACCTAGGAGGGTTTTTAACAAACACCTCTTTTAAGTCTCCATTTAGGAAAGCACTCATGACATCCATTTGATATAGCTTGAATCCCATGAATGCCACAAAGGTTATGAGAATTCTGATAGCCTCCATCCTTGAAACAGGAGCAAAGGTTTCATCATAGTCTATACCTTCCTCCTGATTTTACCCTTGAACAACTAATCTGAATTCGTTTCTAGTAATCACACCATTTTCATCAAGCTTGTTTTTGAAAATCCATATGGTTCATATAGCAGTTCTGTCAACAGGTCGAGGAACCAGGTACCACACCTTACTTCTTTCAACCTAATGGAGTTCTTCTTAAATTGAATTAACCCAATCTGCATCACTTAATGCCTCTTTCACATTCTTAGGATCAATTGATGATATAAACACTGAGAATGCAATTAGATTTCTTATTTTTGATCTAGTGTGAATTCTAGAGTTCAGAGGTGAAATGAGATTATCAAGTGGATGTGATGACTGTGTTTCCATCCTGGTCTCAAGGTCAACTGGTTCAGCTGATCAGTGTGCTCTTCTTCTTTAAGGAATTCTTCATTTTCTGGAGAGTTTGAGATATTCTGACTTGAGTTCAGAATAGTAACAGGTTCCTCTTCACATTTTTCAACTTCATCAGCCTTTTCAGATGAGCTTTAATCAACACTGTCAATCCCCAACTGGTCATTTATATCAGCTTCACTTCTTTCAATTTTTTTAAAATTAATCAACTCAATTAACTCATGTTCATCATTTGATGCAACAACTTTCAGATTTCCATCTTCATCAAACACAACATGAATACTTTTTTCAATACATTGAGTTCTCTTGTTGAAAACTCGTATGCTTTACTTGATGAAGAAAATCCTACAAATACTCCTTCATCACTTCTAGGATCAAACTTTCTGAAATCATCCTTTCCATTGTTCAAAACAAAACATTTGCATCCAAATGCCCTAAGGTAGCTCAACATAGGTTTTCTGTTGTTGAGTAGTTCATAGGGAGTCTTATTCAGTAAAGACCTTATCAAACATCTGTTAGTAACATGACATGCTGTGTTGATTGCTTTAGCCCAAAAACTTTGAGGAAGATTTGACTCAATAAGCATGGTCCTTGCAATATTTACCAAGGTTTTGTTTTTCCTTTCCACTACTCTATTTTGCTGGGGAGTTCTTGGAGCAGAGAAATTGTGACTAGTGCCATTTTTCATACAGAAATGATCAATTTTTGAGTTTTCAAACTCAGTTCCATGATCAGATTTAATTCCAGCAATCACTTGATTCAATTTTGTTTGAATCATTTTGAAAAACACTATCAATTCTTCCGGTGTTTCTGCTTTTAATCTTAAGAACCTTGTACATATGTACCTTGAGTAGTCATCAACTATCACCAGAATGTATTTCTTTCCACTTCTACTTCGAACCTTCAAAGGTCCAAAAATCCATATGTAGCAACTCTAATACTCTCGATGAGGTTACTTTTTTCCTTGGCTTGAAGGATGATCTGATTTGTTTCCTTTGACACAGGCTTCACGCTGGGTACTTTACCATCAGACCAACATTCTGTTTCTTCTCTGCTTCAGTCTGTATTTTCAATTCCATTAGCTTCTTCCTCAGCATCCTCCTTTTCTGGGTCCTTGTCAGCTTAGATGATTTCTGTTATGCTGGAGTCTCTCCTACAGCCTCCTTCTCAGGTCTCGGTTTCTGTTACTTTCACAAAATTTCAACTTTGGAAGACCCAGGACCAGGTTCTTAGAAATCAGTTTATTCAATAAAGATGAGCTCACATGCCCTAGTCTTCGATGCCACATATCAGCATTTTCATTCTGAGCACTAAGACATGTCAGATCATCTCCATGAGATGTTTCTAAGTTAGCCACGTACATGTTTTTACTTCTATGAGTAGTAAGAATCACTTTCTTTGTAGTTAGATTAACTACAGTGCACTTCTCACATGTAAACTTCACTTCATTTCCCTTGTCACAAATTTGAGACACACTTAAAAGAATATAGTTCAACCCACTGACATGATACACGTTGTCAATGGATTCCCCAAGCAATTTTCCCACTTTACCAACACCTAAAATATACCCCTTCTTTCCATCACCAAAAGAGACACCTCCACCTTGAAGTTCCTTGAGTGAGAGGAAATTTTTGATATCACCGGTCATATGTTTAGAGCATCCACTGTCCATGTACCAACACTAACTGCTGCTCCTCTCACTCACCTGCAGCAGAATCACTTATTAGGCTTCCCAGAAAGCAGAAAAAGGAGTAATCAAAGTGTTTCTATCCCAATAAAGTAGTTTCAGATTCTTTTTGACGAAGTATTTTTTAGCAGAACCAAGTCCTCTCTTTGAAAACCTTTTGGTTGAAGATTGTTTTATGGGACCAGGTCTCTCTTTTGAAACTCTTTGCTTTTCTGTTTACTTTGAAAGTCTCTCATGTGACTTTCTCCAGGCAGTACACTCTTCTTTTGAATGCCCATTTTTACCACAATGAAGACACGTCAAATTGTCAGACACAAATACATATTTGCTGTGAGGATTGAAAGGAGGAGTAATATTCAAACTTCCTAGACCCTTCTTGTTGAAATTACTTTGATTTGTTACATTTGAAAGCAACTTAGAAGATTTTGTCCACTTAAGAGATTTTTCAAGTTCATCTTTAAGTTTGAAAATATCTCTTTCTAAGTTGTTGCTCCTTTCCAAAGCCAAAACAAGATTAGTCTCAGAGTTTCTAGTTTTTCTTCAAGCTCAGCTTGTTAACCATTAGACTTTCCTTTTTGTTTTTCATCTTTCTCATTTATCAGATGCAATTGGTTTTTAAGTTCTATTTTTTCAGATTCCTAAACAACCATTTGATCTTCAATTTTCAACATTTTCTCACCCATTTTATCTCTATTTTCATTTAAACTTTCAAGCTCAACATTCATAATATCTCTTTCAGAAGTTAACTCAATCACTGAATCAATCATAACATTTGCTAATGTTCTCAATTTTTTAAGAGAATAGGTATTCAGATCATGTTTCATATCAAGAAGTGTTACCTTATCCTCATCATCTTCATTCTCTGAATGAACCATAAAAGCAAACATCTCATTGAATATAGTTTCCTCCTCATGAAACACCATCATTGACACATCATTTTGTTTGTCAAGATCTTCTGAGTCACTCGAAGAGTCTCCCCATGCAGCAAGAGCTTTCTTGACCACATAGTCAGCAGCAACTTTCTGATCATTCTTATCGAGTACCAGGTCCCTTCGATTTTCTTAATCACCTCTTGGTTTTTGATATTCTTTATTTTTGGCTTTGAGTAATGGACACTCTCTTATAAAGTGTCCAGTTCGAGGAACATTTGCTCCCTTTCTAAAACCTGTGTTTTTCCTCACAATCTTCTGAAACCTCTTGATGAGGTAAGCCATATCATCATCATCACTGGATTCCTCTTCAGATCTGTATTTCAGCATCAAAGACTTATCTTTTGGACTTCCTTCTTTGACTGATCATGACTTCGGTTCATCTCATGAGTCTTTAGATTTCCAATGAGAGCATCCATTGTTAACACTTTCAGGTCCTTTGATTCAGTAAAGCATCAACCTTACTTTCCCAAGACTTGGAAAGAATTCGAAGCACTTTCCTGAATTGCTTACTCATGCTGATAGGTTCTCCAAGACTTCTCAACTCATTTGTGATTGATTACAGTTTAGTGAACATTTCATGAATAGTTTCACCTTCTCTCATTTTGAAATTTTTATACTGAGATGTAAGCATATCAATCTTTGACTCTTTTACTTGTTCAGTTCCTTCACGGGCTGTTTTTAAGCAATCCCAGCTCTCTTTTGCAGATTCACAAACTGAGACACGATTGAACTCATCAGGTCCTATACCAAAGACAAGAAGTTTATTTGCTTTGTACCCCTTTTCAATCTTCTTCCTATCAGCTTCATCACAGACATGCATTCTCACTTTCCACCAACTATAAAAGTGGCCATTGAAACGAGGGGGTCTAGTTGAAGACTGGCCCTCTTTCCAGATTAAGTGGAGCAGCCATTCTAGAACACGAATCACTCTCTTGGTGTTAACCGTATAGAGAGTACCTGCTCTGACACCACTTGTTAGAATCTGTGTGTTCACTATCAGTTAATGGACCAGGTCCCTTGACACACAAATAAGGATATAATAGAAAGTAAATGCAATTTAACAACAGGGGAGTTTTACGTGGAAACCCCTTGCTCAAGGGAGTAAAACCACAACCTGTCTCACAGAATTTTCACAACCGTTTCACTAATCTTCACAAGCAAAAGTAAATTGGTTACACAAATGTGAGAAAAAGTTTTTAATCTCACCAACAAGCAATAACTCTATTGCTTGATGAGCCTAAGTAGATGTTACTCTATCCACTAAGCTATCACTCTAGACAACTTAGAATTTTCTAAGCAACACAAAAGTTACCCACTAAATTAGTTCAACTAACTAACTTAGAATTTCAGATCAGACCACACTGATTCCTTTATAGATTTAGGATCAGTTTACAATGTAAGATCGAAAGAATATATTCTCAAACAACTACACAATGTACACATGAGTTTAGGTTGTTCTTGAATGATTCTTGTCCTTGATTTTTGCAAGAGTTTTCGAATGTGCCTTTTCAAGTTGCAAAAACTAAAGAGCAATGTGTGGAAAGATGATATTGTATAAACAAGTCACTTTCGTTAAATCCCTGCCATTGGTTGGAAAGGTCTGACGTTTCTGACGCAGTTGGGAACTGTGCACCAACTTTCTGTACTTTCTCCAGCTGGCAGTCAACGAACGATTCATATTAAGAACCGGTACCTTCACAAGGTCCCTGAGTTTGTTACATCATCAAAACTACAAATAACACTTCTGCGGAAGTTGGTCCTCACGTAATATTGGGTTCTTGGTAACAGCATCTCTATCCCCTTGAGGTAAAGGCAGGGAGAACTATAAAGGGAGCAATCAACAAAAAAAAGTTTTACATTCTAGCTACATTGCTCAGAAGAGTTACAAATATTGTCGAGTGTGTGTGAGATCCTCCAAAAGCTATGCATTTTTGGAAGATCCCACGCAGATCAGAGAACAATTTTTGAAGTGTCTGAGCTACACAGATTCTAGGATATTTAGATGAAATTGGACTAAGGAGAGGATTCCAAGCATTGACTACAGCGTCTGATAAGACTCTTAAACGATTGCTAAGCACTGTTTTGAGGTCCCCTTCAAGTGTGTTGTGTGCAGGGTGTAACAGACACGAAATCACTAAACTAAAATTTTGAGAGAACTTCCATGGTTATGCTTCACAGACCAAACAAATTTGATTCTTGAAAGCATTCAGTGCTAATTTAATTGGGAAAAACAGAAGCAATGTACAGAAAAAGTGACAAATTGTATTCTTTACTGTCTTGCTTAGCATCATTTGATTCAGGCCCCTCATCTGTCTGATTCTCAGAATGAGAATCACCACCATTCACGACAGAATCATCTCTACCATTTGTTGATTGAGAGGAATAACATTCAAGCTCAAAACTTTCGAGGGAAGAATTCTAGAGTTGGTGTTTGCTCCATTATCAAGTGCATGTTCTATTGTTTCTCATTCTTTCAGATTAGGGACGTTAGCGCCCCATCCAGGCAAGTCCTTCTCTGGCAACCTTTTCACATTAACCATGTGAATAGGTGGAGGGTGATCTCGGAGATGTTGAGTTCCATGAAATTGAGCCTCCAATGAGTAAGTTAAAGCAATGAGCTTGAGATCCACATCAGAAAGTGTGTGCAAATGATGTAGAGACGGCTTTCTGTTATAGTATTTATTTTTTGATGTCGATCCCAATTTGGTTGCCTATGCTTTGCTAAAAACGTGCATGAAACTCAATAAGATTATATCTTGTATGATCTAACAAACAATGGTATTTTTTGACAATAGAGATGTGTTTCCATTTTCAAGCTAGAGTCTAAGGAATCTGTTCCATACCGACACAAATCATGCACCAGGGTACTAGCCACTAGGAAGATCAAGAAACTAAACAGTGTTGGCTATTGCTGCACAAAGACATTGACATATCAATCAGATGGATGTATTCCAGGTGATTTAAATGACATGAAACTACCTCAGGAATTTAAGATTTAGGGGGAGAACAAAGTATTCAGAAACTACAAGAAGTGATCATAAAGTTTATCAAGGGTGTGTATCAAAGACTGATACGAGAGCTCCTCTATCTTCACAATATTATTAACCCAAGTTTCATGTCCTATTACAATCTAAAGATAGGTAGCATACACGCTATTGATACTAGGAAGACAGACATAAACAGAACGGAGGATGGAAAACTACCCTTATCACTCCGGAGAAAGAGTGCTTCATACACTGGCACATTCACTAGAACTATTAATCCACATAGAATCACATTTCCCACTTCTTGTAGTGTTGTTGCAACCATAACAAGTTTCTTCATTCCCCAAATGAAACTAATTAGATTAAGCAATGCAAGTGCAGCTGTGATTGTGAACATAACAGATGAGTTGCCAAACTCCATCATCTCTTGCTCGTATCTCCTCTGTACATCTTCATCTACCACCTTTGTCGTGAGGGCAAAAGCCGTCTGTGAGAAGCCTAATTGCTTAATCACTGCATCTATGAACGCAAACAAGTATGAAGTTGTCCTTCTAATCAACAGCATTCTTTGCAAGTTCCACCATGACTTAGGTGTGTCACCACAGCTAATGGATTCAGCCAAGGAATACGCAAACTTAGCGATCAAAACATAAGCAAAAGGCAAGAACCATAGACTTGACACCTGCAATATAATGAGTGATGAATACATCTATTAAAAAAGAACATAATTAGCTTTTAAATAAGATGGTCATGTAAGTTGATTTACCTCTGGAAATAAGGGGATGCCATGAAGCAGAGAAAGAGAAGTAACCAACACATAAGTTAGTGTAGGAACAGATAGAGGAGCCCAAAGAAGGTAAATGCAGTATCCCATTTGAGCACCCAATTTGATTTTGCCATGGCCATATATGAAGGGACAATATTTCGATATGAAAATCTGAAACATGCCTTCTGACCATCTCTTATGTTGAACAAGAGAAACATCTAAGATTGTCGGAGAAACGCCTAAAAAAGCAGGTTTACTTGGATTATAGTATATTGATTTCCATCCTCTGCACTGGATCGTTAATCCTGTGAGTATATCTTCCACCGGAAATCCATACAACAGCCCAATCTGGACATTAAATCAAATATATGTTCTCAGAACTCGAACTTGAAACATCTTTCAAAACAGGATAAATCTTTACCATTCCACTACACCCTTTGACGATATCCATATGGATAAAGGAATTAGTACCTGCTTTCCCCATTGAGTCCCTTCTTCATAGCTACAATTTGCAACAATTTTCGATGCTTCCTCTAATTCTTCCACAGTTTTATAAGTGGATTTTTCTTGCAGCTTGTTTTTCCATTCAAAAGTTTGATCCTCAGAGAATTTTCGACCACTAAGACTTTCCCTTCTGTGTAAACACCCTGTGCCACAGTACAAAGCTGCTCCATAACCTCCCAGACCAGCAAGTTCAATCTACATGTCGAGACTCGAAGTTTAACTATAGACAAAAGTATAGTTAAAAGAGGGTTGTCAAAGAAGCATTTCTACAACTTACCTCATGAGTAACTCGAGCTATATTTCCATAAATATCATTTTTGGTTGCATTATTGTAACGTTGAGGATACTGAACATAGGCTACCTTGTGCCCTTGATTTTCATCCATGAAGAAGCACAATGATTCTCTTATTGCATCTGGATCGTTCGAGTACATGTCACAATCCAAGTTAAGAATGATAGGTGCATTACTTATTTGTGACGAAACTCTTATCTACACACATCAACAAATTTGATACTGTTAAAAAGATCGAGATAAGAAATTACTAACAATAAGTTTCATAGCTTAATTTACCAATGAGTTCATCGATCCAGCCTTGAAGTTATGTGGCCGATTTGGTTTCTTCTCTCGTGACATATAGACAAGCGTTGGCAATCTATTCCCTTCCATGTCGATCATGTTATGATCTCTTCCATCTATTAAAATCTGGAAACACACAAATTACATCTTCTCTGTTGATTTTCGACACGTTAATTATTAATTAGCAGTAACAAAAGAATATGATATACCTGAACAATTGAGTGATGATCTTGTTTTGTAACTTTAGTGTTCCATTCAGAGAACCCTTTGTGTTGAGCCTTAATTTCATTTGGAATGCTACCATTTTCTATGGAGGCTTCAATCCTGCTTTTCATATCTTCATATAATTTCTGAAGAAAGTTTACAAAGAACACATTAATATAGATATGAGATACATTTGTTAATTTGAACTCGAAATAACTCATCAAATTATCGTGCATCAAACTTCCTTCGACTAGTTCATGTGTTTACTATTTTGAACCCCTAGTCAAGTTTTGTTGGCTCCGTCATGACTTAATTGTTACCAAGTTCTCACCTTTGTACTGAACCATTCTTGTGCAAAAACTTTGCTATTTAAATTGGAGGCATCATGTTGAAAATATGCAGCAGGGGATGTAGGCTCAACATTGAATCTCTTGCAAAAAGGTATCCAATATTTAGAGAATTGAGAGGCTTCAAGTAGAGCATAAAATGTATATTGTGAACCACCATCATCAGAAAGGTATACACTCAACTTTTGAGTAGGGTAATTATATGACATGACTGATAATATTGTGTTAATCACCATTGTTGGAGGCTCCATTATGGGATCTGCTGTACAAACAAATATGTCTACTTCTGGCAAATTACCCTCATATCTGCAAAGTCGAAATCATGAGCGCGACCTAGTTTTGCAGGTATTAGTATACACAGGAATTAGTTATGAGGAAATTTATGTATTGTTTGATGTAGAAATTCGTTACACAGGATTGAGCTATTCCATTTTCTATCATGTACACATCGATTCTCTTATTACTTATACCGGTATTAGTTATAAATATTTATAAATTTTAAACAAATATTGTATTAGTTTTATATATTTATCAAATGAGATTACTTATGCAAGATCTAATACATGTACGATATTTCTCCTAACCAGTTATCAAATAATTCCTTATGGGTTCAACCGAATAATCCTTCTTTTTTTTTTTGGATTCTGATGATCTATAAATATGTTAAAAATTACTAAATAAGTACTTTTAATGTTTCAATTTTCAAGTGTTGTGCATGAACTTTAAGAAATAAAAAGAAAATTTGTAGTTCCTTTCGAATATTATGGTTACAGACCTGCCATATAGAATCTTAGAATTAAAAAAATTTATTAAATAAAAAAAGAGATACTTCTTTAACATAAACAAAATGCTTTCATTAATTATACATATATTATTTTTTATGCATTGTTTTGATTCTTTGCATTGAAAATAACATTCATTATATATTAAAAATATTCATTCATAAAAATATCATCCACAATTTTAATGTAAAAAACGTATTAAAAAAAAAGGAGGGTGGGTTGAGGGATAAATGAGTTTTATTACATTACTATAATCTAGAATTCATGATATTAATAACACGCTTCTCAATTTATAATAGGTTGAAGGGAAAAGGGTCTGATATACCCCTCAACTTTGTCATTTAGAGCTGATATACCCCTCGTTATAAAAGTGGTTCATATATGCCCTTACCGTTATACAAACGGCTCACATATACCCCTGCCGTTACAAAATGGCTCACATATACCCTTCATTTAACGGAAGTTAAAAAATTAGTTTTAAATTTATATTTGTTACTTCTAATTTTTAAAAAAAAAAATTATTTAGGGGTATATATGATTCTTATATCAAAGTTCAAGGTATATTTTAATTTTTTTCATACAAAAATTATTTTTTGACTTCTTTTATTATAATAATTTGAGTTTCTTATTCTTATTTTGTTTTTTCTTTCATTCCTTAGTTTTAAATAAAAAAAATTAAACTATTTTTTTTGTGTGTATTGTAATTTAATTTCGTATTCGAAGAAAAAATTTGGTCATCTACAATAAGTTTTACAAGAATATTAGTGAAATATAAATAAATTTGATTATCAAAATAATAATTATAAATTAGTCATTGAAACAAAAAAAAGTCAGAAAAAATATGTTTGACGAGGATTAAATTTTGGATTATATTTTTTATAAAAAAATAATAAAAATTTAGATTAAAATTATTATTTTTTCATTTCCGTCAGAGGAAAAGGGTATATGTGAGCATTTGTTTACAAGTAGGGATATATATGAGCCACTTTTATAACGAAAAGTATATCAATCCTAGATTGAATATGTTATACATAGCATAAAAAATTATATCAAACAAGCTACCTTTAATACAGATATATTATTATTATTATTATACTACTCCTCAAAGTTCAAACCCACAAATCAAATGAGTTGTGATAGAACTTCAAATGCAAACTCGAATTTTTTATAAGTTAAATCATGAATTCAATTAAGAGTTATGTTCAGCAAACGAAAAAAAAAACATTCAAACAGGGCAAAAGTGGAAAATCAACAAATTGAAATCATACTATTGAAAAAGTCAACAAAAGTAGAAAATAGAAAAAAAAAATGAAAAGGAAACTGAAGTTAAAAAGGTGAAAGACCAATCATATATACCTAAGTTTTATCTTAAGAAAAATAATAAAATTTAAAGTCTTATCGATACATTCATTAGACCTTTAAATTAAATTTTCAATTCAAAAGCATAGTAATATTTATCGAAATTTTAATAAAAGTTTCAATGAAAAAAAATCAAACCTGAGGGAAAGTCTGTTCTTATAAGGATAAGTATATATAACATTCCAACGAACGGATTGAGTGATAATCCAATAAAACCCAAAGCAAAGCTCAGCTAAGAACATACATATCCATGATAATCTTCCAGATTCACCTTTACTTGGCATATTAATTAATCTATATAACCATATTAACAAAATACCCACAAATATTGTTGAAGCAAATAACTTGTATATAATTTTTCCTTTAGCTTCCTTTGATTCAAATAATGGAAGATGCAAAGTTTGTTTCCCCATCTCTCACTTCAAGATAAACACACAAAAGTAGGAACAATTATATATAGATGCTTTATTATTATATTATAAAGTGTAGCTATGATTGACTGTGGGTTACGGGTGGCTCAAGCTGAATATGCATTACATAAAATATATATTTATCTGTTTTAGTTTATTTGATTGTTTTTGTTTTAATTGAGAACGTGACATAGCTTAAAAAAAATAAAATAAAGAAATTTTTTGAATTTTATGATATAAATTTAAAAATAATATAATTGTGTCAAAATGTGTTTTAATCTTGTAATCTTAACTATGTAAACTGAGATGTTAATTTAGGGAAACTTACATAAATATACTATGATAAAAAAATATTTACCTTATATAGCAATAATATTTTTTTTCACTTGTTCACTTTTAATTCATTTATAATACAAGTTTAATATATATTACAAAGAACAATTTATTATTCACATATAATACAAATTTTAATGATGAATCATACATTTATCACACATTTTAATACACTTATAATACAATGTGACAATTTTTTACCAAACAAACATGATATATTTCAAAAAACAATTATTATTCATATATATTGCATGCATAATTTACTTTTAATACATATTACAGACTTATCAAAGCATTGTTATAAATGATAATAAACAAAAAGTATCGCTTTATTTTTTAAAATGTGTTAATTTATGTAAAATCAGTAATTATTTTTTAAGATATATTAATACTAAAGAGTCGTTGAAAAAGACATGTTCATAGTTTTAATAGAATAAAAAAGAAAGGTTAAATAAATTGAGATGGAGAATACTCTTTTGTTTAGTCGATTTTTAAAAAAAATGTCTTTTTTTTCTTTTAATAATTTTTTAATTTTAATTTTTTATCTGATATATTTAAAATAATAAAATTATTTTTAATTTAAAATCACAAAATTTACTAATTTTAATTTTCTTCCATTTCTTAAATTTCAAATCCATTAAAATTAAAAAGTAAATTTAAAAAAGGTGGAAATATGACTATTTTATCATTTGTATACCTTACTAGATGCAGCAATAGGAGGACCACATTAAAGCAATTATATAAGGTGGGCGGAGCCGAACGTATTGCTGTTTTATCTCTTTTAATTCACGTGTCATTTTTTATTATCATTTGTAAATATTTCTAAATTTTTATTATTGTCATTTATAATAATATAAATTTTATTTTAATAAATCTAAATTAGATTAAAAATTAAAATTATTTAACTTCCTAAAACCAATTTCTATAGAAATTAAGATAGAAATAGTTAAAAATATTATTAAATATGTGTTGTAAATATATTTTATATGATGTTGCTCTTGAAATTTATGAACACCTGATTTACTATATATTTGGAGTGAAAATGTTGTGGAGCTCATTAATACATATAAGATATACATAAAAAGAATATTGTATTCATTTAACTAATAAATATATAATTATTTTAACTAATGGAATAAAATATTAATTGTCTTTTTTTTAAAATAATGATTAAAAGGGAGTGGCCAATGAGAATATAAAAAAAAAATTAAAAAGGTGCAGTGACTCTTCCCTCTACAAAACGATGAACCTGATGTTAGCACGTGGACAGATGATTATCTTGTAAATTTAAATTGGAGAATAAAAATATAGTAACATGCTATATCAAGTTAATTATATTAACAATAGTTACCATTTTATTTAAAAAATCCTGCAGTATGCTATTTAAATTTAATTAAAGGAAATTTAAAAATTATTAAATAAATATATTCATGATTTAGAATTTTCTTTATATTATCATCGTATATTATATATATATTATATAAATGAAACTGTTTATATTAACTGTTCAAATTTTATTTATTGTCACATCAATTAAAATTTAAAAAAGAATATATATTAGATCAATACTGACACATGGCCCTGTTGTAACTAGTATTTTATAAAAGATGAATTATACCTCTCATACTAATTATTTGAGGCTTTTAGGAAAAAAGATATGAAATATCCCTCGACTTTATCTTTTCGAGTTGATATAATTTTTGCTATAAAAGTAATTCATATATATTTTTACAGAGTTATATAAACGGCTCACATATATCACTGTCGTTACAAAATGAGTACACACATATACCTTCAATTAACGGAAGTTAAAAAAATTAGTTTAAAATTTATATTTTTTACTTTTAACTTTTTCAAAAAATTATTTAGGGATATATATGATTCTTCTATCAAAGTTAAAGATATATTTATTTTTTTCATACATAAATTATCTTTTGACTTTTTTTATTATAATTATTTGAGTTTCTTATTTTATTTTTTTCTTTCATGCCTTAGTTTAAAGAAAAAAATTTAAACAATTTTTTTTGCCTATATTGGGATTTAATTTTTGTATCTTTCAAAATTTCGAATCAATTTCGAAAGAAGAAAAAAATTTGGTCATCTACAATAAGTTTTACATATATTAGTGAAACATGAATAAATTTAATTATGAAAATAATAATTCTAAATTAATCACTAAAACAAAAAAAATCAAAAAAAATGACGAAAATTAAATTTATTCATATGAAATTATATTTTTTAGAAATTTTTTTTTTTAATTTTTATTAGAGAAAAGAATATATATAAATCATTTATTCATGCATAAAAATATATATAAATCACTTTCATAATAAGGAATATATCAACTCAAAATCAAACTCTTTCCCGTTTTGATCAGAATAAAGAAAAAGTCGGCACAAATTAATACTCCACCGACTATAATATTTCATTACAAAGTTTGTCATTTTGTTTCACGTGCTATTAACATCATCACTTGGTAGATGCAAGGACCATTGCACCTTGTACATTCTTTTTAGGCTGAATCAATACACGACATTTTAAATTTGGCATTAATTTTTATTTAAACATTTTAAATAAATTTTATTTATTTAAAACACTTTAAATAAATGTTACTATAATATTTTAATATTTTTTTATCAATCAGCTAAAACTATAAACTGTGTATAACACACTTGTGAATGACATGACATAATAACTACTTAAAAGCTAATTATGGCATTTGAATATAAAAATAATAATTCTAAAATAAATTATTAAAAAAATTACTAATTTTTCAGCAAAAATAAATAAATAAAATTTCTTATTTTCTACCATTCCACTCCACCTTATATTACCCACTCCTACCCCATCCTTTTTGCCTCCCCAACTCTACAATCATTTTTTAAAAAATTTTCTCCCAATTTTTTTAAAAAAATCATTAGATTTTAGGGGTTTTTTTAATTGATTTTGAAAATTATATATGACATTCTTCTAACTTTATTGAGAAAAATATGTCTTGTTTCAAAAAATCTTTTCAAAATAAGTGTGATGATTTTTAAAAATTTTATTCTTATAAACGTTTTAAAAATTAGTGTGATAGTTTTTCATTTTATTTTTCATAATTTGTATGATTTTTTTATCATGAATTTTCATGGGGGAAAGGTGGAATAAGTGGTAGGGCTAAAAAGTGAAGAAGAAGTAGAAGGAAAAAGAATTCAAAAACATCCAAAAAAAGACATCTCACACACTCAAAATTGGTATAACACACACAATATGTCAAGTCAGTAAAAAATATCAAAATGATACAACGAGACTCAACATAAGGTGTCTAAAATGAACAAAGTCTAGTTAAAGTGTCTAAGTGAAAATTGATGTCAACTTTAGGGGCTACCAATGGGTTTAACCTGCTTTTTATATTCTCATTTGTCATTCCCTTTTTAATCATTTTTTTTATAAATATATATATTTCTTTATATTGTTATCGTATATAAGTTAAAAATTGAAAATATGAAACAGTATTAATTTACCATATAAACAACATGAACTAGAATAACTTGGCAAATGTCTAAATTATTTGAAAAATAGAAATGAAAAATAAAAAACCACAAATGTAGAGAGCTTTTTTTCTTTATTATTTAACTGTCACGATCCAAATCCGGGCCGCGACTGACACCCACACTTACCCTCCTATGTGAGCGAACCAACTAATCTAAACCTTAACATTTCAATATAATATCAATATAAAGTAATGCGGAAGACTTAAACTCATTAATAAAATCAATAACTATTATTATCCCCAAAATCTGAAAGTCATCATTACAAGAACATCTACGATCAAACGACTAAACTAAGAGTATTCTAAAAGCTAAAAATACATAAGAAGCTAGTCCATGCCGGAAGCTCAAGGCATCAAGACTTGAAGAAGAAGATCCAGTCCAAGCTAGAAGCATTAGCTCACCCTGAATTTCCGATGTAGCAAGACTGGCTTGAATTACTGTTGAGTTGAAGACGATGGCACGTTTGCTGCACTCCACAAATAAACAAGAAGAGAACATAAAAGTAGGGGTCAGTACAGAACACGGGTACTGAGTAGATATCATCGGCCAACTCAAAATAGAAAACAGTATGTATTAAGCAATATCATAAAATCAACTAATATCCTTAGCATGCAGCATTTACAGTTACCATAACCCTTGGTTACAACACCAAGCACATCAATGAGGACTCACACCTCCTCATCATACTCATTTGGGAATTTAGTTCATTAGATTGGATATATTAACATATTTCAAGATTCATTATCTTTATTCCCCTCGTGTCGGTACGTGACACTCCGCTCCTCAATATACTATCCTGGTGTCGGAACGTGACACTCCGATCCTCATTCTATCCTGGTACCGGAACGTGGTACCCGATCCATATTCTATCCTGGTGTCGGAACGTGATACCCAATCCATATTCTATCCTGGTACCGGAACGTGGCACCCGATCCATATTCTATCCTGGTGTCGAAACGTGACACCCGATCCATATTCTATCCTGGTACCGGAACGTGGCACCCGATCCATATTCTATCCTGGTGTCGGAACGTGACACCCGATCCATATTCTATCCTGGTACCGGAACGTGGCACCCGATCCATATTCTATCCTGGTGTCGGAACGTGACACCCGATCCATATTCTATCCTGGTATCGGAACGTGGCACCCGATCCCCTAATCTCACCACTTTCGTTCATCAAGCCTTCTTTTATACCAAGGCACATCATTAACAAAGTAGATTAGGGTTTCTCTTCAAGATTTGGGATTCAATAGCTTCATCATGCTTAATATAATCACAATTATATAATCACATTCATGCATGCATACAATTAAGCACATAGCAGGGTTTACAATACTACCAATACATATCATTCTCTATTAAGAGTTTACTATGAAAGCATGAAAACCATAACCTACCTCCACCGAAGATTAGAAATCAAGCAAGCAAATTCCCAAAGCTTTGTGTCCTCTTCGTTTCTCCTCTTTCTCGTTCAACTTTCTCTCTCTTTCTCTTGTTCTTTCTCTTGTTCTTTATTCAAACCCTCTTTCTTTTACCCTAATTAGTATATAATTAAGGATAAAAGATGGCAATAATGCCCCAAGTAATTAGACTTATTAACATTAACCCACTAACTTTATAATTAAGGCAAGAATAGTCAAAAACGTCCCTTAAAACGTATCAAGAAATCCGACCCGGACTGGGATTGCGCAACCTGTGACGGGCCGTCGTGCCTGCAACGGTCCGTCCTGCAGGTCGTCGCAAAGTTCAGAGACCCAAATTTCCACCAAGGATCTGTGACGGTCCGTCACACTTGTGACGGTCCGTCCTGCCATTTCGTTACAGAGTTTAGAGAGTCGATTTCAGCACCAAAATTTCAAAATTTCTAAGTGTTTTGGGACGAGACACCCTCGACGGTCCGTCGTGCCCATGACGTTCCATCGTGGGTTCCGTCGTCTCAGCCTGTTTTTCCAGAAATAAAATCTGATGCTCAAAACGACTAAACAGGTCGTTACATTAACATTCAAAATCTAATATTTTTTTTGGAAATAAAGGAGTTCATTTTTCAGAAAATCATTCAGATAAAAATGTACTTATATTGATGTGTATATCAAATTCACAAATACATATCATATTCATATGTATGAATATACAATAATATTATTTAATTAAGATTAATTCAAAGTATTAGTTAATTCCTTTCCAAAATCAAAAAAAAAAATTAGTTAATTATTTTATGTTACATTAAGTTAGTGTAAATGTCTTGTGTGAATTAATATTAAGGATTTTTATAAAAATATATACAATCATAGGCCATAGCTCTTTTTTTTTTTTGCAACAGTACTTATATCCACGATAAAATTATACACTTACATAAAGTATTAATCTGGTATATGAAGTATTTGAAAATTATATCGAACTAAATATTTTTATGTATAAAATAAAATTTAAAATTTATTTATATAGTATAGGTTTGTTTGGTTTCAGATTGTTTTTTTAGTTAAACTCAAACCAAGTATAGTTGGAGTTTTCTTTTTCAATATCAAACTAAGTTAAACTAAACTACTGGTTCGATTATTTTTTTTTCAAATTGACTCAACTGATTCGCTTTTTAGTTTAACTTTGTACATCCCTATATAGATATATAAAAAAAAAAGTATGAAATCTATAGAGAAAAGACATAATGAAATTATTGAAGTTGTTTCGGATTTTCATAAAGACACATTTACTTTGCGACTGTCCTATTACCCCATTAAATAATTTTGAACAGATGATATTATACCATTTTTCGATCAGCCCCAAATTTTAACAAGCAAGTGAGTTCACACCTCAATCTTAAATTTCATTTCATCTTCCACCTCCCATTTTCATATCTTCATTTTCTTTTTTTCTCTTCACCTCCCAACCCCCCAGGTCAAATTGAAACTCACTTTCATTTTTTCTTTTCCTTTTTCTTCTTCTTCTCCGATCAAATTCTTTATAAAATCCATACTATTATTTAGACTTTATTGAATTATTGATAACAAAATTAATTATTTTTTTTAGAAAATTTAAAATTTTACAGGTATCATCAACTACTCATTTCATATACATTCAAAATTAGAAATGATAATTTTAAAAGAATCAATTAATTTCTCGAAAATTGAAAGAACTTAATTGAAATCAAATAAAAAAATATATGATATTTTCTGAACATCTTCAAATCCAATGAGTTTATCAAATTGTTCGAAATGTAAGAAAATATTTCAATAAAATATTAAAACTATAGAGAGTAAAATTAATAGTAATAAAAAGAAAAAAGAAGGTGAAGTTGTGATAAAAATGACATTGAAAATAAGAAGTTACAATGAATGGAGATGAAAATCAATTTTTGAAAAGAAAGAGAAAAATAAAAAGAAAAAAAATCAAAATAATAAGAAAAATAAGAAAATATATTTTAGGGTGCTCATTTTCTTTGAGAGAGTGCACACCACTCTCTTGTTAGATGGACGAAAAATGATATAATTATATCTATTCAAATTTATTTAGTAGGGTAATAGGACAATTACAAAGTTAATATATCTTTTTAAAAATTTGATATAACTTCAATAATCACTTTATGTCTTTTTCTCGAATCTATATAATTAATGAGTAAGTACTTTGTGAAAAAACCGTTATGTTGCCATTTTCAGCTAGTGACGTGGTTGAGTGGCCATTTTCCATATTTATTGGTAATTAGGTCAATTTTGGTTAGTAACATAATTGAATGGTCATTTTCTATAATAAAATATGACGTGACATTTTAGTAATTAGTAGTGCTCGTTAATTTTAGTTAGTTCTGTGATTGAGTGGTCATTCTCCATATTTAATAATAATTAGGTCAATGTTGGCTTAGTAACATGGTTAAGGGTAACCATCATCGATTGTGGTGCATTGATGAAATTGTTTTATCTTTAATTAGAAATTTCAGATTTGAATTTTGTATATGAAGAAAATTCTATTAGAAGTGTCATTTCCGAATGAGCCCTATAAAGTGCAACTAGAATTGGATCGGGGCTCCAATACAATCTCTAGCACTGAGAGTGGTCATACTTAATACATTACTGGTCTTTCGGATACGTAGGTGACGGATATATTCGAGAGGGAGGATGCATCATAAAGGGTATGGGACATCCCGATATATCTCTATACTTTCTAATACATTAGTGGACATCTGAATACATAGATAAGGGATGTATCAGAGAGGAAATGAGTGTATACGAGTGAGGGATTGGATGTATCAACTGGAGGAGAGTGATGTATTCGAGAGGGAATATTTGAAATACACCTTTTTGAATCAGGTGTTTTCCATGTAAAATACTATGATTTTACTTACTATTCTTACTGCTTTGTTCGAATACGTTAGGCAACATATTTCACGCTTAGGTGAAAAGTTAAAATTAGTAAATTACTGGACCGTACAGACTATCAATAACATCACACGCTATAATTTTGTGAGTCAAATTACTTAAATATTAACGATCAAGGAACCAAATTACACTTATTTTTTTTATAACTTTTAAAATTAAAAAGATAAGATAACGATTATATTAAATAGTGTCCTATAAATTAAGACAAAACAAATACTCTATCTATCCCAATTTATGTAACATATTTTATGTTTCAAGAATCAAACAACTTAAGTTTGATCAAGAATTTTCTCATGAAATCTTCAGATTTTTTAAAATGAAATACATATATTTGTAAACTATGTAAAAAGTGTTATAGGTAACAATAATTGACAATTCAAAATATTTAAAAGATATACGAAAAACTATATCAAAATTTGAAACGTGTTGCATAAATCGAAATAGAGGGAGTAATAGATATTGGACTTATATCACATAAATTGAGACAGAAAATAATAGATATTAGGTCCGTGTTGGTACGAATTCTTATATCTAGTGTGTGTATGTATATCATACATATACTTTTTTTTGGGTTACTTAACACAAATCTTATAGTATTAAGAGCTACTTACATCATTTTCAATTCTTTTTTAAATTACAAAAACCCTTAAATTTGGATGAATATGAATGTCTAGATATATCGTATCTCAATTTCAAATACATCACTCAACTTTCTGATACATCGCGTAAAGTGATCGACTATTATCTCTGACTGATACATCTCGTAAAGTAATATCTCGATACATCGCGTATATCCTGATACATCGTCTAAAATAATATATTTGACCGATACATTGTGTAAAGTGATATATCCAACTGATACATCACAAAAAATAGGATTTTTTAAAAATATTTTTTTTCAAATAATAGGATAGTTTAGAGAATGTAGTAAATAAGTTGTCTATTTGAGTAATATTTTTTTAAAAAAAAAGCCAACACGATACGAATTTACTATTTGAAATTTATAAATTTCAGGAGAAGTATCAAATAAAAATTATAATACTTAAATTGTACAACAAATATTTAATCTTTTCATAGTTATCTCTATCTCAATCCGTATAGTATTTAAATTTTAAAAAATTTCAATATTTTTAATTTTTAATGTCATTTAGATATAAATTTTTAAATAAAATTTAAATCATTATAAATTATAATAATTAAAATTATTTAAAAATAATATAAAAATATATTTTATTTTAAAAATAAAAAATAACACTTAAATTAAAACGAAGATATAAGGCGAAATTATTAAATTCACTTACATTTATTCTAGCACGCCGTGTATAATTGTTTTAACGTGGTCCTCCTGCAGCCTAGTAAGCTACAAATAGTAAAATAATCATACATTTAATTTATTTATTTTATTTTAATGAATACGAAATTAAAGAAAATAACAATTTTTTGAAATTTTATGATTTTACATTAAAATATTCTATAATGATATAATTTGAATATGTTAGATAAAAAATTAGAAAAGAAGAAGATTTTTCTAAACAAATTAGACGAAAAAAAAAAGTATTTTTTCATTTCAATTTATTTGATCTACTTTTCTTTTGAGATAATGCACAAGTATCCCTCAATCTGTCAGAAATGTCAGAGACACACTTATATTATATCAAAATCCTATTATTTCTGAACTTATTTTATTAATAATTTTCAACTTCTTTTCGACCTATGTGACACTATCTTGTGAGTTCAACGCTGATTGACTTTTTTTTCAAGCTAGTGCCACGTAGGCCGAAAAGGGGGTAGAAAATTACTTATAAAATAAGTTCAGGAGGATAATAGTATCTTAGTATAATATAAGTGTGACACTATCTTGTGGATCCAACGATAGTTGACTTTTTCTTTCAAGCTAGTGCCACGTAGGCCAAAATAAGTTCAGGGGGTAATAGAACATTAATATAGTATAAGTATATCTATGAAATTTTAGACATAAATTAAGAAGGTACTTGTACATTTTACCTTGCTTTAACAATATTTGTGGATATTTGTTTAATATGGTTATACAGATTAATTATCAAGCCAAGTAAAAGGGGAATCTGGGAGATTAGCATGGATATGTATGTTCTTAGCTGAGGATTATCACTTAGGTTGTGTTAAGATTTTTGAAGCCCATTTAAGAAAATAATTTTCTAACCGAATTTTAATTAGTCTGTTAATTTATGGGACTTGAGAAATATAGGTAGGACTAGATTGTGAGCCAATAAAAATTAGGAAAAATTAGTAAACTAGTCAAAATAAATAACATATTTAGTAAAAATATTCATACTTTTCAAATATTAGCAATAATGTCAAAAATGTCATTATTTTTAAAAATTTATGTGTCCCAATTTTTCCAATTTTATCTCTCTTTTTCAATTAATTCTATATATCCTTTTTTTTAAAAAAAAAATCATTCTCTCTCATATTTATCTTTTCAAATTGTTAATTTTCTCTCCCATTTAATTTTTTTTCTCTCTCATGGTTATCTTTTCTGATTTTCCTCCAACATTCAAGTTGCAAATATTTTTTTGCAATATATTTTGGTTGTTTTTTAAATAGAAAATTGAATCAACAAGAATCCCTTTGATTAAGGTATCTCTAATCTTTATCCAATTTTCAGATTTTTTTTCTAATTTTATTTTTGTTTAAATCTTAAAAAAATGTTGTTTGTATTTTTCAATTTCCGTTATGATTTACTCTACAATGGCTGAATTCAAGAGGCTTACTAGAGGTATTCATTTTAATCAACCAATTTATGGTGATTTTTCATTCTTTAATTTATTTATTACTTAACATAAATAGTGTATAATGTATGATCCGCTGCTAAAATGAGAGAAGAAAGAGGGTAAGAACATTTACAAGACTCATTGGTGTGCAAAACCTTCCTCAAATTCAGAATGCAAATGTAGAATCTTTGTCTACTCGCGAGGATCTTGAAAAAGACGACGAAGATCGGATAGTTGTCGAACAATTTTCTATTAGTTTGTTTTGTATTTATAGTTCTTTTTTAGAATTTGGTATGCTTTCTTAATTTGTATTCAAATCACTATGTATACTATCAATATTTGTTTTTTTAAAAATTTCATGTTTCATGGTTTATGAATCTTGTATTTGTCCCTAATTTGTATTCATCCAACTGTATGTCAACTAGTTATGTATTTTATTTATAAGAAGAACAACTTTCTATTAGTTTGTTTGTATTCGAATACAAATACAAATAATAGACATATTGGAATGAATACGACTTAGAAAAGGAAACAAGATTTTGAAAAGAAAAATAAATACATAGTGAAAAATATATACGAATACAAATGTATTTCTTAAATAGCTACATTTTATTTGACATACATATTGGAATGAATACAAACTAATAAAGGTATATCAACTGAATTTGACATTTTTTTCTAATTTGTATTTCAACTAGTTATGTATTTTATTTAACAATGAGTACACCAAATATTCAATTATTTCTTTTCAATTTTATATTTCATTCACTTTTTCATCATACTAATTTTTTGTATTTTATATATTATTATACAAAATTCTAAATAAAAACTAGAATAAATAAAAATACAAATAAAATACATATTGAAATGAATACATACAGGATTTTTGAAGAAAAAAATAACTATGTAGGGAAAAATATATGAAAATACAAATATATTTCTTAAATGACTATATAGATAAATTCGGCATATCTATTCGAATGAATACAAACTAATAAAAAACTGTAATAAATATAAATAGTATATATTGTGGAATGAATATAATTTTAAAAAGGTAAAAATTCTGGAAAAAAAAACAAACAAAATTTAAATTTTATTTGAAAATGTAACTGATGAGAAAATTAAGGATGCTTGCCTTTTTTTGAAATATTCCCCCCTTAATTTTCTCCTTTTTGTTATTAAATAATTATATTCTTTAAATAAAAATAAATAATAAAAACATAAATAAGATACATAACAAACTAAAATGACATTTTTACTAAATATTGAAATTGTTGCTAATGAGTCCTCTTAAATGCTAAAATATTGACATTTTGAAAAATTTCCCTAAAAATTAACTAAAAATATAATATAATATTAAAATTTAAAATTAAGGAGAATTCAAACTCAAAACAATTAAGTTAATATTTCTATTTAGATATGTATACTTTTACTAGAAAAAAACTTAATAAATATTGTCAAAATAATTTTATTTGTAAATTTGATTAACAAGCAGTAACGTTAACATTGTATCATGTAATATTGTTTTGTCTATATTTATAATAATATTTTTAAATTATAATTTATAATTTAATTTAATAATTATAAAAAATATATAATTTTTAAAATGTGAGTTGTAGCCTATATTGTAGCTCTAAAAAAAGGTATATCTTTAATTTCTATATTTAATAAGTTTTCCAATTCAAATATTCTATGTGGCATGTTTAAATTTATAATATTCAAAATGTTATACATATTTTAATTTGAGATTATAAAATTTTTACACGATCAAATTGTAATACTTAAATTGAAATAAGTAGTTGTTTGGTAGTTAATTAGAAGAAATGTCATACATAAAATGAGACTGAGGAAGTATATTTATATTCGGAGTAACAATATATATATATATATATATATATATATTGTTACTTCGAAATTTTTAAATTTTTTTAAATGAAATTTATATATTTATAAACTAAGTAAAGAGTAATATAAGTCACAATAATTGATAATTCAAAATGTTAAAAGGATCTATGAAAAACATACGGTCAAAGATATACTTATTTGAATCTTGAAATACGAAAAATACCACATACAATGAGACGAAGGGAGTAATAATATTTAATGAGACTGATACATAGTTTCTTTTGTTATAGATATTTTTACTCGAATACATTTGGTATGACATTTATTAAATGCATTCTGGTGATGAATACACTATAGAAATACTCAAATACATTGATACAAATGTATAATAGTGAACAAAAGCATACTCAAATATATGATATGAATGTAAAATAAGAAACTAATAAACTTGAATACATTATTAATTTATAACAAGTTGCAAGATACACATTACATTATTACAAAATGAATGAGATATAATAAGTTCTCTTTGATCATTGATACAAATGTGCAATCAATATCATATACCAACAAATAAATGTGATACAATAACAATGAAATAAATACACTCAAATCATGAATACAATGCAGATACAAGTATATTGATATATGAATAGAAACATCACCATTAATTTAGCAACAACTTCTTCAATTCGTTATTTGAAATTAAGCTTCAAAGCTTTTTCTCATAGAAATTTCGTAAATCATTGATGGTAAGGTTTTTTTTTGTGGGAAGAGGAAGCACATCGTCACTAAATTTGAATTTGAAAGAATTCGAAAGAATCGTCCATGGAAGAAAAGAAGAAGAAAATTAAATATTTATGAAAAAGGAAAATTGTCTTAATTTAGGGTTATAAACTAATTTAGAGAGAGAAAAGAGTGAAAATAGATAATTGATTAATACAATGCCTAGAAAGACACTAATTTAAAGATGCTTTTAAATTCAAACATAGTTATGAACTGGATATTATATCTGCAAATTATAATTTCATTTATTAAACTATAGTTAATACATAAAAGGGCCAAAATATTTCTGAACCATCTGAAATGATTTAATATGGATGAACTTTCACATATAGCCACTTAAAAATAGTTTAAATATTCCACATAGATATAGTTTGATAACCATAATTCGTACCACATGTTATAGGGAGGCGAGAGGCTAGTGAAACTGGAAGAGAGAGAAGAGAGGAGAGAGGCGAGAGAGAGGGAAAAGAGTGGGAGAAGGTGAATTGTATAATATGTATATCGGTCTGATAATTGTATATTATACATATGTATTTGTATATATGACAAGCGAGGTTTGGGAGAAGGAGGAGAGAAGCGAGCAATACTGGGAGAGGCAAACGAGAGAGGGCAGAGAGTCAGAGAGAGGTGAATTGTATATGCATATCAGCTAGATAATTGTATATATTATACATATGCATTTGTATATATGCAAGCCAGATTGAGAGAGAGAGAGGAGATAGACAAGCGAGAATGGGAGAGGGATGAGAGAGGAGAGCGAGAGAAGGCAGGGAGTAAGAGAGAAGTAAATTGTATATCTATATCGATCAAATAATTGTATATTATACATATATATTTGTATATTTTGGCAAATTATACATATATAAATTATAAAAACTCAAAGTCACCCACATAATTAATGTATAATATTAGTTGTGAATTGTAACTATAGCAAACTATAACTATGATGAGTAATCAAGTAGTATAAGTTGCATAATTTTCCCTTTAATATTCCCCTCATTCACCTATTAAGTTATAAAACAATCCATATATATTACATATTTAAATCTTTTCAGATTGTCCAGTGGTATTTTGACCCTTTTACGTATATCTATATGAAGTTTTTCAATTCTAAATCTACACATAGGAAAGTTAAAAATCATAATATTCACAACACACTATAAATATTTTCTTTATTTCTTAAATTTCATGTTCAGTTAAACTAAAACACTTAAACTATACCGGCTCCTGATTTCGATTAATTATTTGCAGATATGAGGGTAATTTTCCAGACGTAGACATATTTGTTTGTACAGGCAGGTCCAGTAATGGAGCCTCCGACAATGGTGATTAACACAATATTATCAGTCATGTCATATAATTACCCTACTCAAAAGTTGAGTGTATACCTTTCTGATGATGGTGGTTCACAAAACAATTGACTGGTGATCTTGTTTCAGGTACAATATATTCTTTTGTTGAACTTTGAATTTTTCTTTTCGAATTGTTGAAAGTATTTGTATCTTTCATATAGACTAAGCTACATTCATTTTTTTAATAATAAAAACATGTCATGTGGTAAGTTTGCAACTCACGCTAACATGACTTGAAGCATTTGTTCAGATGAATGATTATTTTATTATTTATAGGGGCGAATTTAACCAGGGTTATAGAGAATCACGTGATATATATATATACATGTATATACTGATTAAAATCATATAAAAGATGTATAAAATACAAGGTGACAATCCTCAAAAAAAAGTTTGAAAACTTTTTGAAGATGAACTTCCCAAATTTGCAAAAGTAGTTCTTGACACATTCAAATACAATTTCAACTACAAAAAATTTTTGATGTTTCAATTTAAATTGTTGAAACGTCACTTAATTCATGTCCAACCCCTATCCAAGTTCAGTTTCACAAGTGAAAAAAGATGTTTCACTTGAAAAACTCATGTTGAAGAAAAAAAATACTTTTTTTAAGTTCAAACTCCTCTTAACAATCTTTTTTTCCAATTCTCTTCCAACGAGCAAAAATAAAGCAAGAGGAACTATAAAATCCTCTGCCAATTAAACATTTAAATTAACATGTTCCTGTACTTGTGCTTCCGAAGACAGCAGAATCAGGAATACAATCATATTCCCGTCTATAATGTGTCCGAAGACAATTGACAAACAAAACTTTAGAAATATGAATGTAGGAGAAAAGAGAATGACTATCACAAAGGGGCAGCCTGATGCACTAAAGCTCCCGCTATGTGTTAGGGTCCGGGGAAGGGCTGGACCACATGAGTCTATCATACACACGAGAAACGAAGCTGAACTCTTACTTTGGCTTTCTGGAAAGGATAACCTATCTAACTACCCTTTAGGACTGATCATGACAGCTCCGTTATCACCCGTTCACATTTTTCTTCTAAAATCTTTACAGCTTCTGTAAACAGCACCTCAGGTGGCAAAGCTCCAGTTGATTCTATGGTAACTAGAAAATACACAAGAAATAACGTAAGTTTCTCTGAAGATAAAGCTATTTGATCAGATGAATTGGATCAAGGAATGGTAAATCAGGTATCATCAAGAAGCACATAGATGAAAAATATGCATGAATTTTTATCATGTTACTATGAACCTAGAGCATAAAGAATCTGTTTTCACTCTGCCACTTGTAAATATGATCAAAATGCTAACATATTATACTCAACCTAACACTTTGACATGCAGTATTTCAAAGTGACGAGTAAATTGAAGTTAAACTCTCAATACCCTAAAATCTCTTGGCACTAAAAGTTAACATCAAAGCCTGAAACAGAACTGATTCTGCTTAGAATGAAATGAAAAAATGCTAAATATATTACTACCAGTATTTTCTTGGACAAAGTACTATATTATTATCATTATCTCCCAAACTGAAATTGAAATTCAAGAAACTTGAATTTAAGCTCACACGGAAGTAGATAATAGTAGGGGACAAAGATACAGATATTATTCTATTTAAAAGATACCAAGAAATTTGGACGTCTCCGCATACAGTATTCAACCAAGTAAATACACTACTATTACTATACTTACAGATGAAATGATCATTTACACGTCTCAGTGCTACATTCTTGTCCCAACCTTCCTCTCTGATGCATTCCCTACAGAGAGTGCAAGCCCTTGGTCGAGCAACAGTTGCCCTCTTTTTACCTATACATGAATGCTTGTTAGAAACAATGGAAAAAGCATTATCACATCAGCTTTGCATTTTTAAATTTGCAATTAGTGACCTAATTAGATCAAGGACTGACAGATAAATGTCGCTATAGTGGCTATACCTTTACCAATATCTTCGATGTCAAACACCTTAAGCGGACACTTCTTCACAAGTGCTTCTGCTTCATCATCTTCAATATCCCGCAATAATAAAACCTTCAGTGCCAAAAATAATAAGATAAATACCAATCATTTGCAAAAATAAATTGGACTTCAATTTTAAGACTTAGAATTTGAAAACTAATAGTCAGAAGGTAATAATTTCTATACACAAAATCAAATACTGTGAAAAAATCTCTAGTCACCTCGGGAAGCATCCTGTACCACGCCGTAGCCACAGGAGACCACTTTGCATGTGTCTTACCCATTCCTTTAACAGCATGAGCTTCTAGCTCGATTTCCTACAATATTGTGGAATGAGTGAGTGCACTGCATAGGAAGAACCAAAAGGTGCTGGCACAATTTCTACGGAACTAGTAATATGGCGGTTCTAGTATATTTGATCTTCAAAACGTCTGTAACAAATGGTTGTGTTTAATAGTATCTTCACGTAGTAATATTCAAAGCAAAGAAAGGATACAAAGAAAGAATTAGTGCACTACATAGAAAAAGTCAAAAGATGTTGATGCAATTTTGCCATACTTGGTCTAATGGGGATACAGTAATTTAGAACAAAACTTGCATAACAAATGGTTGCCTAGCAGAATCTTCACATAGTAATATGCAAAGCCAAAAAAGGATACAAAAGCAAAAGTGCACCTATAAGTTGTGAAATAACAAAGAGCAAAGTGCTGACAATCAAGCAGCAATAGTACAATGTTCAACAGTTCAAATATTTGCTCTAATAAGTTTCTTCCCTTTTCAACAGAAAGCAGCAAATAAGAAAATACAAGACACAAGGGCTACCTGACCCGGTCCAAGTTTGGCTACAATAATATCTGCATCTTTTGGGGCAATTGGTTCGTCCGAGAATTCTGGTCGAGTATCCTGACTACAGCTGAATGAAGTATAAGTTTTTGGTTTCGCACTCGAACTTGATGCTGAATGTTCTGTTCCTAGTATCAATTCACTGCCATTTGGTAACCACTTCAGCTCACTAGACAAGACTGCAATTATTAACACAGAAATGCAGAAGAATTAATTAGCCTGCATGAGTAGTAGCAATCAAATGAAGCACCACACATGAAAGAACAGAAAACGCAGAACTAAATGATGGGAAAATTTTCATGATATAATCATACTAATAATATTACCTCTAAGTCGATCACTGCCTTTTGTACAACGGACATGGAGTTTGAAAACAATTGTATTCTTTTCATTAGGGACATCATTTTCTGGAAAATAAGGACAAGGTAATTATACATCATAATTCCCATCAAAGGCAATCCCTCTATTTGAAAAAGGGGGGAGGGGATTAAAATAAAACTCAATAGTAACAACTGATATGATGTTACAAGAAGATCTAATACCTGACATATACTCAAACAGCCTTGGATCGACTTTAATTGGGATGAGACCAAGCCTATGAGCAAGCACTTCATCTTGGATGATGGACGTATTGTTTGCAATAAGAACTTTTTCAATAGCCATGGTTGGAAGCTGAATGAAAACCAGACAGCAAGGCAAATAAATAAACTTCGTCAACATTTCAAATGTCAGACACAATTCATCAAGTAGAGGAACAACATCAGCCAGAATATGCTATGAGGAAACAAATATATATATATATATATATATATATATGTCCCAATCATCGAGTTCATGTCCTTAAACTAACCGACAAGTTTATATGGTTCAATCAAAATGACTTGTTGATAAATAAGCAGGGAATACAGCTCAAAGTAGCCCAGAATCAATCATTAGTGAAGTCCTACCACGTCGCCTCAACAACATACTCAGTATAATCCCACACCTTACCCTACCCTGGGAGGTAGAGAGGCTTCCCGATAGATCCTCAGTTCAAGAAAATAATAGGAGTGCAAAAACCACGACAAAATACCCAGCAAGGCATGACAAAGCATTCTAAAAAAGAAACAGTAACTACAACAAAATAATACAATAATATAAATTCAAGGAACAACAAATAGTACTACCAGAAAATAAAGAAAGTAGCTAAATTAAGGGCCCGTTTGGATGGGCTTAATAAAAGCAGTTTTAAAAAAGTACTTTTGAAAGTGCTGAAACTTGTTTTTAAAATAAGCAGTTATGTGTTTGGATAAAAATGTTGAAGTTAAAGAAAAAAGTTGTTGATGTGTTTGGCAAATAAGTGCTGATAAACATCTTTTTAAATCAAAATGTCTGAAATACCCTTAAAAGTTGTTAACATAATAAAAGTTAACTAATTTATATTTTACAGCCATAAATAATTATATTTTGCTATCATTTACATATTTCTTTCTCATCACAAATTATTTATAAGAGGAATATAAACTTATTATAGATTTTAAAGATAAGTAATTTGAATAGATCAAAGAACGATTTAAGATTTTATTTTAGTTTCATCCATAGGTAATAATAATTGTCTATCATTCACATATTTATTTGTTATCACAAATTATTTATAATAGGAATATAAATTTTTGTTTAAGTTATATATGCAACTTAGTTTACATTTTTTGATAATATATAATTTGAATAGATCACTTAAAAGATTTAAAATTTATTTTATTTTCAATCATTAACAATAGTCATTGTCTACCATCCACACGTGAAAAGGGAAAATGGAAGAAAGAGATGCTAGGTTATGTGGGTAATTTGGAGATTGTATAAAAATATTAAGGGTAAAAAGGTAAAAATATGGTCAACTTAAAAGAGCCTACCCCAGCTTTTAACTTTTGACTTAAAATAAGTTTTTTTTAACTTAAATAAGTTATTTTGAGTATTGTCAAACAGCTAAATAAGTCAAAAACCAGTTTTAAGTTAGTTTGACCAGCTTTTAAGCTGAGCCAAACGGGCTCTTAGTTAAATTTGAAAGCTTTCAGCTTCTGCTACACATTACTATTTATCAGCAATATCTCTACCCTTTTCTTATTTGTAACAAAAAAATCAGGTTAACTTGTTTCTGCTTCTTAAAATAAAAAGTTGAAGCAGAAGCACAAAATTACTTCAAAATGTGAAAAATCTAATTTTTTTTCAACCTGCAGGTTTAAACTTTGAAACTTCACAGCTACCATTGCTTCACTAAGAGCCCGATTGAATTGGCTTATTTCAAGTATTCTTTTAAGCACAAAATAAACAGTAAAGGAAAACAAAACCTAACCACATCACAAATTCAATTCAGGAAAACTGCGCAGAGAGGGAGAGAGAAGTGAGCACCTCAGCAATAAGGATTCTGCGAAATGCATTGGCAAGAGAAGGATCAATACCAATCATATCAAACTCCAATTCATCCTCCTCAAGTCTCACAATTTCCACTTTGAAATTATCACGAAATTGCTCAAACCGCACACTGTTATCAACACCCATAGCCGCATAAGCACCTGAATAATTTACATTCTCTGTCTTCACTCCCAAAACAACAAAAAAAAATCATAAGAACAGTAAGCAAAACTCAAAATTCTTCACTAACAAACTCAAAATCACAAAACAACAACATTAATGAAGAAAAATCAAAACTTTACATTAGTAGGAGCTAAAGAACCACAGAGAACGCGAGTCCTCTGAAGCTCAATGTGAGGAGGCAACTTCCCCTTTGGCAAGTCCGGCAAATCCCATACTGAAACCTTTGTGAAGGTCTCCTCTTGTGTTGATGTGCCTTCGGAATCCATGCTCTCGTTCTCTGTTGCGGTGCCCATGATTAGGGTTTAGGGTTTAAGTTCTTACCAGTAAACAGGGAATCTCCGCCTGTAATTTAAGAAAGGAAAAGGGTCAAGCCCTAAACTATTAAAAAAGGCAAAATTTTCAAAATGTCGATATTTTGGCATTTAATAGGTTTTCTTAGCCACACTTTTAATATTTATCTAATAATGTCAATATTTTAATTTGTTTATATATTTGATTTATGTATTTTTTATTTGTTTGATTTTCAAGATTACAATTATTTAGAAAGGAGAAAATCAAGGGAGATAATATTTTTAGAAAAAAAAACATATCACTTAAAATTCTCATCATTTATAATTTCAAAAAAAATTCATTTTTCATTCTATTAGATCGACTTTCTTTTTTATTATGTTTTCTTTATAATTGTATATCGATACTTTTTACATTTTATGTGCTCACTTTACTATTTAAATTAAAATTGAATTTTTTTTACTTTCAAACTACAATTTCAGTAATCAAAATTGGATCACAACACACAGATATATATATATATATATATATGTATATGCATTGTAAAAAATATTATTGATCGTTTCTCAATATATATGAACATGATTTATGAAAGGGTACAAGATTTTGGGGGGTGGGGGTGGAGAGAATAGCATACTTGGTGAAAATAATAATTCTGTTAAGGAATGATATAATATTTTAATAAAATAAATACAAATTGACTATGAAAGAAGTAAGAATACAAGATTCTAGAAAACAGATAGCATTCATAGTAAAATAATATAATCAGGATATAATATTTTAAAAAATACAAATCAACCGTTAAAAAAAGGATACGTATATGCTTAAAAAATACAAATTAATATGAGATAACATACATAGTAAAAATGATATAATAAGAATACAATATTTTAAATAAATACAAATTGATTGTTAAAAAATAGGATACATCTATGCTTAAGAAATAAAAATTCATATGAGATACATATTTGAATGACAACAAATAAAAAAGAGATACAATGTTCTTAATAAAAATACAAATGATGAGTAAAAGAAAAAAAAATTGACAAACAAAAATTAATATGAATACTATTTTGGTATGAATACTATTTTGTAGCCTTTTTCTTGACTCTCTCTTTCTTCTTCGTCTGGTATGTTCCCTTTTTCCAATTCTTTTTAGCAAATTAAAATCTAAATTTGTGTTTACTTGTGAATTAATAACCCTATAAGCAAAATTCGAGATTATTAAATATGAATTTACAAAAAAATCAAACAATATATTATGTATGAATGCTAATGTGGATTACTACAAATTACAATCTACTAAATCTCAAATATGAAAACAAAATATAAAAAAAAAATAGTGTTTCAAATACTAAATTCCGAAATGCATAAATATTTTATGTGTATGTTAACAAACTCACATAAAAATTTAAAAAAATGACGAAAATCTGTAATAGATATATTCAAAATTCAACATAATTTTTTTATTTTGAAAACAAAATCTCATGAAATCTCGCAAAATAATTGTTGATTTCAAAAATACCTTTATGTATTGAGAGATTTCTTAAATTAATCATAGATCTGAAAAAATTGGCATGAACTTGAATAATTAGTTTTTCTTCAATAATGCGAGAGAGAATAATGATGAAAATTTGGTAAAAGAGAAAAAAAATTGAAAACCTGAAAGATGAAAATAAATTCAATAGTATTAAAGTCTAGAAAGAAGTCTAAATGGATACTGAAGGTATTTAATGTTGGACTATTCTGAAAAATAAAAGGAAAGACAAATAATAGTATTTGAATACAAATTATTTTTTATAATATTGACATTTTGATATTTTAAATAATTATTTTAAAGTATAGATACTTTTACTAATTAAGTTAGGAATTGTGACTACTAAACTAATTTTTTCATTCAGGAAAAACGTTTACATATACCCGCTAAAAGTTTGACCCTCGGGTCCAACTTTTCGCGCATATATATATATATATATATATGCGCTCTTGTAAACTTACTTTGCTAGAAATAACTAATTCATTTTTTCTTTCTTTAAATAAGAAGAAAAAAGGTCAAATATGCCCCTAAACTATTTGAAAAGGTCTAGATATACCCTCTGTTTAAAGTTTGGTTCACTCATACCCTCGTTGTCCAACTTTTGGTCCAAATATGCCCTTATGAGCGTTAGTTGTCATGTTGGACATATCAAACTTATTTTTCATTTCTTTAAATGTCACGTGGAATTGTTATGTCATTTTGACCTTATCACATGACATTTATATAAAAATGGAAAGATATTCGGACTCATAAACAACTAATCCGACCCATAAATCAACTCCTTTCAAATTCACTATCCGACCCATATTCTTCCTTTTTTTTATTAATCAATTACTCATTTTCGGAATTTATCAAAAAAATAAAAATTAAAAAAAATTATTGAAAATCGGTTGGATAATTTTTTTAAAAGGGGGTTG
The DNA here is from genome assembly GCF_036512215.1 of Solanum lycopersicum. Classification (NCBI taxonomy): domain Eukaryota; kingdom Viridiplantae; phylum Streptophyta; class Magnoliopsida; order Solanales; family Solanaceae; genus Solanum; species Solanum lycopersicum. The sequence continues at coordinate 6,332,072 of NC_090811.1, forward strand.
AATTATGGGTTGGATTAGGTGTTTATGAGGCCGAATATCTTTCTATTTTCATATAAATGTCATGTGATAAAGTCAAAATGACATGAAAATTCTATGTGGCATTCAAAGAAATGAAAATGAGTTGGATATGTCCAACATGACAACTAACGCTCATAAGGACATATTTGAACCAAACGTTGGACGGCGAGGGCATGAGTGAGCCAAACTTTAAACGGATGATATATCTAGACCTTTTTGAATAGTTTAGGGGCATATTTGCCTTTTCCCTAAATAAAAAATGAAATTGTCACATCCCTTTTAATTATCACATGACATTTATATTTTAAAAATAAATATAGCTCTTTTAAATAGGATATCCGACCCGTAAATCATATCCGACCCAAATTTCTTTGGTGGATATTTCACATAAGCCGACAAATTACATCTGACTCAATCCTTTTGGTCGAGAAAATGTCATCTCCAACCAAACTCATCCCCTTCTCCTAATAGAAAAACACCATTAAAAGTGAGCTTCGAGCTCTAACCATGAGCAAACAACGAACTCTAACGAGTTCACTAATTTGCACAATCTCCGATAAATAACTACCAAATAAGTCCGACCACCACAAGCTCTAGAACACCACCCACAATGCAGCCGAAAAAACTCCAACCCACGTACCTCACTGCCCTAGTAAGCAAACAACCCCAACTTCATGCTTTGGCGAACCAGATCAAAACCGAAGAGACAGACTCCACCAAAGCTCTCTTGTGAGCTCAGAGCTCAATTTCAGGTGAGATTTGAGCTTTTGCTTCTAAATCTAATTAAAATTGATGTTGTTTTACTTTGTGTATTCTCTTCTTATTACTATGTTCAGTTGCATTTCAAATGTCAAATGTTATCTCATTTTAAATTTGATAGGTGGGGCTCAAATATATTGGGTCGGATATGATAAAGGGTCAAATATTCTATTAAAAGAAATATATTCATTTAAAAAAAAATATAAATGGCATGTGGTAATTAAAAGGAATGTGACATTTCCATTTGTTATTTAAAGATAGAAAAAATGAGTTGGTTATTTCCAACAAAGCAACTAATGTCTACAAGGGCATATATATGCGAACAGTTGGACGCTGAGGGCACAGATGAGCCAAACTTCAAAGGTGATGTATCTAGAAATTATTGAATAGTTTTGACGCATATTTGACCCTTTTCCCATTAAAGAAACATAATAATTTTATTTTTATTTTTCTTAGATGATTAGAAAAGAATATTGATATTTTCCAAACTTATAATTTGTTATTGAATTCTTATTGAGATGGGTTTCATAAATTTAAAGTCTAAAAAAGATATATATATATATACTGTGTGGTTCGATTTTTTATTTGATCTATTATTTTTAATTAAATCTAATATAATCGATTTTAAAAAACTTAAATCCAAACCCAAAATCAAACAAAAAAATGATTTGATTTAATTTTTGATTTGGATAGAAAATAATCAAGATCAAATATTGCAACAATTATAGCATTTTATTTTGAATATTTATTATGTTATAATCTATATGAATCTTCCAATTCTTCTTTTATATATATATATATATATATATATATATATATATATATATATATATATATATATATATATATATATTAAAATATATTCAATTACTTTTGAATTTGATCTTGAGTTTGGTGGACTTAATCTTAACTTGTTCTTGACTTGTATTCAATGATAATCAAGTCTGCGGAGCATATGCTCAAGTTGAACTTGTGAAATCCGCAATCAAACCAAAAGCAATAGTAAGTATAACCAAGCCATTACAATTACTTCATATGGGTTTATGTGGACCAATGCGTATGTAATGTTAAGAAGAAAAATATATGTTTTTGTAATTGTGGATGATTACACAAGATTTACTTGGACCATAATTATTGCAACTAAAGATGAGACATATAATATGTTTGAAATTTTCGCGAAACTAGTTTAAAGAAGTTTAATCGCGAACTCATAAACATTCGTTCAAATCATGGATTAGAGAGTAAAAATTCAAAATTCTTGAAATTGTGTGCCAAAAATGATGTTGATCACATCTTATCTGCACCAAGAACACCACAATAAGATGGTGTAGTTAATTGCAAAAATAGAACCTTGAAAGATATTCATACTGGGTTGAGGTAATCATGTTACTTAATCAATAGATGTATAGTCTGATCAGTAATGAACAATATGAATTGTTGAAAGGGAGAAATGGATGGGGTTGAATTAGTTTTTGATATTGTCCATCTTAGTAAAGTTTTTTATATCCTCACTGGTGGTTTAGTTGAATATGTATGGACTAAGGATGAGAATTGTATGCTCATGTCTAAACACTCTCGAGGGTAGGTCACTGCACAACCTTGAGAGTGCTTAAAGGGGAAATAACACCCTTTCACAAATTGATGTACGAATTAATGCACAAGAGAGTTCTGCCTTTTGGGAAAGATACCATGAGGCATCCTTTAGGGGTATGGGATAGCCAATGCCTTAAAAAACAAAGAACTTATTGACTGACCCTCTCTCATGATAAAACACATGACACGAATGGTTGGTCCCCATCAGTTGGCTTTTGGAAACCTCTTTATCATTACATTTAAAGCTTTTGAAGTTTCTTTGGGGGAAGAGAGTGTTTTGTATATGAGGATATGCTTACCAGGTCTACTCTTAATAATTGTAGACTACTTGATAATAACGATTAGACTCTGCTACTGCTTCAGGGCTACTGGCCTAGTTGACATCCTTCTCATCGATGCCAGGGAATAGAATGTTATCATCCTTGCTGAAATTGAGACTCTTCGCGCTAACTAGTTTGAGTCGCAGGGGAAGTAACTAGATTGAAGGACCAGTTGCTACAACAACAACAGTAAAACAATGCTTGAATGGATAGTATGTTGCATCTCTTGGGTTTATCTCACACCCCTTCTTCTTTCGTATCTTAAACCGTTATACCAGACTGACCTTTTTGCTTTTTTAGACAATCTTGTTACTTCTTGTGTTTTGTATTTTTGGATGTTGCATTAGAGCTCTTCTTGAATTTAAAACATTGTATATCATGTTTTGATTAGCTTATTTTTCCTGCATGACTATTATCTTTACATCTTATTTAGATTGCTAATATCCATAGAATTTGATCATTTACAATGTTTGTCCTGAGAGTTCCCTTTATGGCTCTGAATATGTTATGTTCATATGTTATTATTTTTTATTACTTTACCCTTATTTTTTATATGTCAAAAGGGGATAGAGTGTGTTTTGTTGAAACAAGTTCAGGAAAGAGTATATTTGTCATCATCAGAAAGAGAGAAATTGATAACTTGTGTCAAAGCATTCCAATAGCTTTTAATGATGACAATATGAAGCAGGTTCACAAGTATGTTGCAGACATAAAACAAAAAGAGTGAGAAAAGATTTCTCAAACATATATGCAGTAGGACACATATTTAAAATAACAATCTAAGTCAAATAAGGAGAAGAATAAAAGGTAGATGAAACTTATGTGAAAAGAGAAGGATAACAAGTCCTATAAGGAAAGAAATTATTTTTCTAGGAAAAACTAATTTCTTTCCTTGTAAAAGTCGACCAAGACTGAATCCACATCTATAAAAGGTCGAAGTCAAAGAAATCGACTTTTGTAATAACAAATTGAGAGAATCTTCAGGAAAGGCATAGTGAATCAAACAGACTAAAAAGACGAGAATAAAGAAGAACTAGAGTTAGATTTTTTTTCTAAAGGGTAGTTGCAAATTTCATCTTAAAAGCATTGTTGAAGAATCAGTATTCCTAGTGTGTGAGATCGTTTCGAGAGAATTGTAACAAAAAGTAGGTTTTGCTTCTTGGAGAATAGACTCTTCGATTACAGTTAATAGGTAAAGATTAAAGGTAACTCTTAAGTTTAATCTTAAATTGTTCTGGAAGGTAAAAAATCGTGGTGTGGTTTTTCCATTCCTTTAATAAGGAAGGTTTCTACGGTAAAATCTCTATTTTATTGTGTTGCTTCTTTATTTAGGCAAAATTAACAAGACCGTGGTTCTTATATAGGGACTAATGTTTCTTCCACCGGGTCTTAATTTAAAAAGATGAAGGGATCAAAATACAAAAGTCTTTGTAGCATACGCTTATTGCCAAGAACTTAATAATTCAAAAACCAAAATAAATTTTGAACTAGATTAATTGAATATCACTTTAATAAGGCAACATCTTTATACAAGTACAAGTAAAACAAAACATTGCCATAATATTATCTATATTTTAAGGTTTATGATGCAATCTCAAACGCGATCCAGTTTACAGTAATGGTAATAGTTTAATCTAATCATCTAATGAACAATCAATAGACTTCTAAACCTATATAATATTTTAGGATATCAAGTATAAAATTAATTGAGAAACACAATCATATTAATTACATATATGAAGAACACCTATTAAAAAATAAAATTCGCAAAAAAAATATATAGTGTGTACCATCACGCCATTGCGAGGCACATTGTTTTAGGAGTAATAGGACTCCTAGTTACTGTGTGCGATCGTGTACTGAGGTACTCCTCACCAATTGTTGGGACAACACAACCTGGGTTGGGTCTCGATTCGAAAAGATAAGGGATCAAAAGTTAGAAATCTTGTAGCATTCAATTACTGTCAAGAACTTAAGAATTCCAAATCAAAATAAACTTTGAACTTGATTAATTGAATATCATTCTAATAAATTACATTTGCATATAGAGTACAAGTAAAATAGAACATTATCGCAACATTATCTTTGTTTAAGGGTTTAAGATGCAATCTTAAACGCGATCCGATTTTACAGTAATAGTGATATCAAAATCTATTCGTCTGATAATCAATTAAAATGGTTTTAGACTTGTGTATTTTTTTCTACTATCAAGTATTAAATTAATCAAAAAATGCAACAATATTAATCAGATCTATGAATAAAACCTATAAATAATGAAATTCGCAAAAAAGAGTTTGTACCTTTACACCATAGTAACACACAACTAAGACAAATTAAACTTCGGCCGAGTTTTCTTTCCTCCCAGAAATGACGGCGGACAACTATGGGAAAATGTTTTAGATCAAGCCATAAGAGAGGACCTAATGCCATATATATAGGCTTAAAAGTCTTAACCTAGCGGGCCTCCCAAATACAAGGTCACTGTTCTCCAATAGGACTACACTTTTATCAGCCCATACTTGGTACATGAAATGATACAGATCCATAATGAAATTCACATAAATATATGGCTCGGATCTTGTCCACCAACTATTAATCCATCACTCATTTTAGTAAATTAAATAATAAGTTAATGTATATATTTAGAAAATATGTATAATAGGTTTAACTAGTTTGTCGATTGAATGATAGTTTTAATTGTGGAATTTTCATCCTCAGCAGAGCATGATGACACCTAATTTTGACCTTCCATAATGTAATTAATCATCGAGCTTCTTTAGTTCAAAAGATTTAAAATAATTAGTTTTATAAAATTTTTAAAATATTTGCAAATTATTTGTAGTTTTGTCACTTTTAAAAATATTTTTTAGATAATCTATATGTTTTACATAATTATGTATATAATTAGTGTATTTCATAAATATTTGATAATCATCACAAAAGATTTTACATTTTAGTTAAATATCTTACTAGTTTACTTTAGTTTAAGTTTATTAATTATAATTTCGAGTTAGTTAGTTTGTAATTAAATTAATTATTATATTTCATTAAGATTAAGAGACTGATTAATTAATTTATATTAAGTCACTTTGTTGAAGTTTTAGCCAAATTCACTAAATAAATTTCATATGGGTACATTTTAAATTCATTTCAAATTACAATTTTCTAACTTCTTAAACCCATCAAAAGACCAAAGCTTGGGGGCCTTTTTGTTTAAATTTCAGTGGCCCAATTCAATTCTTTCCAGCCCATAGCCATACAACAAATAACAAAAACAACTCCCAGAGAAATTTCAGTGGCTTAGTTTCATCTATTGAAAGCGGGGAGGATGAAGAAAGTGGAGAAAAGAAAACACAGCTTGAAAAACCCCCCCAGAGAGTTTGAGTATATCCTATTTGAATTTGAAGATGTTTTATTTTTTGGAGCTCGTCAAAATCGAATTACTGGTGAAAGTTCTTCGTGGTCAAGCTTGTCGTCTCAGTTTCGTTGCCCAAAAAAGGTGAAATCCCGACCAGAGTCCTCACAGACTCTATCTCCTCTCCTTGCCATTCGATGACTGGGTCATGAAGGCCCAATTTACTTTTATCGAGTCAAAAAACCTTGAGGAATCAAAGAACAAGTCTTTGAAGTTGATGTGCACACTTAGAAAGTAGAAAAGTAGGTTGTATACACACGATATACAGATATATACAACAAGTGTATACAAAAATGAAAATTGAACCAAGAGCTCAAAAATGGCAGCGAAGTCGGCCCAAAAAGGGGGCCTAATTCATTTCCCTTTTACCTTTAAATTATCTCTTTATTTAATCGTCTTCATTTATTGTTTCTTTTACTTATTATTAACTCTAACTTTAAATAGCTTAAATAAATTCTTCAAAAGACGAACCAGATTCTTTATGTTAATTTATTTTACTAAAATTCATTTTTATCAACTCCTATAATTTTATTGAATATCTCTAGTCAAAACTTTTTATTTACTCTTCAATTAATTCAAAAAGAGTTTTCATTCTTTGATTAATAAACTTGTTTTGAATTATTATTAGAATAATTCAAAATAAATTTTAATTAATCTAGTTTTGTTGAAATTCTAATCACTTGTAATTTTAGTTAATTTTAGTGAAATGTTTCCATTAAGGTCATCTTTCTTAAAAGGGAAAAGGGTCAAATATGCCCCTAAACTATTTGAAAAGGTTTAGATATACTCTCCGTTTAAAGTTTGGTCCATTTATACCCTCGCCGTCCAACTTTTGGTCTACATATGCCCTTTTGGGCGTTAGTTGGCCAACTCGGAATATCCAACTCATTTTACTTTTATTTAAATGCCAAATAGATATTCCACGTCATTTTTATGTATTATCTCTTGACATTTATATTCAAGGGAAAATGGATATGCCCCTAAACTATTCGAAAGGTCTAGATATACCCCCGTTTAAAGTTTGGTCCATTTATACCCTCGCGTCCAACTTTTGGTCTACATATGCCCTTATGGGTGTTAGTTGGTCAACTCAAAATATCCAACTCAATTTACTTTTCTTTAAATGCCAAATGGGATTTCACATCATTTATATATATTATCACTTGACATTTATATTAAAAGAGAACGGGGTCACTTATGCCCTAACTATCCGACCCAATTTTAAAACACATATACGACCGTCTTTTAACTGGTTCAATTATGCCCCTAATCCGACTCATATATGTGTGAATTATTTTGTTATTTACATCATCATCGCCTGCTGCAGCTTGCAGTTGTGTCTGTAACGTTGTTGCGGTGAATTCCTCTGCTCTAGCCCTTGCCTGCCAGATTTGCGCCTCCAGCTCTGCGTTGTGCCTAAACGCTTTTCAAACCTCGACTTCCTTTTCCTTTAGTTGTCGTGCCATTGATTCCTTGACAGTTCCAATCAGAGCACGATAGTGTTCGCCATTTAAATGACTCAATTATGCCCTAATCCGACCCATATAGGGTATTTAAAAAAAAGGGCCAGGTTGTATAGATTACTTAAAAAATGGGTCATATATGTGTTTTAAAATTAGGTCGGATAGTTAGGGGCATAAAAGGCCCCTTTCTCTTTTAATATAAATGTCAAGTAATAATATATAAAAATGATGTGGAAAATCCATTTGACATTTAAATAAAAGTAAAATGAGTTGGATATCTCGAATTGACCAACTAACATCCATAAGGGCATATGTAGACCAAAAGTTTGGACGCGAGGGTATAAATTGACCAAACTTTAAACGGTGATATATCTAGACCTTTTGAATAGTTTAAGGGCATACTTGACCCTTTTCTCTTGAATATAAATGTCAAGTGATAATAATAAAAATGACGTGAAAAATCCATTTGGCATTTAAATAAAAGTAAAATGAGTTGGATATTCCGAGTTGGCCAACTAACGCTCAAAAGGGCATATGTAGACCAAAAGTTGGACGGCGAGGTATAAATGGACCAATCTTTAAACGGAGGGTATATCTAAACCTTTTCAAATAGTTTAGGGGCATATTTGACCCTTCTCCCTTCTTAAAATAATAATAGTTATTCTTTGTTTGATTTTTTTTTAAAGTTAATCGAATATTTCAAATTGTTTTATGTTAAATCATTATTCTAAAACTAGTCGAATAATATTTTGGACAAGTAATAGGATAACCGAGTGTTAGCGCGCACTTCAAATGTTTTTTATATAAGAAACTCTTACCCATTTTCTCTAAATTTATAAAGATTTAATCTGTTAAAATATTTTAAATTAAGTTTTCTTATTTTTTTTTAAATTAGGTGGTAGCTCTTTTCTAAGTATTTTTGTTAAATTATTTTATTCTTAGAACATTTCAGAAAGTGATTTTTCTAAAGATAGTAAAATTACAACATAACAGAGCATAATAGAATTGGACGCTTCATACAACAAATTCCAACTTATTTCGGACTGAGACACATCTATCAGTATAAACCAACTATTTATAGTAATACATATAAAAATGTACGAAGAAAATATAGAGCATAAAGAAAAAAAATTCTTTTTCAGAGAGGTCAAGTCAATTATGTCCGAATCCTTTTATAGTCTGGACTTAAAGAATACCCAAATCCTATTTTTGAAAAAAACTTATCTGCATGAGATATTTACACCAAAATAAATTATTATATGATTTAATGAAGTAAAACACATATTAATTAATTAAGATTGAGTAAAATGATGTATAAATTTAAACCTAAATCAGAGGAACGAGGATAATCGGAAGACTCTGTGCTGGGAACAGAAAAGGTCTTCTCTTACCTCACACTACTACAGATGAAGTGCCCGCTAAAAATGATTTGATTCAAGGTTTTATTTGGATCAAATTTAAAACAAAATCATAAACACTCCAATAGAAAATAATCGAGATTGAAATATTCCAACAACTATAGCGTCTTATTTCGAATATTGTTAGTTTTATAATCTCTATGAATCTTCTAATTCTTCTTCAAAAATATATTCAATTACTTTTGAATTTGATCTTGAGTTCGGTAGACTTGATCTTAACTTATTCTTGACTTGTATTTGAATTTAAGGGCCTCAAATTTGATCTCGGATGTTTTTTTTTGATTTTTAAAACTTGTAAAAATAAATACCTGATTAATGTTCGAGTGTTTGAACTTGTAGCTTGTATATAAATTTGTTTATGCTTGTAAGCATTTCATTAGCTTAGTGGATTCTCCACTATCGAAACCAATGACGTAATTTTTGTCAAGGACTTCAATTCAAGTACTTGTAGAATAGTCAAGACGTATATAAACTAGTCCGAACATCAATTTTTTTTTCAAAAATTGAACTATTGAGAAAAGCTTAGACCTAACCTAAATTGATTTGTGGCTCTAGCAAAAAAGGAAAATGAAGCTTAGACTTTGTCTAAATCATTCAACACTACAACAAAAATAACTTTTAGCGGCATTAAATATTGACACTAATAAAGAGTGCTAAAGTCTTTACCGGCATTAGTTAAGTGTCAGTAGAACCAATGTCGCTAAAGGCTTTAGGTACATATACAAAGTGTGACAATTGCCGCTAAAAATACATATTTAGCGGCAATTAAGAATTAAATGCCGCTAATGGTTATTTTTGTTGTAGTGCAATTGTCCCTTCTCTTTCGTAGTTCTTGATGTGACAATGTTAGTTCAAAGAAATTAGCCTATAAAATCATTTCTTTGAACTAACATTTCTACATCAAAAACTATAAAAGAAAGGGGTCGGAGGCAAAAACAGTTGAATGATCTCGATTTAGAAAGGTGAAACAATTTGTCTAAGATTTTTCCTTTTTTTGCTCAACCTACAAATCAACTCACGTTAGGTTTAAACTATTCCGGATAGATATCAATTTTGAAAGAAAAATTAATGTACGGGTTAGTTTGTGTACATCTTGACTATTTCATTGAGTACATGCTATATCTCCTCTCGAGATGTCCCTGAATTAGGATTGATCATAATTTTATCCTTCTCTTGCAGGCTCGGTAAAGAGTCTAGCCAAATCAGTTATAGTGATTCCATTAATTTCCTATCCATTGTTGTCTTTATTTAGCAAGAGATTAGTGTTGTTGATGTTGTTAATCTGATCGATGTTTTCAGTAATAGCGATAGTTTTATCTATTCAATCTAATGAACAATTAATAGGCTGCTAGACACATGTAATTTTTTTCTTATGTTATCAAGTATTAAATTAATTGAGAAACACAACAATATTAATTAGATATATGAAGACTACCTAAAAAACTGAAATTCACAAAAAGAAAAATAGTGTGTACCATTACGCCATAGCAACACACATTGTCATAGGTATAATAGGATTCCTAGTTACTGCGTACGGTCGTTAACTGAAATACTTCTCATCGATTTTTGAAACGACACGAGTTGGGTTGGATCTCGATTCAAGAAGTTGAAGGGACCAAAAGTCAGAAATCTTGTAGCAGATAATTACTATCAAGAGCTTAAGAATTTCAAATTGAAATAAACTTTGAACTTGATTAATTGAATATCATTCTAATAAAGTAACATCTACATAAAGAGTGCAAGTAAAACTAAACATTGTCGCAATATTATCTCTATTTTAGGATTTAAGAAACAATCTCAAACGCGATCTACTTAACTGTAATAGTAATATTTTAATCTATTCGTTTGATGACCAATTAAAATAGTTCTAGGCCTACGTAATTTTTTCTGCTATCAAGTATTAAATTAGTCGAGAAATACAACAATATTAATCAGTTCTATGAAAAAACCTATAAAATAATTAAATTTCACAAAAAGAGAGACTACCCTTACGCCATAGCAATGATAAAGACAAATTAAGCTTCGATCGAGTTTTCTCTTCTCGACAGACTACTATAAAAAAGTATTTTAGTTTAGGCCATGAGAGAAAACCTAGCGCTATATATATAGGCTTAAAAGTCTTAACCTAGTATGCCTCCCAAATACAAAGTCAATATTCTCCAATAGACCTACACTTTTGTCGGCCCACACTTAGTACATAAAATGATACTGATCCATCATGAACCCCACATAAAAATATGGCTCGGGTCTTGTCCACCAAGTATTATTACTTTACCCATTTTGATAAACGAAATAATAATATAATGTTTAAGTCTATATTTAGTAAATAAGTCTAATAGTCTCAACTAGTTTGTGGATTAAATTATAAGTTCTTATTGTGGAATTTCCACCCTCACTAAAGGATAATAAACTTGGACACTTCATACAATAGACTTCGAATTTCTTTCGAATTGAGATACGTCTATTACTATTAAGACTGGTCAACGGATCGGAACCGGGTCATCGGATCGGAATGAATCGGTACCGGACCGGAATTCGTTGCCCAGAATTTTAACCGGTACCGGAATGAACCGGACCGGAATTATTGGGATGGTTCATCGGTTCCGTCCCGTTCCACTATATACCGGGACGGAATCGGAATGAACCGGGATGGAACGGGATGGGATTAACGGGACGATATTTTTTAAATTACGAAAATATAATTTTTTTTTAAGTATAAATTAATAGTTATTAAATTTATACTATAATTTTTAACTTAAGTTTATTTTAAAGATATTTTATTAATTTTTTTGATTATTGTTAAGTTTGCAAGTAATCTAATAAAGTTTTCAAAATTTAAATCTTTTGAAGTTTATACTTTATAAGTTATTACTTATATTCATTAATATTTATTTTATAAGTTATATTTATAACTTGTATCTTGTAAATATTAAATAAATAAAATTTGTAATTTTAAAAAAGTAAATTAAAATAAGGATAAAACAATTACAAAAATTAAAAAATATCAATTTAATTTATTTGAATTTGTAACAAATTACAATTTCAATTTACAACTATTAGTAGAGTACATAGCTTACGCAGCCACCTTCTAGGAAGGGTTCTGTTTCAACTATGTCTCGAATGTAATACTAATAGTTGTATAGTCCCGTAAATCCTCTTTCTAACTCAGCTAGGGATTGATTGTGATCAACTTCTGGTCTTGGTAAAGCTCGTTGACGATCTTGAATTTCGATGCCATCATCATTACCACATCCAATAGTTGAATCTATGAAAAGTTCAAATTGACTATCTAACTTTGGAAGTCCTTGATTTCTACGCTCAGCATTTATCCAGTCTCTAAATAACACTGATATCTCCAGGCTGTCTTCTGCTAACGAATATCTTTGGTCTCCAATTTGAAATCTTGCCGTGCTGAAAGCTGCCTCCGAAGCTACTGATGATCCTTGAATTGCAAGCACATCCTTCACCATCCTACTAAGTTTTGGATATTGAGCTCCACGATTTCTCCACCAGTTCAATAGTTCCGGTGTACCATTATCGTTTGTAATATCATTTGTACCCTGTTCAAGATATTTAACAAATTCACATTTATTAGAAGAGTCAAAACCAAGTTTATGTTTCACTCGTCCATGAGCACCTACTTGATTCGTAGACGTTTGAGGATTTTCAACATTATCTAAGAATGAATATTTATCATACATTTCTTTTGCAAAGTATTTTATACTATTTTGACATGTTACCAAATCAGGTTCTTCTTCAGGTTGAATATCTAAATTCTGATAAATGCATTCAACTAAAGCTTTTGCACCATATTCTTTATATTCGGGGTTGAAAAGAAGTGCAGTTAAATAAATTTGAGAAATAGGAAAAAATATTTTTTAAATCTTGTAATCATAACTTCAATAGCAGAGTTGAATAAAGTATTTGTTTTATATTCAGAAAAAATAGATGAAATCTCACATATGTGTATTAAAATTTCAGAAATAGTAGGATAATATATTCCAGAAAATTTTTTAGTAGCATCATAAAATGATTTCAAAAATATTCTAAGTTCATTTACTTCATTCCAATCACTATCATTAATTTTAAATTCAGGATAAACATTATGATTATTAAATAGCGTAGTAATAGATTGCCTATATGCATAAGCAACTTCAAGCATATCATAAAAGGAATTTCATCAAGTTTTTACATGCTTCGGAACTTTTCTAAACGGAAGTTTAAATGCATTACAAAGTTCTTTAAATTGATTAATTCTACTACTACTATTCATATGAAAAATGTAAAAACAAGCATTATCAATTTTATCACAACTATTTTCAAATAATTTCACACTGTCACTAACAACCAAATTTAATATATGCGCGACACATCTAACATGAAAAACATATTTACTAATAGGACAAAGTCTAGGTTCTAGCAAATTAATAGCATTTAAATTAGCAAAGGCATTATCTAAAGTAATACTAACGACTTTATCACAAAGACCAAAAAAATCTAAAATTTCCAACACAGTAGTAGCAATATAAATTTCGATTTTTTTCTTTTGACAAATTTTATAACCAATAATTCTTTTTTGTAAATTCCAATTATAATCGATCCAATGCGCAGTAACAGTTAAATAATCAAAACCATTAGGACTACGACCCATATCAGTAGTAATAGCAACTCTACAATCCATTAGTTCAAAATAGGCACGTAAATATTGACAATGTTTTTCTTGAAATTCGAAAATATCTCTTTTTACCATGCTTCTTGATAAACCTTGAAAACTAGGATTATATGTTTCACAAATATAAGCAATAAAACCCGGATGTTCTCCAAAACTAAAAGGTAAACCACAAACAATAACCATTTTAGTAAAGTTTTCACGATCACGATCCTTGTTATAGGTTCGATGTGTAAGAGGACCACTTGGGTTCGAAGTATTTAACTCACTTTGAACCATATTTGATCCTCTAACCGATTCTTCAACATTACAATTTCCAACAACTTCAAGAGAAGACATATATGCAAACCACTCTTTACTATGCTTGTTAATCAAATGTTTTATTAATCCCCCCGTTGAACCTCCCGTCCCACCAGATGTATATTTAAAATGTTGTTTACAAAGATTACATATACTAAAAGTTTTTTCTTCATTCAAATAACAAAATTTTCACACATGTGATTTTAAAGAACGTTGTACCTTGGTCTTACCTCTAGTTGGAATAATAGGGGGACGAGTAGTTCCAACCGGAGGTGGAGCTTCAATACATATACTATTGATTGTATTGAGGTCGGCGGAGAGGCTAGTCGGTGTATCATCTAAATCTACTTCTTCATCTAAATTTAATTGTTCATCCGTTTCCACTTCTTCATTTTCTTGATTAATACCATAATGTCTTTCATAGAGTTCATGGGGAGTCAGACTATCTGAATTAATATTTATAGGACCGGGACGGGAAAAACTAGTTTCATTCACATGCGTAAATTCATCTGTATTTATTCTAACAAGAGGATTTTTGATTTAGACGAACTAGCACCTTTGTTGGTTTTTTTAACTAATTTTTTTACTGATTCTACTAGACCTTTTTTACTTCCACTTTTTTTAGAAGACTCCATGATATAAAATTATAAATTATAAAATACGAAACTTAACAAGAACAATAATATAACAAGAACAACTTACAAGTTAAATAATAAATACAAAAAATAAATATAAGATTAGAGAGTGGAACGAAGTTACCAACGTTTGTGTAAGAACAAACGATTATACTGAAAATTAAAAGATTGATGTCGAAACTTGAAATTTGAAGAAGATTCCTCCTCCGAAATACACCAAATGACCAAATGATATAAGTTATAAATATGAATGTAATTTGGAAATATATATTCTCTCAAATACTCAGACTTATATTTGTAAGTTGTAAACTTGTAATTTGTCTATAAAATTTTTACACACAACTCTAATTTATACAACAAAAAAACTAGTTGTTTTAATTTTTCCGTTTAAACTTTAAAGCTGTTGGTAAGGGTGGTCTCGGGAAAATGGTGGGGGGGGGGGGGCTGCCTGCACTGCAGCTGCAGTGCAGCTTTATGCAGGTTGCACGGGCGGGCAGGGGCGGGGATTTGAAAAAATTTAAATTTTAAAATATAATTTATAAAAAATATAAATATAAATTATATAAAATATAAAAAAATTAATATATATTAAATAAACCGGACCGGAACCGGAATGAACCAGTACCGGTACACCGGTATGAAACTACGATTCCGTTTCATTCCGTGTACCGGTTTAGACTACCCCGGCCCGTCCCGTAGGCAACCGAAACAGGACGAACCGGAACGATACCGATACGTCCCGTTCCGTTACCCAATCTTAATTACTATTATAAATCAACTATTTATAGTAAGGATGACATATAAAAACGAACTTAGGAAGCATTGAGCAGAAAGAAAAACGTCCCTTTTTAGAGAGGTCAAGTTAGTCGTGTCCAAAAATAGAAAATATTATATGCAAAGAGAAAAATAAAGAATATGATTGAAGATGTCTGAGAAAAGGAAGGAAGACATTTTTGGGCCAAATCCTTTTAGAATTTGGACTTACAAAACCCAAATCCTATTTTATTTCGACCTCTTACTTTCTCTATTTATTCCTTCCATTCTTCTCCAAAAATTTTACATCGCTCGCTAAAATATCCTTTATATTTCCCCAAATCCAATCATCTTCCAAGCTCCTAACAATGGCTACTAGGCTTCAATTTGAAAAATCGAGTGAAATTGGAGTTTTCTCAAAGCTAACTAATGCATATTGTTTGTTACCTACTGGCGGATCTGAACACTTCTACAACACATTTGAATCTGAACTGTCACAAATTATTCCGGTAATCAAAACCTCAATCGGAGGAACGAGGATAATCGGGAGACTCTGTGCCGGAAACAGAAAAGGTCTTCTCTTACCTCACACTACTACAGATGAAGAATTTGATAACTTGAGAAACAATCTACCAGACGGAGTTGTAGTTAAGCGCATTGATGAGCGATTATCTGCCCTAGGAAATTGCATAGCTTGTAATGACAATGTTGCTATGATGCATACAGATCTCGATGATGAAACTGAAGAGATGATTGGTGATGTACTTGGTGTCGAAGTTTTCAGGCAAACAATTGCAGGGAATGCTCTTGTTGGTAGTTATTGTGCTATTTCAAACGCGGGATGCTTAGTACATCCTCATACATCTGTGGAAGATATGTACGAACTTTCAACTCTTCTCGAGGTTCCGTTCATTGCCGGAACAGTAAATCGCGGTAGTGAAGCGATTGCTGCTGGATTGATTGTTAATGACTGGACGGCATTTACGGGACGAAACACTACTGCAACAGAGGTATCTGTTATTGAACGTGTTTTCAAGCTTAGAGAGGCTGAACCTATATATATTGTTGATGAGATGAAGAGATCATTGATTGATAGTGATCGATAGTTATGCTTGTTTATTTTTCTAACTTTTTAGATGCAAATTATTACTCAATATTTTTTTTTATATATAAATGAATTCTTCTAACACCTTTTTATTTTAATTAGGCAAAAGTATTTTACCCCTGAACTTGAAGCTTTTTATGTGTCCACCTAAATTTTATTTTGTTTCAATTACCCCTCTGAACTTGCTTATTCATCGAACATGTACACCTTTTACGTCAAGATTAAATAAATTGATAAATACTAAATAAAGATAAGAGTTAAAACTATAGAATCTGATTTAAAAAGTGGTAACTTGGTATATCATATTTTAATATATTTGTAATGTTTGAAAATTTAAGAAGAAATAAAAAAATAATTTGTAATGTTTGAAAATTTAAGAAAAAATAAAAAAATAATTTGTAATACACTTTATTTAATACTTTTCAATTATTAATTTATATTTTTGACGAAATATTAGTCTTAACTAATCAAACATTGAAGAAAGGGAGTGCAACTTTAAAGAAGCTAAAATAAGATAAACATGTTAAGTTGTTAACGAAGAGAATGTAAGAAGGCAAAATAATATATTCTTGATTTATTAAGGAGAATAAAATAGGAGAAATTTTGTGATTAAGCAAACTCTCATCATAGCTGTAGTTTGCTACTGTTACTATTCACAACTAACGTTATACATTAATTACGTGGGACGACTTCGAATTTATATAATTAGTCACATTTGTATATGTATAATTTTTCATAATATACAATTATTTAACCTATACATATACAATTTACCTCTCTCCCAATCTCGCTCGCCTCGCTCCTTCATCTCCCAATCTCTTTTGTCATATATACAAATGCATATGTATAATATACACTTATATACATATATAATTCACCTCTCTCCCACTCTCTGCCCTCTCTTGCTCGTCTCTCTCCTTCCTCTCTCAATCTCGCTCGCTTCTCTCCTTCCTCTCCCAATCTCTCTTGTCATATATAAAAATACATATGTAGAATATACAATTATATACATATATAATTCACCTCTCTTCCCTCTCTCACTCGTCTTTCTCCTCCCTCTCCCAATCTCGCTCGCCTCTCTCCTACCTCTCCCAATCTCGCTTTTCATATATACGAATACATATGTAGAATATATAATTCGTAGCTACATGATATATGGAGGAGAGAGGCGAGCGCGATTGGGAGGGAGAGGGGGAAAAAGTGGAAGAAAAGTGAATTGGATATACATAACATGTACGTAGAGAGAGGTGAATTATATATATGCAATTCACCTTTCTTCCACTTTTTCCCCTCTCTCTCCCAGTCTCACCCGCCTCTCTTCTCCATATAACATGTAGCTACGAATTGTAATCATCAAACTATAGCTATGCGATTGATTAGACTATTTTTAAGTATCTATATGTGAAAGTTCCCCAATAAAATAATATAATTTTATTTTATTGTTCTTTCTAAATATATTTGAGGCCCAATTTTGGGGTCTAAGGCATGTCTTAAATTTTTCAAGCAAGAGGTGGCTCTCAAACTATCCTTCATCTATCTTTCGATCTCCAAATATCTTTTATGTTAATTTTTTGGCTTAAAAATATCACTGATATTACTTTTTTGGCTTATAATTATTACCTTTATTTTATGAGCCAAAAGATTGACGTTAGAAATATTTGAGGGTCGAAAGATGGATAGAGGTTAATTTTTTATGCATTCTAGGCCGTATATACAAAATTCCGAGTGGAAGTTTGAGTGGTTGTTTTTGTATTTCTTATGTTAAAAATTAAAGCTCTCAATAATGCACATATTTCTAGTTAATCGTAATTACATTTTCTGTTTTTTCAAGTGTATAATGTAGTACATATTGGGTATATATGAAAATTTCATCTCCATAAAAAAAGGATAAAAATACAATGAGGCTCATGAGGAGCTTTGTTGCATCTTTTACCTCTCTAGTTGTTGTTTGCATAGAGGACAACAAGATATAATTTTGAGCCATTGATCCACACACTTTAGATGAAATATATGAGAACAAGGCAATTGTCTAATATCTTCTTTATCTCCATACTTGGCTAAACAAATACAACATTCCTGTTACATAAACATCACACAAAAAATTGTTAATTTACTTTCACTTTTATTATATACTAATTATTGATAGGGTAAAAGTAACTTTTACAAAATTATAGTCCTTAAAAATGGAATTTGAAATCTAAGAAATAAGATAGATTAATTATCTACTACGATAGCTTATATTACAATAATAGTATAAAATTTTATTTACATTGTCAATTTATATAAATTAAATTTTTAGACTTAGAGTTTAACTTTTATATAGTACATTGGAGAGATCTTAATATTTCCTTTGTCCCAATTTATTCGACTTATATTTTTATATTAAGTAACAATTTAATTATAAAGTGTCTATTTTATTCTTAGTAAAATGATTTATAGCCACACAAATTTCTATCATTCATTTTGGACAAATTTTAAAAGTTTTCCTTTTTTTTTTAAATTTCGTGTCGAGTCAAAATCGGTCACATAAAATGGAACGAAAAAGAGTAGTATTTTAGTAAATTGGTCCTATGAAGTTTCATCTGTTTGATGAGAGTTCATTTTTCCGCTTTGTAATCTCTTTTCTATTTTCCCTTCCTTCTCTCTTATGCATTATTTTTTAAAGGGAAAAGGGTCTGATATACTCCTCAACTTTGTCATTTGGAGCTGATATACCCATCGTTATAAAAGGGGCTAATATATGCCCTTACCGTTATACAAACGGCTCACATATACCCCTGCCGTTACAAAATGACTTACATATACCCGTCATTAACGGAAGTTAAAAAATCAGTTTTAATTTTATATTTATTACTTCTAATTTTTTTTAAAAAATTATTTAGGGGTATATATGATTCTTCTATCAAAGTTCAAGGTATATATTAATTTTTTCATACATAAATTATTTTTTGACTTTTTTTTATTATAATTATTTGAATTTCTTATTCTTATTTTGTTTTTTTCTTTCATTCTTTAGTTTAAAGAATAAAAAATTAAACTTTTTTTATGTGTGTATTGTAATTTAATTTCGTATTCGAAGAAAAAATTTGGTCATCTACAATAAGTTTTACAAGAATATTAGTGAAACATAAATAAATTTGATTATCAAATCAATAATTATAAATTAATCATTGAAACAAAAAAAATTAAAAAAAATATGTTTGGCGAGGATTAAATTTACTCATATGGAATTATATTTTTTAGAAAAAAATAATAAAAATTTAGATTAAAATTATTATTTTTTTCATTTCCGTTAGAGGAAAAGGGTATATGTGAGCCATTTTTTTTACAAGTAGAGGTATATATGAGCCACTTTCATAAAAAGGGTATATCAGACCGTTTTTTCTTTTTTAAAAGAAGTTTGAATTACTTCTATCCATTGAGTAAAAACATAAATAAGTTGTTAGATAATTACTTGAAGTATAATTGACCCGAGTACATTGTCAATATGGACACTTTATGTCACGTAAAAGATAACTATATGTGAAAAAAATATAAAACAGGATTAACTATCAGAATGAATAAGACAGATTATCTATAACTTACAGAATTTTCATCTTGCGGAGCGGAATTTGTGAGGTCTTCTTCCTTGTTTCCAATTTCTGATTTGTATTTCCAGGTTGGAAGAGTTGAGAGTTGTTCATCAGAAGCTCCTCTATCCACAGATGCCATATTCATATTGTAGCCTAGAAATGTACTCAACATTGGAACACAACAACAGAGCAATAGAAACAATATGAATGGGAATGAATATGCAACTGCATTCCAAGTAAGCAGAGAAATGCAGAGCAAGTGAAGTTTAGGAGCGCGATGATACGACATTAATAACCGCGATTCAAACACCCAAACATTCCCCATCACAAACCATATCGCGAAGAATAACTCCATACTAGTCTTGAATCTCTCCATCATGTGCAATGACGATGCCCTCCTGTATATCCAAATTTGTAGTTCAGATAGTTTTAATTTGACACATTTGAGTATAATTAATAAATCGATCACCTGGATTGATCATCGTGGCTGCTTCTTTGTTGCTCGATGTCAGAATCATGTCTTTGTGGCCTGATGTAGAATGCCCAATAGCGTGAATAAAGCAGGAGGACGCTAAGTATACAGCCAAAGACGTATCCAAACGCCCATATCCTCATTGGCCAAACTGGTTTTTCGTATTTTGAAACAGAGAGTGTATATACACTTAGAATTATTTGTATACTTAATGATATACACTCCATCATCATCCATGTTATTGAATTGAACGGGTTCGATCCAAGATCAGATCTTGAATACCCATTTTGGTAATGGAAAACTCTTCTTAGGAAAATGAACCACTTTGCTCTTGATATTCTCATTGCCATTCTTATCAAGACTGAAGAATCTGAAATATTAGAAGCACGACTATACCTGTTTCTATTTCCAACTGCATAATCGCCTCCTCCTACTGCTACTGCTGCTGCTGTTGTTGACGATGGTGAAATTGACGGAAAAGATACAACAATGCTCGAATGGCAAAGTGAAATTGGTGTAAGAAAGTAGCGACGGGTATTCATTGAAAGAGAAATTAATAACTTTTTATACAATCAGGTCAACATAACCGCGGAAACAAGAGTACTTAGCTAAAAGTTGAAGCTAGAAGGAATGAGTGTCTTTACCGGAGAAATTTCGAAGAAGTTTCAAGTTGTAGGCATGGAAGTTGTGTTTAATTCAGTTATAACTAACTATATGTGTGCAATGATCATGAGCCAGTGATCACTGAAGAAGTTTGTGCACAAGGTTCCCATGCTTGCAAAGTTTGCAGTACGTTATATATATATATATAGTAGATGTTGAATCCTTTTTGATTAATTCGTGTGTTTATTTAGCTTCTTTCATAGTTTGAACCCTCTTGATGAAAATATTGATTCCGTCACTACTGACAACTAACAAGTGATTACTATACTCTTGAATAACTTGGAAAATTACTTAGATATTACAACAAATTTGATTATTAGTGACGAATTAATGGAGAAATTGGAGGGATGGGTTGAGATGGTGGTGAGTGGTGGGTGAGGGTGAGCTATTGCTTTGATTTCAAGTGAAACTTTAAAGAGTGTGACAATGTAAGTATAACCATTTGCCTAACTTCTTATTATTTTTGTTGTTTATTTTGGATCCAAGCAACTCAATGTGGTTCTTCAAATGGACATCACTCCAAATAAATATTCGATTAATGATTAATTATTTACCTATATATATATATTTATTTTTTATGATGTTAACGTTCCATTTGATTTTTATGATAGAAAAATGCTAGGTGATGTATTTTGATTGTACATCAAATATAAGAAATATGGGGAAATTTTGTAATATTTCAAAATTATTCTTAAAATAAAAGAATCACGTGGATAAAATATTTCATAGTGTTATTAAAATGAAATAAGGAAATGTTTATTTTTTTTAGAATCAATTAAAAAGGAAAAGTATATCAAAAATTTGAAACTGAGAAAGTATTATACTTATTTCTTTTCAATTTGTTTATTTTAATTACCTTTTCAGTCTACTTCAAAAGAAATATCTCTTTCTTTTAATTTTTCTAATAGACCATAAGATTTAAGTATATTTTAATATATTTTTTAATTTACCATAAAAATCAATTTATTTTCTTAAATTTTATATAAGTTAAAATAAGATAAAATAAATTTAATTAAAAGAATATATATTTTGTAAATTCTGGCAGGTACAGTAACTAACAGATTGAGGATATGGCAGTTGGCCACCTAATCAAACAAGCAGTGAAAGCAACATTATCCTTTTGTCATGTTAGGCAACAACAATTTGCTTTAGTCTATGAATTTTTTTTATTAAAAACATAAGCTCTAAATAAATTATGTAATATGTGATTTCAATTTTTAATTTAAATTTTAATACGAATTTCAGACACCTAATAAAAAACAAAAAATAAATAACAATTGCTTTTAACAGTTCTACTGTCATATCAGTGGTACTTCCATAAGCTCAAATGATTGCTCCAATGTTTCACTTTACATGAACCTGCTTTCTTTTTAGTTTATTACTAGTACTTAAAAAAGGAATATTTTTTTGAAAATAAATTTAGAAAATAATTTAATTTAGCAGCAGTGTATTATGAGAATTATATATTGTTCACTTTGTTTATTTTTTAAAAAAATTGGAGTTGGAGTTGAATTTAATTATTGTTCAAAGAAAATCTAGAATATGAATATATTCTTTTTTCTAAATATGATTTATATCCTCAATTTTTTAAAAATAAGCAAATTTATGCAACTTGACTAATTTATCGGAAAATACAATCTATATATCATACATAATGTGATAGATTAGATCTTGTATACGAGCTACACACATTATTACAAATGATCTTCATTATATTTAGAATTTTTTAAGATAGAGTTGTGTTTGGTTAATGTTTTTTTAAATAATATTTGATAAAATGAAAAGAAAGGGTGATTTTATAAAATATTTTTTTTTAAAGATAACACTTGGAAAAGGAAAAATGTAATGAAAACGAAAACAATTTTTGTTGTTTTTCAAGTTTTAAATACAAATTTAAATTTTATTTAACTATTTTTTGGTCAAATATTAGTTTCCAAATAAAGTGAAGAAAAGTGAGGGTAAATAAAAGTGAACAAACCGTACATGTTGGCTTGCAAAAAAGTTAGTTAATTCTTTTAAGAAAAAAAGATATTCTAAAATACTCTCAAACTACTAAAAATGATACAAAATTAATCGAACGATGTTGATATGCGTTGCTTTTGGGCATACCATGAAAGAGCAATTTGCTTCTACTCGAAAAAATTAAAATACTTAGGTTTCAAGTTTTCTTAGTTTTGCTACCAAAAATAAATAAATAAATAAATAAAACTATAGTTGGAGAGCCGTACGGTTGGTAAAATAGACAGATCAAAAGTCACACTATTTAGAATGTGGATTCCATAAAATCAAGACGTGCCAACACTAATATATAAACCTTAAAATTTGATCTATCTATACGGTATATCGACGAATGAAACCCTCGGGCTAGCTCCGCACCTCTTCATTTAGAACTTGTACATAGTTTTAAAATTTTGTAGGACGCGACAATTCAATTGATGATTTGTGAATGTAAACTTTAACTATTTGCTGCATCAGAAATGTTAAAAGACAGTTAAATTAACTCTCACTTTATGAAATCAAACTAATGTTTAGAGACAATATAACACACAAGTGTATAACCTACTTGCATCTAACTAGCCATTAGCCACAAAGTTAGCAATTTGTGTACACAAATTAACAGATCATATTTTGCAGAAAGAATTAAATCTCGAGCCATTTTCGCGTTGAACATTAATATGATGCAGACAGGGCCATTTTTCGGGTTGAACATTGATGTGATGCAGACAGGGGACATAATAGAACTTCAATGGCGAAGACGTTGAGGCATATAACATTTCCCCTATCAAACAAAGTTGCAACACTTCTCCTTATGGCTTCTGAGGATCACACCAGGCATTAGCAACTTATATATTTGTTATACTTATTCCTCTTGTCCTTCCAAAACGAACTCAACATACAAATCTTTGATTGCAATGAGAACTGTTGTTATTAATGGCCCCATTATCGCTCCCTGAATAACATACACAATCAAGAATTGACACATATCAAGCGTAATACTATATCAAAGTGAATGTATATTCAAGTTGAATATATACGAAATGCAATGCGATGAAATGTAACAGTACCTCAACTGCTGAAGGAAACAATGTCACTCCACCAATAATGCTGAGACCGGTCAGATATGCACTATAACCGGGGAAGTCTTCTTGGATTTCAGATGCACCGAAATCCATAAGCACAAGATGAATAACGGATAAGCTAATAGCCAACATATATTCACCTTCAAGAACTAACTGTAAAGCTGCTGGGATAGTCGAAACCAATGAGGGGAATATAGGAAACAAAGGACTAACGAAAGCAAGGACAGTTGACATGTACAAAAAATGTATCGAAGATAATCTGAACAAGAGCCAAGTTAAGCATCCTTGAAAGAAAGCAATCTCAGCAGTTGCTAAAAGAACTCCGAAAATAGCTTTATCAAGAACCTCGATACAACGAGTCCTTGCAGAACGCGAAATGGGAAGCATAGATATCACTTGTTCTGTTACTCCACCAGATTCTGTTGTGATAAGATAATAAAGTACCCAAAAGAACAATATCGTCTGAGACACGAAATTGAAAAGCCCTGCAGCTCCTGATACTATCGAATTCCCAATCAAGAATATGACCTTCACACTACCACCTAAAACGGATTTGCTACTAACAAGTACACGTTGAGCAAATCCTTTTGCCTTTTCAACTAAGTCCACTCTAGTGATCAACAGTTCCCGAAAAATTGCATCAACTTCTGTATATATTTGCCCCCATTCACGATCCTTAATTCTCCTTTTCAGGCTCAGGATCTTCTTAGTATATGGAGAGCGGGATGCCAAAGCTGTGGATCGTTCAGAAGAGTTATTCGCTGGGGTTATTACAAATTGCTTGATACCCGAAACGAACTCAGTCATATTATATTGCATAGCATAGCTATCTATCTGATCAAGCACTGTCTGGCACAACTGATTACTGTACTTATCAACCATCTCCGGGACATCATGTTCATCGATCCATTTCCTAATACCGATTTTCTCAGCATAATTGCTCTCCTCTACATGGGATTTCAACGCGAAAACTGCATCTTTCCCTTCAACTCCAATTTTGTAAGAGAAGAAAATCATACCTGCTAACGATCCAAGAATCAATCCAACAATCAATCCGATAGCCACAATGGTTTTCAGTTTTTTCAATATCCCTCGAGTAAAGAAAGCAGTGATAGGAAGTCTCCGAAAGCTCTGACTTCTAAGAGATGTCACAGCATTGATAGTAGAGTCTACACTATTAGCTGTGAACATGAATCCAAATGCAAGAAGAGCTACTGATCCAACACCACCAATCTGCTCACATGTTATCACAAACACCCAAAACGACACGAGCCATCTCAACAATATAAAAAATCCACTTCTATGGCGCCTTAAAGCGTTATGTTGTTTCTGCCTCCTATGTACAACTCTGTATATCATATCCTTAATTTCCACAAGTGTTCCAACTGATACCCTGAATACAGCCACGGGAACGGCTAATATGGTCTCTGTAAGGCCTAGTTTTAGAGGTTCGGACCAGAATGCAACAAGAGCATGCTGAATTCCCCTCAATGGTATCGAACAAAGGACAGCCCATAAGAGAGGCCTCAAATAATCTTGAAGCAATTTACCAACAGCATAAAGAATGAATATTGTGAGGGCAATGCCAGCATGTGCCATGGCTATATAGAGAGCCTGGCGTACGTGGGGATCAGCTGACAATGTATTATGATTTGATTGGACGCGGTTTCTTGAGGGAGGTTGAGGATGATCATGATCAGGAGGTGGCTTCGGCTTCCTCATTGAAACTAATACAGAAGCATAATTGAGTTGCACACAAACTGAGTGAAAAAACAAAAGATTCTTAATGATTCGAAAAATGATATCAAGATTCAAATCCAGGCCAGTTCATCTAGATGCTAAATTCAAATCCAGGCCAGTCCATAGGGCGGTCCTGTGACCAATTGAACTACAGTCCAGGTGCAGGTCAGGGAAAAATTAGGTGTATAATTTAAAATTAATTTAGATTCGAACCATTCAATTTTATGGCCAGTATCTTCAAATTTTGGAGCTGCTAACTCTGAGCACATGTTAGATTGAAATTTTTGGTGAAATGATTAGTGTACTGTTGGATCTCCTTGTTTGATGCCTAATTCTTTTATTAACCAGAAGTTCTGAAAAGAAGTTTTATGTATTTTCCATAAAATAAAGCATCGACTAGAGAGAATAGTAAAATTAGTGTGTGAAATCATAACCCGCCCAACTCACTCAAGTTTGGGTTGATTTTAACCCGATTATTAAGGAAAAAGTTTGTTCTTATTATTAGTAAGATAGGTTGTCTTGGTTCCGTAACATGGTTCAAACCTGGCTTTTCATGAATATGAGAATGTTATGAATGGACGCGAAATTTCAAATGTGTATTGTTGTATGTAGACCCCACTAATTGAGTTTTAAAAAAACAAATCAATTTTAATTTGATGTTTAGTATACGCTTTTCTAAAATTGAAGACAACTTTGTTATCATCGTGTTTTATGCATTTGGTAAGATGATATATACTCGGTCTTAGAAATGATATTTTCTAATTCAAAATTTAGATGGCACACTCTAGGGTTGAGGAACACTCTTTGATGCACGGGAAAGCTAATGGTTCCATGCCTTTAGAGATCCGTGGCTAGCCGAATAGCGAGGATTTGCCTTTTTGAAACTCTCCCCTCTCACAATTCATATTTTCCATTGGTTCAATGCTGTAACTCGTTTTTTACCTGAAAAAACTATTTATATAATTTAATGACTTAACAATGCTTAGATATCAAAATTCATTGATGGTAAAGATCATATAGACAACTTATAAACTCCCAAATTTAATAAAGAAGTTAATTAAAAATCGTGATGACTACCCAATTTCAATTAAGACACTCAAGGGACAAAATAATTATTGTACACTGAATCACATTTTCTTGTGTTCGATGGGTAAATAAAAAATATTACTATTTAAAAATATTTGTATATAATTTAGAACTCAATAAAGTAAAGCAGGGACTTTAGGCCAAAAAAAATTAAGTGTTCGACAATATACTGCTAATTATTATGCACATATTTTCAAGATTTTACTGTTTTCTAAAAATACAATTGATGTAGTTCTCATTAGAAGTCATTGACAATCAAGTTTTCAATTACTTGTTATTTATTAATTTCTTGTTTTCACTTCAATTTAAATCACTGATGTTTTAATATATTCTTAGACATTTTAGGTTCAAAATTAGATTATCAAATATTTAAATTTCAAAAAAAAAATTGTCTTGACATTGTATGTCTTCTAAATGTAACAATCACTAAAATATTGATGACTTAGACCTATTTTTGTAATGAAAAATGACAATTTTAGTCCCTTTATTATTGCATAATTCATGTTCTAATTCCTGTGTTATTTGACTATTCACATTTAATCTTCAAATATTTGAAGTGGGTGATTTTGGTTCTTGAAGTTAACAAAAGTAACTATTTAACAAAGTAGTTATTTAACAGTACAATTACTAACTACTACTTTGTGTCTCTCTTTTACTCTCTTTTTCTTGTCATTTTATGTTACTAACACATGCTTCATTGTATAATAAATATTTAAAAAATTTAAAGACTAAAAGTTATTAGGACACTGTTGATAGTCTTAAAAAACATGTCCACCCACTGAACTCTTTCAAAATGTATCGTATTTGACCTATGTTAATAACTAAGGAAAAAAAGGGAAAGAATGAGTTGCTCATAAATGTTAAATAGAGCAAACAGAGAAGCAAATGGGATCAATTATATATCTAAAATAATCATTGTATATTTATTAGAAATATATAAAATATGATTTTAATTTTATAACATAATTTTTCAAGCATTTAGAATCATCAAATCTTTATTTTATTTTATATATTTTTAGATAACTATTTTGTTAAATAATTTTTGTTAGCTTCAAGGACCAAAATTGCCCACTTCAAATAATTGAAGATTAAATTTACATAGTAAAATAACACAAGGACTACAACTAGAATTATAGGGACAAAAAGTGTTGTTTCCATTTTGTATCATACAAGTAAAAGATGATATTCAATCAAGTGAACTTTTAATTAATTTTTGGAATAGTTCTAGAATAATTTTATAATTTGTGTAACAATTAATTTAGTTGAAAAAGTTTTTCAAAATTATAATCAGTAGAAACTTATCTAATATTTAAAACATTTGTGGTGTTATGCAACATATATTAATTTATATATGCATATTCATGTCTTACAAAATATTACAAGAAATATTGTATTACCAATTGAAAAAAAAAATTAATTTAAATTATAATCAACCATCAAGTATATCTAGAATTTGTGAAAATAAACATAAGAAAATTATTAAATGAATAGAAGAAAATAACATTTTCATATATAGTTATAGATAAAAATAAAAAAAAATTAATAATAAAAATTAAACAAATTTATCGTAAAAGTTATCAACAAAACAAAGGAATACAATTAAAAATTGCAAAGAAAAAGAAAATTTCTAAAAACAAATACCAACTAATGTTTTGATTGGTTGAAAATGTAGGATTATGCCCAGTGAGGTTAGTTTTCTCTTCTCTCGAATCTTCTCAACATCAAACTCACCATTTTCTCTACTTCCTTTGCTTCATCATCTTCTATCCATGTCGATTTCCACCAAAATTCCTCATCCTCTCCATCACCCTAATTCACCATACCCCAAATCCTCAAAATCCTCTTTTTTATACTCAAAACCCACTAAATTAGCCTTCTTTAGATCCATTACCATCGAAAGAATTTCAACAAAATCTGTTTCTGCAACCCCATCAGCAGCAGGAGAAGCTTCTTCTTCATCTCTCCAACCCATTGAAGAGCTTCCACCGAATCTTCAAGAAATCGTCAAGCTTTTTCAAGCAGTTGAGCAACCAAAGGCTAAGTACGAGCAACTGTTGTTTTATGGCAAGAATTTAAAACCACTTGATACCCAGTACAAGACTAGTGAAAATAAGGTTGAGGGTTGTGTTTCACAGGTTTGGGTTAGGGCGTATTTTGATTCTGAGAAAAATGTTGTATTTGAGGCTGATTCTGATTCGGTACTTACTAAAGGTCTTGCTGCGTTGTTAGTTCAGGGACTTTCTGGAAGACCTGTAGAAGAGATTTTAAAAGTTTCTCCTGATTTTGCTGTACTTTTAGGGTTGCAACAAAGCTTAACTCCTTCTAGGAATAATGGGTTTTTGAATATGTTGAAGTTAATGCAGAAAAAAGCACTTCAATTGTATGTTGAAGCTGAGAAAGATGCTAATTTAAGGCAGAGTGAAGTATCGAATGCCTCGTCGACCGAGTCCCTTGGTGTTGGTGGTAATGGAAATGTGGAGTCTGTAGCCAGTCCTGAAGTTAATGGAAACAATGTTGGTGCTAGTGATGATTTTTTGAATAGTAGAGGGATGAGAATCAAGGAGAAACTGGAGAAGGAACTTAGGCCTGTTGAACTAGAAGTTGAAGATATATCTTATCACGCAGGACACGTTGGGATTAGAGGTAGTGATGGAGAGACACACTTTAATTTAAAAGTGGTGTCAGAGGAATTTGAAGGTAAGAGTATGGTTAAGAGGCATAGGATGATTTATAGTTTACTGCAAGATGAGTTGCAGAATGGACTACACGCTTTATCAATTGTGGCCAATACGCCGTCTGAAGTTGGTAGTAGTTGAATTGCTGGCGTCAAGAGAGGTCTGGTTCTTTTTGTCGTGTAAACTTTTCATTCTTGTGGAATTTATTGAAACTTATACCTTAGCTTGTAGCATAAAATCCTGAGAAGTGGATAGCTATGATGCGAAGTCTGTTTTGTCGCGAGAATCTTAATAAAATAGTTTCAGGATTTTAAACAATAGTTTTCTTTACTCCCAAGAGTCATTTCAATACAAAGCTTCAATTGTTTATTAACTGTTGTAATTTGGTTGCTTCAGTCTTAGCAACTTTTTCTCTGTGACGCACTTGGACGTGCTAATCAACTTCAAGAATGATAAATAGCTACTTGAAGTGCCATTACCTTGTTAGCAATGAAAATTTTATCCTTTATCTTTTACAACGATGACACAATTTTTTTTTCTAATTTCAGCTCAACTTGATGAAATGCAATTACAATTATCCTTTATAAGTAACTCTACTTTGTTAGGCCTTTCACGTTTATGGTAACTGCAAAAATTATTATTTTTATGTTTTAAAAGGGTTTTAATATAAATTCATGGTATTTCTAAAGATGTTTACCTCTAGTGAACTATGCGTCTGGTTTCCTTGAACCTAAGAGATCTAAATAATCTATCACATTCCGTGGGAAATGATATTTCCAAGTTGCATTAATTTTGTGATCTGGGGGACTCATAACAGCTATAGAAGGATCTGTGAGATGTCACTCTTTTCTCTAGCGACTTGGTGAACAAAGGAATACATCAATTTAATTGTGATGCTGGGAATTTTCTTAAACATCTGGTGGCAAAGTGATGCCACAGACTGTAAAGATATTGTTTGTAGAGTAGCAGGCCCAAAGAATATCCAGAAAGTTGAAGCAGATATGGAGGACACTACATTGTGCATATTTTGGACTTCATGGTTGGAAAGGACTAAAGCTTTCTTTGAAGGGCATAGGGATCGCGTGTAGAATTAAGAATAGATGTATTCATAATCTATATTATTTGGTGTAAATGCAATTCTCTGGTGGATCTGCATCAGTTTTTCGATTTCGTGGATTTGTTAGGAGGGTTGTCCGGTGTGTGCCTGTTCTGGGATGTTTTGCTTTGTACTTGCCTCTACCTTCTTTGCACCTTATCAATAAACTTTTACCTCTTTTTGTTTTATAACAATTTAATTCTGAAGAAACAATATATAGAAATAAATGCTTTAGGGAGGTGCTCAGGATTCTCTAGAAAGAAATTATCTATATGGCGCCCTATTATTCCTCGAGGAATGGTGTATTTTGTGATCAGAATCACGAAGCACAATGTATCATAGGTTGATAGTATATCTTCTTGGATGCCTCAGCCTCCTTCAGGCTTTGTTTCCGCAGGTTGTATAGCCTGAAAAGGAGCACCAAATCAATCTGATTTTGGTTCCTTAAGATGCATCCGCAGTGATATGGTTCCTGGTGATCAATTTTTGGAACAAAGTATTTGGGAAACATCTGATGCCAAATTCATGAAGAAGCCCTTTAGTTTATGGGTTATTGCATATGAGTTAGGACATTTCGAAGTGGTCTCAAGAAGTCTCCAAAGAGGCTTGCTGATCGAGATATGGCTAGTGGTCTAGGTGATATGGTGGTTGACACAGAAATCAGAACATTCTCTGCAGCCCTTTTTGATGAATATGGTGGCCTGGTAAACAATTTATGCTTTCCAATAGCTTTAATTTCTATTTTATGCTGCATAAATCTAATTTCAAAATTTGTTACGTTAGGTGTCTATTGATAGGATAAACTGCAACTGTTTGAAGATACTTCTACTAGGTTATATAGACGCATGCAACCTCCAAAACGTTTTTAGTTCTACTTGCATTACTAGATGGTTCTCATATATGGCATCTCCTTGTTATAATATCAAGAATACATATATGATCGCCTTTGATATAGTAGCGTGTACATTTTCCAATTTCCTGACTTAAATTTTTGGTTGAGCTGTCAGAATCAGTTTTTTGGGGGTAACTAAATTGATTCAAGTACTAAACCAGCAAGTAGGTACAAAGTATGCCTCAGCGTTGGACAAACAAGCTCCAAACACTGTGATTGAAAAGAGCAAAATTACATCAAGAACTCTAATCTCAAAAATATTACCTAAGGATAGTAATTAAGCATGTCTAGACTCTAGTCCAGAATGCAAACCAGGAAACAGAGAGCCCCTGCAGTGAATTGCTTGAGTAGCCAGTCTTATGAGTATTTCAGGGCTTCTACTTTTCATCTGAAACAGTCTTAAGTTCTTCTTGTGCCACACCAAGTAATGATAACATGTAACGGATAATCTGTAAAGAGCAGCTTGTACTGAGTTGCCTTTGGCATGAGCAATAGCCCACATCATTTCATCCTTCCATTCCACAGATGATCTTTGAATGCCTAACCATAAGAGATTCATCCCAGATAGGTCATCAAAGAGATTCTTCCCAGATAGTTGCTAAGTAATGACATTTGAAGAATAAATGATCCAGACTCTCATCATTGTTGGTTGCAAAGGGATAAGACAGGTCATGTGTAGGACTCCATTTTGCTAATCTGTCTCTAGTCAGAAACTTTTCCATACAGCCAAATACAGTATAAACTTCTCTCTAGGGGCTCCATGGTTTTTAGTAATCTCCTCCATCTACCCTTGTATAGTCACCTCAATTTACAATCGACCGCATTTGTGCTGAATTTAGTCCTAAGGGTGACATCCTGATCCTCATAGCCAGCTTTTTCCAGTATTCTTTTGGTATTGAGGATCTTCTTAATTGTCCATGATGCTCGACTATCATTCACATCCCAAACACTTCCACCTTTGATTTGTATATGCATGGACCAGTTGGATCCATATCATGGCCTTTTTCAAGCACAGATTCCAGAAATGTTCACTAATAGCAGTTCAATTCCAATCAGTTATGTCAAAGAAGCCAAGGTCTCCAGCAGTTTCCAGCTTATTTTGAGAAGTTTCTCTTATCAAAAGTGCTTTTCAATAAAGTGCCTTGGGAGGTATCCAAAGTGTGGTCTAGTGGTCAAGAAGTGGTTAAGAGCCATGAGGTCTCAGGTTCAACTCTCAGTGGAGAAAAAAGCACCAGGTGATTCTTGTCATCTGCCTTGGTAGATAGAGTTACCTGGCACCTGATGCTGGTGGGATGTGACTGGTATCCTGTAGAACTAGTCAAGGTGAGCGAAAGCTGGTCAGGACACCATGGTCTAAAAGAAAGTGCTTCGGGATAGTAGCAATTTGTGATTGGCTAATATTGTCAAAGTGCTTTAACTGTCAAACTACGAAAAAGGATATGCATATAAGTTGTCAACTATTTTTGATATGGGTATTCTTGTTGTAAATAAATTCGAAAGTACTTATTTTTAGGAGATGCTACGCTTTTCTGCCGATGCTAACTGAAACAGAACTTCTGCTACTATTCAAAAACACTTATTTATAGTGAAACTATAAGAAGTGCTTTTATTGAAAAATAAGCACTTCTCATCTTTCAAAGTCTTGGCCAAACAGGTTATGAATGCTTCTACGTGCTTGTTACTCTGGATTACGTTGATACTTGACAGAGTATATGCATTATCAATTTACCTCTCTTACTGTTCTACCCAATTTGCAGATGGTTCTTCTGTGTAATGTGTCTTTCAGTGACATAACTTTCAATTTACATCAAAGGTCTAACTGTCTGAGTTCCAGCGTGACCTTTTCCTTGGCTGCTAGATCATACAATGATAAGTATGACTCTCGGGAGCCTCTTTTGGAGCCGATTGACAGATTATTGAAGTTTTTCTTCAATTGGCTTTTGTAAATATCCCAGCGCTTCTTTCATTGTTAATATAACAGTTCTACTAATCAGTAATTCTTGGTTTGGAAACTAATTTTAGGACCAACCATGAACATCGTGTGAAATGTTCTCTTCCTCGTCATGTTTCTTGTATGAAAATCGATATATTACTTGATCATGGAACTACTGATTGATTATATGCAAGTTATTTGACTTCATTTGAATTATTTATTTCAGGTGCACTTCAGTAACCTTCTTTCAGCCTTGTTATTTTGTATCACAACTGTGGACTGGAACTGCAACTTGTTTCAATCTTGATTTGTGTTTGTATTAGAAGCACAGAACCTTTAGTCAAATCACTCCTATTTTGAATTTTGTGAGTCAAATCAATCTTTGCTTTGTGGGATGTCTACTTATCAGTGAATATGACTCCGAAATGCAAGAGAATACAATAAACCCCTACCCTCTACTGGATGTCAACAACGATGAGGAGGCAGCTCCTAACTTGTGGTATCGTCGTGGGTTGCACTTATGCTCAGACTCGAGGAAAGAAGACAACAACTGACAGGTATCATCAGCCTCCCTCCATACTAGTCTTTGAGAAAACATGTATTGAAATCATATATCATAAGTTATACTATGATTTGTCAAGATATCATGTTCATGCTTTGTACTCCTATTTTGATCACATTTGAATGGTTCTTTGGAATCATAAGCCATATACACAATCATATTCTTTTATCAGTACATATATCGCCACGCGTACATCATGATGTTCGATCACCTGCCTGGTCGATTAGGGAGTATATCTTTTCTCAATATGAATAAGAACAACAATCATTGCTAGCAAGCCCCAAATACAAGCAGACTAACAACTTTTGTCTCATTGTAGTGTACTAGTAGAGGAAGAAGAACGATAAATTGTATGCATTTTACACGTTGGGTTTATGTTATTTGTATGACCAATATATGAGTGGACATAAACACCACACGCAAAATACATTTTTATTTTTTTAAAATTTTGTATATCCATGTTATGTTTTTACCCCAATTTATATCTTACAGATAAAAATTTCAAAATCCATATGCTCAAATATTTCAAAACCGTATGTATACCATCACAGCCAAACAAATTTAGTATAGCATATAATATTTGTATCATTTCACTTGAGTTATATGATAGTAAGCCAACACATCCGCATACAATGTATATGTTGCCACAAGTAATCGATGTCCTTAGGGATGACAATGAAACGGAGCAGCACGAGTTTAAATAATAAGTGATATGAACTTGATACATTTAAGAAATAACGCTTCACAAGTTTAAAAAATCACACCCAAAATTGCAAAACACAATTTTCTTTAAAAAATTATGTAGGACGGATCTACACAGTGCAGAGCAGAGGATTAAAAATATTTTTTTTTTGTTATATGAGACAAGGAGGAGTAGATTGAAATCATCGTGATGTTGCACGAATTTATCTTCCCTACTCCATTATCATCCCTAATTGTAGCATAAGTTCACATTAATCAACGTAGATCGATGTATAACCGTTGTCCCCTACGAGCACAAAGTCCACATTGAAATTTGAATCAATTTAGCATTTAAAACATGTGTATTGAAGGAATGCACCAAAATAAAAGGTTTGGTCTCCATTAATAATTTTTAATTAATTAGCTTGTTTGATCAAGTTTTTTGGAGGTTAAAAATGTTCTTTTTTTCTTTTCAAAACAACATTATTAGATACATGTCATTATATAAAGTTCAATTTTGAAACCTAAAGGTACAAAGCATTGATTTCAAATACGTGTAGAGGATCTTAATTTCTCAATTACGCTAAATCTATCCAATAGTTTTAAAAAAAATATATATATCCAATAGTTATTAAAAAAATTGATATCTACTGAATCATCTCTGATGATACATGATTAATTGTTTTTTTAACGTTGCTTTATATTTAATGGTATTCAAAATGTATTACAATTGTTACTTATTTTTTTCTTATTAAATGATATTATACCTGAATTACAAATTTTCAAAAAATTATTCAAATTAATTTATGTGTTACTATATAAACTATAGTTATAATACAATTTTAATTTAATACCATACATTGTTATAAATTTAATTGTTATTATTCCAACAAATATAATACATTTTAGCTACGTAAAATTAATTTCAATTGTATCAAAATATTTGAGATTCATACTAGTTTGTTCATTTTCATTGCAACATATGACATTTCTGTTCTTATTTTCCTCGTATTAAAGATTTATTTTGAGTAGGCTATGGTTTTAATTTTTACTCAAAATAATGTTATCTTAAAAATATTTGAATGTTATTATGACATTTGAAATCCTTTCCATTCTATAGATTTTGAGATGAGTATTCATCTCGGTGAAATATCAATTAGCCAAATGGGTTAAGCTTTCAATTTTTACTCATTCAAAATTCAAAATATCACTAAAATATTGTAACTTCTTTTTCTATTTATGTTCTTCCGTGAAACTAATTATTCATTTTTATAATTGATAGAAAAGTAAAGTTTTTGAATTTTGAGATTGAAATTATTTTTCCTTTGTTATTATATAAACTAGTGAAACTATTCGCGCTTGAAATATATAATATTTAGGTTAGTATCGAATATATAGATAATATTTATATTTCTCCTCGTCTGTGATATTATAGACTTTTTAAAAACATATAAAATATATTTATTTGTTTTGTATATGTATATATTAGAACAAAACATTTACCGTGGTGAAGTAAATGGAATAAGGGATAATATGTTGAAATAACAATATATTGGTATTAGGTTGAAAATATTTTAGATGTTTTAATTTTCTCTATCTTTTCTAGGAGTAGTGATGTTTTATCTAAACTCTGATTTCGTCAAAATAAAATTGTTTTCTTTTATTTTATTATTACATTTGCTTATTATAATTTTTTAAACATTATTTAAATACTTGTAAGATTTTCGAAAAATGAAGCATATAAAGTCATGATTCATATTTAATATTAAACTTTACAAGTAAGATGAAGAGACATGAGTTATAAATAATTCAAATGTATAATTTTATTAGCCACAAAATGTATTACTAATTATGTATTGATTTTATTTGTAAAATAAAAAAATAAAAATAAGGTGTGAAAATACAAAAAATGAACAGAGAAAATATAATAATTGGTGACTACATAAAAATTATAAATACATTTCAAAGCAAAAAGAACGACCACAGATTGTTACATACGCAAAAAATGACATCATGAAAATAATAATATATTTTTCAATTACTTTTTATAATTTATAATAAAAGTGAAACTAATCATCATAAATTTTGTTGTTGTTAAAATGAAATAATTATATTTTTTTTTTATAACAAAGAGAAAATAGAATACTAAAGGATCAAATGATTAGTATTGACAATATAATACATTTAGCTAAATTATTTACATAAATTAAAACTTTAAATACTCTAGCAAAAGTAATTAAGTTGCTAATAAATTTTAAAGTGAAAAAATAATCTCTAGTTATGCTTAATTTTTTTCCCTTGTACCATCTTCCTTTGCAAAGAGATCCGTCATCATGTTTTGATCCATATGTCAAACTCTTCATATATGCAACCTACTGAATAAAAAAAAGCATATATGAATTAAAAATAATTATGTCAAAAAAAGAACGAAATATAAACCATATTTAATATATTTATATATTATCTTTTCAATAGTAATAACAATACTAAATAATAATTATTTCTTGAAATCTAACAAATATTATAAATCAAACTATATTATATATGGAAAACTAACTATTAAAAAAAGTAATTGCATACGGACAAAACATTGTTAAGAATTAAAGAGATTTTTTTAATCATACTTACTTGATAAATTATAATACAAACATAAAAATATATATTAAGAAAGCATGTCTAGTCCATAAAAATAAAAAGAAAGACTTAAGAATGAAATATATCTTACCTTCATATACTTTTTTTGGTTACATGTTAGCTAATTCACAAACAAGTTTTATGGAGAAGAGAAATTATAACTTTGTATGTGAATCTTCATGAAAATAAATATGAATCTATGTAGACAAAATAAAGGAAATGAAAAAAATAAGGACTTGAGAATGATATATTGATTAACTTCATATACTTTTTTTTTTGGTTACATGTTAGTTTCCTTCACAAATCAAATACGAATTTATAGACAAAAATAGAGAAAATAAAAAATAAAAAGTTCAATGACGTATTTCTTACCTTCATGTACTTTTTTTTGTTACAGATCAAACATATATGATGAAAAAAGAAAGAATAATTGTGAAAGTGAATCTTCATTAAACAAATATAAATTTATAGGCAAAATAAATGAATTTCATAAGACACATAAACTTATAAATTTAAATTGGAGGTTATGAATATAAAAATTATGAGAGTCATGAATATTATTAAAAGTAAAAATTAATGAAGGACAACTCATGGGTAGTAACTCCTAGTGAATAAATTCAAAAATAAAAATAAAAATACTTAAAATGTAAAAAAATAATACTATAATTTCATGATTAGAAGTGAGATAAACAAATAGAAAAAAAATATAGAATTTTTTTATTATTATAAATGTTCATACATTAATAAAGTATTTATTTGTATATTTGTATAAATGAAGTAATATATTTTTACAATAAAATAATTAATTTAAATTAAAAAAAGTCAAAAATAAATAAATTATGTTTCTCTTTTAATTATAAGTGAGATAAATAAATAAAAGATATGAAGCGTTTTTGTTATAAATGACCCACCATTAATAAATATTTATTTACAATAAATTTAAGTAATTTTTTATGATATATAATAATTATTTTTTTAAAAAAAAAAGATGAAAAAAACTAAATGCAAATGGAGGCCATATAGAGGTGCCACATCACCTCCTCTATGGTCCTCATTTATATATATATATATATATTGATTTATTTTTTGTTGAAAAGTTATAGAATATTCTTCTTCTTCTTCTTTTTTTTTTACTTTTATGATATAATAAACTAAATAAAGAATTTTCAATATTTTTCATCGAAAAAAGAAAGACTAAAATATTTTCTCTATGTTGAATTTTAAAGTATAATATTATTTACTCATGAAAATATATATAAATATGAATAAACTTGTATTTTACCAAATTCATTTATTATTTAATTTATTTTTATCCATATAAAATATAAATAAATTGATTTATTAATCATTTTATGTTGATCCATATTCAATCCACCAAACTTGTATTGTGCTCGAGTTTACAAAAGAGCACGAAATGAACATTAAAAATATATAAGAAGAAGAAGAAAAGAAATGCAACATATAATCAAGAACTCATAGAAAGAAATGAGGCAAAACTCCTCATCTAATTTACAATATATAAAAGGTGTGTTTAGTAGGAAGAAAAATAAAATAAAATAATATATATATATATATATATATATATATTGTTTTCCTTCATATATATATAGTGTGTTTAGTGCGTAGAAAAATAGATTTCTAGAAAATAAACAATTGTTTTATTATTTTTTTTGTGTTAGATGGGTAAGCAAAACATATTATCCTAAAAAGTATTGGTATATATTTTAGATCAAGTCACTAAAAGCCTGTCTGGCGTTGATGTTAAAAATTACTTATGTTTGGAAGCACTTTTTAAAAATAGTTTCTTAGAAAAAGTGCTTTTGAGAAAAAAAACAATTTTTGCTTGGTTAATTCATTTGAAAAATATTTTTTATAAGTAAATTACAATTGCCTAATTTAAAAAAAAAAGTGTATTTAAGAGTCGAATTACGATAAAGGACAAATATTCATGTACTTTTAATATTAAAATTAATTTATAGAAAGAAACGAGTTTAAACATCTATTTCAAAAATTAAATTAAATTTTTGTTTTTATTTTAAACTTTCAGTCAATATTATTCATTTTTAGAGGGTTGAAATCTTTGATTGTTTTCTTTTCTTTTTCTAAAAAAAAAAATAATGCATAAACGTAAAACAAAATATAAAATTTATTATATAAAAATGAAAAATATAATTATTAAATGAAACTTATCCAAGCATATGAGATATGTTAATTAATTAACAAGAGATATATATAAAAGGAATATTTTAGTCTTGAAAAAAATAATGTCTTGTTTTGCTTCTGTTTTTTTTTATTTAGAAGTTTCTTCTCGATAGCAGAAAAATTGCATCTATTTCCGTTCTGAATAATTTTACCAAACACCTATTTAAAAAAAAAAAAAATTCTCCTAAAAAATGTTTCTAAGTTCCCAAGAGCAATGTCAAACAATCTCTTGTTAATTATTATGCACAGGTTTTCAATATTTTACTATTTTCTAAAAAATCAATTGCTGTAATTTTAATTAAAAGTCATAGACAATCAAGTTTGCAATTACTTGCCATTTCTTAATTTGTCTAACTCAGCTTCAATTCGAATCTATAATGTTTTAATATTTTTTTTTAGACATTTCAAGCTTAAACTAATTAGATTATCGAATATTTAAATTTTAAAATGATATTATCTTTAACTTTGAACGTCTTCTACACGTAACAAACACTACAACCTATTTTTATAATGGAAAAATAGCAAGCTTAGTCCCTATATTATTGCATAATTGTTATTGTTGTTAATAGAGGCTAAGGTCCCAAACAGAAGCACAAGAAAGGGCACCAATATGAAATAAAATCTCACTTCCTTTGTATGATTCATAATCTGTATAACAAATTTTCTATTAAATAATATTAATTTCATCCAAAAAAAAAAGAAACAGAAAAATATTGATTCGATATATAATTTAATGTTGTTCTATGCTGAACAAAATAAAAAATGTTATTACCTTTTAGTTTTTAACGGAATTTATAGTGTTATGATTGTGTGGCATAAAAGAGTACCAAGGGGATTATTTTCGCAGAAATTTTCTACGATTTTTCATGCGAAAATAAGAAAATTTTAAATTTTAAATTTTTTTTTCCTGAGAAAAATATCTCCCCAGAAAATTGGTAGGTAATTTGGCGTTATTTTTGCAAATTTATTACATGGGGAATTATTTAGGGCAAATAATTTGCAAGTACTGTTTTCATATGTAAATTCGCAAGTTATGGAAACAAATTATTTTTTAATTTGTTTGAAAGAAAATTTCCAAATTAACTTATTGTCGATCCAGGTAGAAATAATTACTTAAAAAACTATTTTAAAATAATTTTATATGTGGTATTATCTGAGATTTGTATTCTACGAATTTTGTTGGGAATCTATTTCTTTGAGAATTTACTTGGGAATTCTTTTTATTTGTACAATTACTTGGGGATTTTATCATTGTGAATTTGATTGAAGATTGAGGAATGCATACTTGAACTTTTTTAAATATAATTTAAATGGAAGCTTTTTTTTAATCTAAGAACTTGTTATTTGAAAACTTGGAGGAATATT
This sequence comes from Solanum lycopersicum, assembly GCF_036512215.1. Classification (NCBI taxonomy): domain Eukaryota; kingdom Viridiplantae; phylum Streptophyta; class Magnoliopsida; order Solanales; family Solanaceae; genus Solanum; species Solanum lycopersicum. The sequence continues at coordinate 6,373,173 of NC_090811.1, forward strand.
TTCATTAAAATATATTTAACAAAATAAATATTACAATATTGTAAAAAATATCAATTACATTAGAATGAGTTTTATTGTTAAATATTTACTTTAATTTTAGATTAAATAAATTATTATACAATAATATAAATCTAATATGGTGTTGGAACATTACTGGAAATGTCATTTTCAATATTTTTAACGTATCACAAAAAAATAATGAGGCAATTTTTTTTCTTATTTTATTTTTCAATTTAAAAAATAGAAAGAATTAAAATTACATGACTAGTTATTTACTCAATAGAAAAATAACTATCATAAATGTAATTAATTTTGATTTAATATTATTTATATTGAATTGTATATTATTGAATAATTCAAGCATTATATTAAAGTATAGACAAATTCGATTATATACATTATTAGTGTGAAGTTTAATTACCCTTCATTGATAAAATTATATTAAATGGGAAATAAATAAGCTTTAGTTGTATATCTAATTGATATTTTCTATAAGCATTAAAAATGACATAATTTGTCTATATATAGTAAGTTATTAAATTATATTTATTTGCAAATATATAAATAAGTATGTTAAAATATAATTATTAAAATATCAATTAAAATTAAAAATACCTCAAATACCTAATAAGATATACTATCAAATCATTGATTATAACTTTCTTGCACTTTAAACTTATAAATTTATTTATATTTTCAATTATTTATTTATAAATACTTTGTAAGTATAATTTAAACTTTGTTTATGTTTAAGGGATAATGCACGAGTACCCCTCAACCTATGCCCAAAATTTCAGAGACACACTTATACTATATTAAGTTCCTATTACCTCCTGAACTTATTTTATTAATAATTTTCTACCCCTTTTAAAAAAAGTCAACAAAGATTGAAGAATTTGTTACACAAGTTCGTGATGAAGCATAATCTTTGGTGAATTCAATACAAGTGTTCACGAAAAAGGTTTCTAATTTACACACGTACTCTCCATGGTCTTGACGAGAAGGGAATAAATCATCCTTTTTTCTATTGCTGGTGTGCCCTGCACCTAAAAGAAACCATTTGTGTTCATTCAATTAAAAATGTGTGCTTCAAGATTTGTTTTACTTTCCAAAAAGATATTATTAAACCTTCTTCTCCAACTCCATTTTCACATAGAATTCACAAGCTCTCACTTATGCATCAAATGGGGACTCACTCTTACAGGGCAGCTTTGCTGTTCTACCCAAAACAGAACCAACCAAGATATCTCAAATAATTGTAAAAGGGCAAATTACAGAAAGGCTAATACATATATTGGACCCTATACTTGGCTTTAAATTTTAACTTTGACCTCCAACTTTCATAATGCACAATTAGGCACTTTAACTATTCAGCTTTTAAATAAATAAACACGAGTCCTACATGGTAATACCACGTAGGACAAAAAATGACATGTGTGTCTATTTGTTTAACTTTATACAAGTTTAAGTGCATATTTGTGCACATCCAAAGTTGAAGGGCATAAATGTGATTTGAAGCCAAGTTAAAGGGCACATTTATGTATTATGCCTTACAGAAATAACATATTTTTAAGGTAAAATTACAATCTATTCCTTAAAAGTTTATAATTATAGAATCCCTCAAACGGACACATTAGTGGAGATCCAGATACATTAATGGCAAAAAAAATCAAACCGCTGATACATTAAAAAGAGGATCGGATATATGCAGTGATACAAAAAAAAGAGGGTCGGATACATTAATGGGGGGTCCGATATATTAATGGCCAAAAAATCAAAGCATTGATACATAAAAAAAAAAAGGATCGGATACATGCGTCGATACATTAAATAGAGGGTTGGATACATTAATGGACGATCGGATACATTAATGGAGGGTCCGGATATATTAATGACCAAAAAATCAAAGTGCTGATACATTAAAAAGAGGGTCGGATACATGTGCCGATACATTAAAAAGAGGATCGAATACATTAATGACATTTTTTATTTAAGAGAAAAATGAGGGATTTCGTAGATTTATATAACTTATAAGGGAATAATAGTAATAAGTAAACTAAGAGGTGAGATTTAGTCCTAACGTCATACAATCCGTTGAATCAGAAGGGTTTCTATATGTTCTTTCTGATATTATTCACTTCCTTTGTATACTTCATAATCTTTATAACAAATTTTCTATATTTCATCCAAAAAGAAACAAATATTATATAGTTTAATGTTGTTCTATACTGAAACAAATGAACGGAATAAAAAACTGTTATTACTTTTAGGTTTTAACGGAATTTATAGTGTGATTATAATGATATGATAAACTAAAAAAAATAACTAATAAAATTAAAGATATATTTGATAACAATTTCGTAAGAGATTATCTATTTATTTATATATTATAAATAAAATTTAAAGTATAATTCTTAAAAAGATTCATTAACGACAATTAAAATTCGTTTATCAACGTAAATAATAAAGAATAAGATATAAGCATAACTATATAAATATATATCTCATCTCATCTATACTCTTCAATTTCTATGCCTTCACCTGTTTAAATTTATACAAATTTATATGCCTACTTATGCACATTCATAAGTTACAGGGCATAAATATCATTAATAAATTGTTTAACTTTATACAAATCAAACACTCCTTATCAAGAATAGAACATAAAATCTCTTACAAGTTTTGCAACCCCTTAACAACTATATTAAAGCTTCAAGTAACTTGTATCAACACTTACGTATATAATATATATTTATTAAATTATATTTTGATCTATATATACAATGTAATTTTCTAATAAAAAGGTATTGCTTGATAACCCTTGCTCTAGGGTAGACTCGCCTCTGATTATAGTCAAGTTAAAAGAAACACGAAATAAGTAAAATTTAAACAAGTATGATCTTAAGACTTTTATACATATGTAATATTAAAATAACAATCAGAAAAATGTATATTAAAATTTGCAATAAACTTATAAAAGAAGTATTCCATATATAATGTTATTAACTTAATTTTAAAAAATCTATAAATACTGGTTCAATAATAACAAATTAAGCATATAAAATTAAAAACAAATGTTACATAGATGAAGTATTAAAAATGACAGGAGTAACATAAATTTTACATAGGATAAAAAGGGAAAATGATTATTTCTCAAAGTTAAAGTAGAGAGGTAGATTTTTAAATCAAAGTTTGCGGGTGTAAATTGTAAAAATGAAGATCACTAATAAAAATATAACAAAATAATTTATTTTTTTATTTATAAGTTTTCCAAAACAAAATAGATAGTACAAATATTCGTTATGCATATATTAGTAATATGAATGTTAGTTATACAAATATTAATTGTGTAATATAGGTTATGTGGATATTGATTATATAAATATTAGTTATACAGGGTTTAAACATGCCAAATTTATTCATGCATAAACTATTCTTTGGATGTTGGCTATTATATTAAAAAATAGTATAATTATATATTTTTTAAATTAAAACATTTCTTTACAATTATACCACTTTCTTCTTTTAACTTTGTATTTAAATTAAAAGATCTCTTTAATTATGTAGAAGAAGAAAGTAGTCTAAGTGGGAGTGGTAAAGAGTAATATTGTCATTTCAATTTTTTGTCCATGTATTAGTTATTGTTCCGCCTTCTATTCCGCATAAATAATACATAAATTTTCTTATAATTTATACATGTACTACTAATTATGCTAATTTAAAAAATGTTAACCTCAAATTAAATTTATATATGAATAATTTTTCATTCACCCACCAAATATCGTATTAATTATATGCCTTAATAGTTTTTTTTCTTCAGTACTTACCAAATATTACGGGATTTAAACCAAACTAAGCCATTATTTAAACTAATTCACCAAAATAATATGTTTTTAATTTTTTTTACAAAACTAGTATAAACGTATTTCTGAGTAACGTTTTAGGATATTTTTATTTTTAAAATTCAACGGACAAAAACTGACGGAGCTGACGACGCTAAATGAATAAACGTACTCCTGAGTAACGTTTTACACCTAAAACGTTAGTCAGAAGTATGTTTATTGAGAATCCAATCACGGTCCACTAAATTCAATCTTGCAAATGTAGAGTCAAATCAACATTTTACACCTAAAACGTTATTCAGAATAACGTTACTCGTTAATCATTTGCAATGATGTCGTTAGTGTATAAATTTTCCCTTCAGGTGAGTTTTCTAGTGTGAATAATAAGCATCGTGCTCCTATTTTTTGTCAAGTACACAACTAATACAAGATTAGAGAAAGATTGATACCTCCCAATGGTTATAATAAGATAAAATTTACAAACTATATGAATGATCAAATAACCAAATAGATAATTACAAAAATTGCAAAATTTATATCTTTTTGCTGATTAGAGGTGGTGGAAGCATAACCCCCCATCTTAGCAAAATTGCTTTCCATAACCACTGGAAAACACAAACCAAGTACAAAATAATTGAAATATGCATGATGTGTTGCTACTGTTCTTATTGATAATTAAAAAGTTTTCTGAGTAATAAAACATGTTGCTACTGGACAACAGTTGTTATAATTGAGACATTAACACAAAATGCAAAGGGACTACAACTTGTAGCTACTCATCTCATCTCATCCACATCCATCCATAAAATCTTATACCACAAACCGCAACATAAAACTCATCTCATACCATAAATATATATAGTTACATGAAATCTTATAGCACCTGCGTAGATTAAATCATTTACTGAACATATGTTTGAATATTGCTAAGACGGGGGGGTTATACTTCCATCTCTAATCAGCTAAACACATAAAGATGGGGGGTTTTAGGTGTAAAACGTTAAGTAACGTTTTAAATTTTCAGGATTTAAGTCCGCATTTGCAAGATTGGATACAGTGACCCGTAACTGGATTCTCAATAAACGTACTCCTGAGTAACGTTTTAAGTGTAAAACATTATTCAGGAGTACATTTATTCATTTAACGTCGTCAACTCCGTCAGTATCTATCCGTTGAATTTTTAAAATAAAAACACCCTAAAACGTTACTCAAAAATACGTTTATACTGGTTTTGTAAAAAAAATTAAAAACATATTATTTTGGTGAATTGGTTTAAATAATGACTTAGTTTGGTCAAAAATTTATATATGAATAATTTTTCATTCACCCACCAAATATCGTATTAATTATAGTTTTTTTTCTTCAGTACCTACCAAATATTAGTCTAATATACGGATACGACTTGTTTTATATTAATATCATACAACTCCTTAAGTAAATATAAGAAAATAACTAGGTAAAAATAAATATTTCTTGGGAGTAAAAACTAAACAAAGATTTATGGTAAAAGTTACTATTTACGAAAACAAATCATCCCTAGTTTTGGGAGTAAAAAGTAAACAAAGATTTATGGTAAAAGTTACTATTTACAAAAACAAATCATCCCTAATTTTGAGGTAGACAATAAAAAAAGCCAAATAAAAAAGAAACTTTCTGAATATGAAAAATGTTACCTCATTTGGAGAAATTTTTTAGATCCGTGATTCTGGCTTGGTTTACGCATTAGTTTGTTCAATTTTTGATGGCCTTTCTTCTCAAACATTCATTTCTTCATCCTCTTCTTGTTACATTAATATATTTGTGACATTCGTAAAAGATATTGAGTAGGCTATGACACTTAAATTTTACTCAAAATAATGATACCTTAAAAACATGTCAATATGTGTCCTGCTTTTTCTACACTCTTTTTACATTCCTTTTGCAACTACAATTCGTTAGATTTTGAAATTCTTTTCATTCTAATTAACCCATACTCGAGCATTTTGTAAGAAATTGTTGGTTATGGGTCTTCTGGATTATTTGTTTGGGAATGGAGGTAGAAGGTTTATCAAGAGAAAAGATAGCGATGCTGGTGAAGCAGGTGAAACATATTTTATTGATTTTCAGACTATTAGTTTTCTCTTATGGTTAATTTTCAGGGGTTTTAGGTTTTCAAAAAATTGATTCTTATTCTGCACACATTCTCAACTGGGATTTGATAAATCTGTTTGTTCTGAGGGTGAGTTTATTAATGCAATCTCATTCTTTGCTGCAAAATTTATTGTATTAATCAGCAGTTTATAAATTACCATTAAGAATTCTTCGTGGGTCCAGGGTTTTAACTTCTTACTTGAGGTTATTAGTTCTGTTATGTAGAATTCTTTTTATACCCTTTAATAATTTTGGAGTTTATTCTTGTAAACATGCATATTATATGTCCAAACATTTTCTAAATATTAAGATAACTAATAGTAGCATATTTAAGCCTATGATAACTTGTTTTCAAACCAAATACTTAAGTTATTCTCAATGAAAAAGATGTACGCATAGTCTAAAATAGTGAGTTCAGGTGAACCCGTAGTATATATGCTGCATCCGCCTCGGTTCCTCTGCATTTATAGACACCTTGTAGGATTTCTGCTTTTTGACTGCTCTTCAGCATGTGGGGAAATAGGCATTACCTAGAACTCTATGTTGCTCGGACTCTTCAGAAATGTCAAGCGTGCCAAATTCTCCAAAAGTAATGTATCTTTAGAGAATCCGACACATGTGCGGCATGCCTTGAACAATAATATCTCTCCACTTAGAAGTACTTCTATACATAATTTAGCTGTTATTTAGATCAACTTGTACTTTTGCCTCGATTCGCAGCTAATACTTTTGCCCTATTATAAACCAGGTAGGGCACTGGAAGAGCTCAGAGGTTCTCTCTACAATGAGCTTCGAACATCAGAAGGAGCCAAGCGTCAACAACAGCGATTCTGTGGTCCAGTTATGGCAATGACCTTCAATTTCATGGTTGCTGTTGGAATAATATTGGGAAACAAACTCGTATGGCTTTCGTTCCTACATTTTCCATCTTTTGATGGTTGCAATATATGTAACACCAAAAAAAATGAGTCTTTAACTGTTTTGACATGACCTGGTGAATGGTGAAAAAAATTATCGGCTTCTAAACTTGCAAATGTGGTTTGCAGGTCATGGGAAGAGTTGGATTTAAATTTCCCATTTTCCTAACGCTCATTCATTACTGCTGTTCTTGGATATTACTCGCCATCTTCAAGGCTTTGTCATTGCTTCCAGCTGCTCCTCCTGCTAGAACAACACCATTTTCTTCACTCTTTTCGTTGGGTGTTGTGATGGCTTTTGCCTCTGGCCTTGCCAATGCTAGTCTGAGTCATAACAGGTTACCGTATTTGTAAACCTTTTCTCCAAGTCCAAACCTTGTGGCAACTTCTCTTTTCCTAACTAGCTGACTCGTGCAGTGTGGGTTTCTATCAGATGGCTAAAATTGCGGTTACTCCAACCATTGTCATTGCAGAGTTCTTTCTTTTCAAGAAGAAAGTATCCTTTCACAAAGTTAGTTACATGAACCATTACCTAATTATATGTATAAATAATATAGACCTTTACGAATTACATCATTCTCGAATTTGCTTGTTTTTAAGTTCAAACAATGATGCAGGTTCTGGCTCTGGCTGTCGTGTCAGTAGGCGTTGCAGTTGCAACTGTCACGGACTTGGAATTTAATTTCTTTGGGGCTTGTATTGCACTAGCATGGATTGTTCCAAGCGGTGTAAACAAAATTCTTTGGTCAAATCTCCAACAACAAACAAATTGGACTGCTCTTGCGTAGGAAATGCTTCCTTTTTCGTTTACTTTTCATATGATATCCAGTGACTCTGAGCTACAAATATGCTGAAGACCTAAGTTTTATGCAGGTTGATGTGGAGGACGACTCCAGTGACAATTTTCTTCTTGGTACCACTGTCGCCTTTGCTAGACCCTCCAGGAGTGCTATCTTTCAAGTGGGACATCAACAATACGAGTGCTATTCTCATCTCAGCCTTACTTGGTTTCCTCTTGCAATGGTCTGGAGCTTTAGCACTTGGGTAAGAGTCTTCTAATATGAGCTCCGGACTTGTTTTTTTGAAAATTCGTTAAGAGGAACTGTAATTATTGATGCAGAGCTACATCAGCAACGTCACACGTTGTTTTAGGACAATTCAAGACTTGTGTGATCCTACTAGGAGGATATTTCCTGTTTAGCTCAGATCCAGGGTGGACGAGTATATGTGGTGCCGTTACAGCTCTTGGTGGAATGACAGTATACACATCCCTCAGCTTAAAGGAATCGAGAGAAAAGGCGAGTGATCAACTCCCAAAGCATAGTTTACCTCCTCAAAAACTCAAGAGTACTGAAGATGATGACAACTCCAGATACACACCTCCAGACCAAACTCCTGCTGTCGTCTAAGTTTACTCCTTTTTTTGTTGGTACATAAGTTAGATCTATTTTTTTACTGTGAAAACAGGGTTGTGGGAGAGCAATACAAGTGTCGTGCTGCTAAGCAAAGCAGCTTGTTGATCCACTTTAATTGATTATCATAATGTGTAAATTTCTGCATTGCAACACACCAGCATTATGTCTATTGTAACAGATGCTCAAGGATTAGAAAGTTTGGTTGTTTAGCATAATGAGAATTGCAAAAGTTATCCAACTTAAATGATGTAATGATTGAGAGGTAATTTCTGAAAGACTTGCTACAAGAAAGAAGAGCAATAGCCATAACCAACCAACGCGATAACTGAAGCACTACTAATAACGAGTAACACAAGTCGTACGACTGGCAACTACAAGCCAAATGCTGCAGGGAAACATGTCCAAAGCATCAACCTATTCCGCTACGAAACTAGACAATGCTCAAGTTTTCATCATGAGCTCAAGCTTAATATGTTAAATTAACACAAATTCAAAATCTTAAATTTCATCAAGGGTTCAAAGGCTTTTCAAACAACCTAGGGAGGGATTTTTTGAGTAACACCCCTCATTCCCAGCACTTTAAGCAATGAGTTGAAGGCAATCAAACAACAAGGACAAAGCAGAATACTGAAAGATTTCATTGGACTTTTCTACTGTTTATTAAAGGTGAAAAAGGATAAGAGTTTCCATGTCTTGAAAAAAAATAACAATCCATCATCAGTACTCCAAACTAAAATAGAAGAAAAAAAAACAGAAAAATGCATGAAATACAGACATCTCATTCCCAATGGGAGAATGAAGTTCATTCATTATTTTATATCCTACTTCTGCCTCTTATAAATCTTTCCCAAGAATGATAGCAGCACTGCCTGTACTGCTTTGCTTGGATGAGCTGCAATAGAAGTGGTCAATTTTTCATAGGACGTCTTCTCGTATTCCAGAAATACTTCCTACAAAATTCAGAAGAAAAATAGATTAAAAGCTGAAGAACTAGATGATTGCAATGATTATACAGAATTTTTGATTTATCTCGGGAGGGGGGAGGGGAAGTGGAATACCTCAAGTTTGAGATCATTATAGAGTGCCTTTATTTTAGCAATACAAGCAGCGTTATCTTTTCCATAGTTCTCCTGCAAAACAAGCTCTTCTAATTAGCATCTTCAAATAGAACAAAATCATGATAGAAATTAACCGAGGGATAACAAATTTCGAGCTTACAAATAATATCTTCTTTTGCTCCTCGTTGCATAGTTCTAGAGCTTTAACTACCAACCAAGAGCACTTAAAGTCCTGAATATCAGTGCCAATCTGATAGCAAAAGAGGTCACTATAAGATTTCTAAATTTTTTTCAAGTTAAAATAGCTCTCTGATTAATATTAAAGGAGCTTTGTAACTATGAGCTTCCTTTACAGCATACCTTGCCCAGCACCTCTGGGTCAGCAAAGCAGTCCAGATAATCATCCTACAAAGTCAAGAGAGCTACTAGTCAGAATCTGTTGCATGAAAGCACAAACGTTGTGAAACTGAGTTCTGTCTATGGTTCTTGGGCATATCGGAAACCTAATAAGATGGAGTTTTCAAAAGGCATGTCCAAGACCACATACATCACACTGTTGGCCATGTACAAAATTCTTTTCACAGTTTGACCACATGTGACTTTTGTCTCTACGATGTTTCTCATACTACTTAAAAAAGACCACATTCTTTTATGATTTGAAAGTAGGCTAATTTAGGGAATTATCTTCTTTGCTTTTGATGTGCTCTTTCCATTTCTCTATGAGATGCAAGGTCGGATTACAGCTGTTTAACTTCAAAAGCATAATTTTGGTTGAGAAAAAGAAGATAGTTTCCCTTTTGTTTCATGGTGAATGTCCACTTTTTCCTCATTCTCAATTTTGAATTGAAACGATTCTTCGAATATAAATGTGTAACTATATACACAATGGAAGCTATTAAGGAGTGGTTATAATTCTCACCTGAACTTGAAAGTAGATTCCCATGTCAATAAGAATTTTCTTGACATCAACATGCTTGTCAAGATTCTCTCCTACCATAAGAAGTGCACATGCCACCTGGAGATCTTAACCGTGAGTACTCAGGATGTAGCTTATATGCAAATTAAACTTTGAAGCACATACTATAATTCTGAAGAGGCAACTTTACTAAAAGGACCAGAATAGTTAAATACAAAACAAGCAGCATCTGATTTGCAACAATGGAATAGTGTTGCTTAAGTTTAACTCAGGTCAACATCAAAATAAGAGGCTCCGCTATGCCTTCCCAGCAGTTGCATATAGTTAATATAATTCGAAGAAGATTCTGAACTTTGAAATGTTTTTAAGAGAAAATCAACCTCAGATCAACAAGGATAATGGTTTCCCATTTTCAAAATAAAAGGAAGCGGGAAGCAAGTGTGAAGAAACATAATGGACATGCAATGATTCTCAAAATAGTACAATAAGCTGTTAACTCAATTGAAAGGAAGTTTTGTACTCACTGGGAGGTAAAATGAATAATAGGCAGTTTTATACTGGACAATCCGGCGATGACTGCATGTAACACATCATTATAAAGTTAAACCATGCAAGAAATATTGTGCAAGCAGAAAAATTACACACTAGTCTTGAGAAAGTCCCCTTACATAGACAATGAGTACTTTGATAAATCTTTCTCTCCTACAAGTGTTGTGATCAAATCTATCATTTGTCCAGAGGCAGTCTGGAACTCTACCTGTCAGATTATTTCCACAAAGCAAAAGAGAAAACTTCAGCATTATATATATTAGGTTTAATTCGAAGGCCTTTTTCTTTGAAAAAATCCTACCTCGTTAAACAAATCTAGAAGATCAACATAATAAGACTCTGGCCTGAAGTACTTCTTCAGAATTCTGGTGATGTGGTTGCGAAGAAGAATGCCATCATTAATAGCAATCATCCCAACCTATAAGAAGTATTGAAACAAAAAATGACTCAGTAAAAGAGAATGACCAGTAGGTATTGCACATGAAAGCACAAAGAGGAACAAACAGTAACCCCTGTGTAGGCCCACACCTTTTCTAAGTTGTACCAGCATGGTTGACCTCGACGTGTATGAGATCCATCCATTATATCATCAAGAACAAGGAAGTATGCTTGAAGCTGCAACACACATTGCTCTAGTTACACACTTGAAAAGAAGAAAATCGAAACTAAAGCTAAATGTATTGGGGTCACTAAGGAATTCAGCTTAAGCCCCAGATTTTGAAAAGAAGTGATTATTTTGCATACCCATTCAATGCACCAGCCAAGAGCAGATGCTTTAAAGATTTCATCAGCGGTTAATTCTTTTCCATCTTTCAACAAACTAAGGCTGTCAATAACAGATAGTCCTCGGTTCAGCTTCCCTGCACAGAGAATACATCATTATAAAGTTGCTGGAAGATATTCTCGAGTAATCAAAGATTGTAAAAGTATTACACAATTTTAGAATAGTTAATAAGTAGAAATCATTTCCTACCTCCAGGTACATTGTAGTCCAGCATCTGAAGCAAATCATAAAAAACATCAGTTAAATATAGACTGTTCGAAAATTTGAGAAACTCCGAAAGATGAAAGTGAAAAGAAGCTGAGAGTCGAGGGTATCCACAAAATTCAAGAACTATAAGGATGACACAAATTACCACATCAACAGTACTAAACTAACAAAAAGTTATATACACAAGAAAAACCAACTAGTTTACATCATAAGGTACAGCAGAAGATAATCCATGTTGAACTCATAGACATGTCTTTATGTATTCATTCTCTGTTCATTATATCATACAAAAGAGAGTTTCTTTTTCACCCAAATTCCATTTGTTGGAAGATATGAATGAAAGCAGATATAAACTTTTCAATCATTATTTTGACTCATGTCAATCAACTCCACCACAATTTTTTTTTTGTTCTTCCTAACAAGTGTTACAAGCAGATCACTAGTAAGGTCTAACTTTTAAAGTATCAAAGACAATAATGAATATTAAGCAATCAACAATACACAAAAAAATCACTTTTATCAATAAACCAATATGCAAACTACTATTTCCTTCATTTCAATTCATCCATTTACTTTCCCTTTTTAGTTGTTTCCAAAAGAATACATCTTCCCTTCATTTCAACTCTTTAACTTCAACTTAACATATAAAGCAACATGTTTAAGACCATAATATTAACAAACATTTTATTAAAATTCAACCTATTTTCAACTTGAAACCACATGATTTAAAATCCATTCTACTTTTTTTATACGACCATGGTGTCTAAACCAGATTTCACGCACCTCGACTAAATTCACGAGATACTTGTCACCTCCTACCCACAACAGGTACCAAATAACCCTATCCGAATTAAATTATACACAGACCTTAGCACTACCACTAGCCACACCCTTAAACGCAATCTTTTTACTTTTTAAAACTCTGTGTTAAAGTGGAAATGATATCTACAACAACAAACCCATTAAAACTAGACTATACGGAGACCTTACCTCGTTTTTAAAGGAGATGATAGCAAAAAGATAAAGAACGATACAAACAAGAATATCAAAAAAAGGCAAAAAAAAACTTAGTAAATGGTTAAATTAAAACAAGATTCATCAATAGAAACTTAACACATGCAATGCAACAAGTGGATCTACACATTCAGAATATATAAACAAAAAAAAAAAAAGAGCAAAAAACCTTGTCGACCCATTTACGAGAATCATCTGTAAATTCAAAAGCTGTGTCTTCTAACAGATCAGATTTAAGAACAGAGTACACATCCAAAAATTTCTTCTTCAGATCAGCCATTTTTGACAGAGAAAAAAAAAAGTTTATGTATATATAAACAGAGAAGGAAGAGATCTGAGGTTCGTTAAGCACTAAGGAAGTTGTTATTTATATGGGGAAAAAAAAACAAGCGCAGTATTTTTATGAATTATTATTAAGTCATAAAACAACAGCAGGCGCCAGCCACCACTCACTCTCACTCACTAACTCACATGGTCTTTTTTTTATTAAAAAAAAAAAATTATTTATTTATTAAAAATTTATTTATTTTTCCTCTTTTGTTATAATAAAATAAACTTCGTTGTTAAGCTAGCGTTTTTGACATAGATAATGGAAAGTAGATTTTTGGAGAGTTTTTCTAATTGTGAAATTTGATCAAATTTTTTTTAAAAAAGAATAGACTTGAGGCTAGTTTCGAGACTTACATTAACAAAATCAGGAAAATTGAATTTTGGAATGTAATTTTTAAAAAAATTGTTTTTATTTATTATAATTATATAATTTAATCATACTTTTTGAAATTTGTTTAATGGTGAAATTTGGTTAGATTTTGGAAAGTTAAATATTTTCTGACTTTTAGGAATTAAATTTGGATCAGTTTACTGATCTTACATTCACAAAATATTAAATTTTGGAAAGTAAATTTTAGATATTTGTTTTGATTAAAAATTAATTATGTTTTCCTCATTTTGTTATTATAGATAAAAACTTCACTATTAAGCTAGCGTTTTGATATAGATGTCGAAAAGTAGATTTTTGGAAAGTATTTTTGGATGTTTTTTCTAATTGTGAAATTCGACCAAATTTTTTTAAAAATAAACTTGAGGCTAGTTTTGAGACTTACATTTACAAAATCACGAAAATTGAATTTTGGAAAGTAATTTTTTAAAAAAATATATTTTTATTTATTTTGATTATAAAATTTAATTACACTTTTGCAAATTTGTTTAATAGTGAAATTTGGTTAGATTTTGGAAAGTTGAATATTTTCTGACTTTTGAAATTAAATTTAGATCAATTTTGAGATTTACATTCACAAAATATTAAATTTTGGTAAGTAAGGTTTAAATATTTGTTTTGATTAAAAATTAACTATTTTTTCCTCATTTCGTTATTATAGGAAAACTTCACAATTAAGTTTGGAAAGTAAATTTTAAATATTTGTTTTGATTAAAATTTAATTATTTTTTCCTCATTTTGTTATTATAAGTAAAATCTTCACTATTTAGCTAGCGTTTGACATAAATTTTAAAAAGTAAATTTAAAAGTTTATTTTTGAATATTTGTCTAATAATGAAATTTGACTAGATTTTAAAAATGGATTCGGTTTGAGACTTACCTTCACAAAATCTTAAATTATGAAAAGTAGTTTTTAAAATATTATTTTTTAATATTTGTTTTGATTATAAAAATTTAATCATATGTTAGAAATCTAAATATTGTTAAGTTTTTAAAATGGATTCACACCAGTTTTCGTGACTTTCATTTCTAAAATTTTAGTTTTTTTCAAGTAAAATATATGTCTGATTTAAATTTTTAAAAACACAATTCTTAAAACGGTAAAGGGTAAAAAGTATCCTTAAACTATCTGAAATAGTTTAGATATACCCTTAAATTATATTTTAGCTCAAAACTATCCTTCCCGACAAATTATTGGGTCAAAAGTTCTCTTCTAATTAACGGAAATTGTTAAATGCTATGTGGATGCCACATGAATGCCACATGGCACCCAATAGATTTCCACTGCCACATAGACTAAAAGGAAAAAGGTCAAAAGTACCCTTAAACTATCCGAAATAACGAATACTTACCCTTAAACTATATTTCGACTCAAAACTACCCTTCCCGTCAAACTATTGGGTCAAAAGTGACTTTCTTATTGGCGGAAGTTGTTAATTCCACATGTGCCACATTGACTAAATCCCTAAATCTTAATTACTCATTTTCCCCTCATTTCATTATTTTTCAGAAACGATTTCACCCCTTCTCCCTCATTTCGCGGCTAAGGTTTCATAGTTTTCTTCATCCTGGGTTTCAAAGTGAATATTCGTGGTTATAGGTTAGTAAACTTTTTTCTCATCTTATTGTGCTTACAACCACGAAAATGCACTTTGAAACTTAGATCCGAAAAAAGTTATGAAACCTTGGCCGCGAAATGACGGAAAAGTTGTGAAATTCTAACTATCATACTTTGAAATTGTAAACGTAATAAAATAAGAAAAAATATTTACTAACCTACAACCATGAATATCCACATTGAAACTCAGCCCCGAAGAAAGCTACAAAGCCTTAGCTGCGATATTAGGGGAAAGTTGTGAAATCCTAACTATCATGCTTTGAAATCGTAAACATAATAAAACCTACAAGCATGAATATCCACTTTGAAACCCAGCCACAAAGAAAAGTATGAAATTCTAGCCGCGAAATGAGGGAGAACGGGTGAATATATCATTTCTAAAATAATGAAATGAGGGGGGAAGTAATTAGGATTTAGGGATTTGGTCTATGTGGCAGTGGAACCTTATTGGCATGCAATGTGGCATCCACGTGACATTTAACAACTTCTGTTGATAAGAAGGGTACTTTTGATTCAATAGTTTGACGGTAAGGATAGTTTTGAGCCGAAATGTAGTTTAAGGATAAATATGAGCTATTTCAGATAGTTTAAGGGTATTTTTGACCTTTTATATTTAGTCTACATGGCAGTGGAATCCTATTGAAATGCAATGTGGCATTCATATGGCATCCACGTGACATTTAACAACTTTCGTTAATAAGAAGGATACTTTTGACCCAATAGTATGACGGGAAGGGTAGTTTTGAATCGAAATAAAGTTTAAGAATATATATGAACTATTTCGAATAGTTAAGGAGTATTTTTAAGCCTTTTCCATTTTAAAAACTCAAATTTCAGTTTCAACATTTACTATCAAACGGGAGGTTAATTAACATTCAATTTTGCTTTTTGATAAATAAGAACTCTTGTTTTCATTTTATATATCACTATTATAATTTAACATATCAAGCAAATTTGTTTAAATAATAATTTTCGAAACAATTTATTAATGTTATTAATTAACTGTAAATTTTGTGATTTCTAGCATTGTTCTTATGAAATTTTGATAAAGTAAAATTTATTTAGATTTACGTATAGAATACATACAAAAGCATTTCCTCTAATTTGGAGACTTAGAGAAAAGGAAATAATAATTAATAAAGAAAACTTATTGTATTTGGCAATTGGTGAGCTAATAAGATAAAGCACCGCCGGCTTTCCTATTAGTTTATTTCGAATTCGATGTATATTATGGGAAATATTTTTAGGAGATGTATTTATATCTTAAATTTATATATTATAATTTTTTATTTATTTTGGCGTAATATATAAATATGTTTTTTAATTTAATTTTATTTTATATTTATATTCTTTAATTTTAAATATGCATAAGTAGCACTTAAACATGGATAAAATTAAACAATAGACACATACGTCATACATGACATCATACATCATAATTTGTGTTATTCATGGTGTCCTATATGTATTAAGCTACATAGGACTCATCACTCGTGTTGAAAGACATATATGAAATGAGACCAAACTAAAAATACATTCATGTATTGACTTTCATTTTTTTATTACAAGGTCATAGTCCAAGGATTAAATTATTTAATTTTGATATAAACTTAAAAATAAATCCATCATATTTTATAAATATAAAATTTTATATAAATAATGATTTAATATATATATATATATATATATATATATATATATATATATAACAATTGCTATTAGAATCATTTAGCGAATATAAAGCAACAATATAAGTTAAATATAATACACAATAATTAAGTAACAAATAACTTTTTTTTTACTTGTTATATTTAAATTTGACACATTTATTAAAAAAAGATAATAAACATGACTAATTTATCATAATATTTTCATTAAATAATGTTTAGTATTAAATATTAAAAATAATTTAGAAAAATAAATAATCAATATTAAAAAAAATGAAAAAAGAATATAAGTAAACAATGAACCAAGTAACTAATAACTATCATAAATTTAAAAATATTTACAAGTAAAAGAAATAAATCTATACATATGTAAGAAAATGGTGTCAAAAGAGATGAACTTATTAAATAGTGATAATAATATGTGACAGAATTAATAGAATTAAAATAGTGAATGCATCTATAAGGTGCCAAGAATATAGGGGATTGAAATGTACCATAAAATATTTAATTATTTAAGATAACAATCGAAGTTGAAGCCATCAATATCGACTTGATTTTCTTATTTAATATAATATATAGATGGGGGTGCCAATATTAATTACATTGGTGTCACGAGTTTCGCAAGCACAATTATCCACCACCTACTCTTATTTGGATTGCCACATGACAAATAAGTCATGTGACCTTTTTTTGGACTTTATTATCGCGGATCATTGGATAGAGTGTATAAATAAAAATAATATTTATATTAATTATATATTTTGTTGCATATTAAAGGTGGTTATTATTGATATAATAATAGAGTTTTAGATATTATAATATAATTTTTAGTAAAGCCTGATGCATGTATTAATATAGTTAAAGATTATTATTTCTCAAAAAAAATTACATGTTTTTTATTATAATTGAGAATCTTCACATTTATGTTATGTATGATATTTTTAATATATCAAACCATGATATGCGTGTGTGTATATATATATATATATATATATATAAAACTAATGCAAATATTATTAATACTTTTTATCTTGTATTATTTTTATACACTCTATCAAATAATAAATAATATTTGATTATAAATTTTTAAAAATTATCTTCGAAAATTCTGTTTGGTTATAGATTTTAGATTAAATTATAACATTTTTGTCTTTAGAAATAAATTTCAAATTCATGTTTTTGAAATTTTCATCCACAAAATTTGAATTTTTCCAAGTTAAATAAATGTTTAAAATATTATTTTAAAAAATTCAAATTTTAAAATGGGAAATGAACTAACTAATAGTTAATTAGTGTAAGTGGTAGTGCAACTGACCTAGTTTGACTTTGTGAGAAGTTGGCCAAAGCGTTGTTTAGAAAAAATTGGTCACTTTTTTCTAAATAAAATGATTATTCAATCGTTTTCAAAATATTTTAAGTGGTCGTACATATTATATCGTTTTTGACGTTATAAGCTTTGACTTCATTTCATGAGAAATAACAACAATTTGAATAGCCTTTAATAATAATACATTATTTTTTCTGTTTATTTATTATTTTTTAAAATATATTTTTATTTCTTATTTTCAATATATTGAAAATAGAAAAATATTTTTTAAAAAAATATTGTGTTATTTAGGATTTAAATTTAAAATTATTTTTTTTAAATGGATATTTATTGTTGCTGCGTCAATGGCATAGTTTTTGTCTAAAGTGTCCAACTATAGTATATTCTTTAAATGTAGAATTTAAAAAATATATATATAACATAATTTTTTGGTTAAGGGTGGCTAAGCCACTAATATTGTATGTCACGTCGATACTGAGATAAAATTGAAACACACTTCTTTATGTCTTTTCATTTTTTTATTGTTTTGTTTTTGGTTTGCTCTAAAGTTGGTATAATATACCAATAAACTATATTCGAAAATAAAATGAATAAATAAATATTCAAGTTAAAATGTAGAAATCTCGCCCTCTTTAAGAAGATTCAAGCTCATTGCGGCATTATCTCACCGATCCAGTAGTATCACTCTTGAATTGTGCCCTCTAGAGTACAACAACTCAACAATGTTATATAAGTCAAGTAATTTTGAATTAGATAAAGACTCCAAAACTCCAAAAAAAGAACATATATCATCAATATATTATTTTTCTCTTTTGTATAGTGAATTAGTTGAAGACTTAAAAATATTTTTCTTTATCTCAACTTTCTCTTACGCTTCACTTTCATTATTTCCGATTCCTGGCATATGTACACCACAGTAGCTAAGACAATCCCGTTCCAGCTCGCATTGTATTTGAAGTTGAGGATTTCGCTTTGATGTAGTCAGTGAGAAGCTAAGTTCCGTTTTTAGCTTTAGCAAGCCTGTCTCGTATATTTCTTATTGTTCTAACACAAAAGAAGGTCTTCGCTACTTATAAAAAAGAAATTCTTTCAGATATGAATGAGTAGAAAGATTATGAAATATTAAATTGAGTAAATAAATGGCTTTTAAATTACAAAAGCTACAAAGCATAAAGATATAATAAAGAGTGAATAATGAGTTAATGGTTGTATGCATATTATTTGTTTTTCTCGTTTCAACAAATGACACAAAATTCTCTCATTTGGTGTATTTTTACCTGTTAAGTACTTTTACTACGAACGCAAAGCAAAGTTGTCAGTCACATATCTTACAGTTTTATTAGGCTAGCGAATTCCTATTTTTCTTTGGCGCACAATTTTCATACAAGTGATACACAATAAGTGTTTAAAATAGTACTACTGATTACAACAAACTTAGCATAAACACAAAATTATCAATATTTAATGAACCAATGAAGAACTAGAGAACATAAATTAACTCACAAAACTAAAATTTTTAAAATCGTACCAAAATTCGAAAAAACTGAATGGAAAGAAGATTAAGCCCACCGAATGCACATTGTCCCCTTACAGAAATTATTTCCCTCTAGTATTCGAGGTTTGATTTGGAATATGTCCTCCCAGGATTGAATGATTTCAATCACCAGTGTATTAATACCAAAACGATAATATCATCGAGCCACTCAACGGTAATAAAGTACAAGAAGAAAATTTCTGCAGAAGAACAAGAAATTAGAAATTTTCATAAGTAAAAAGTCTGAAGAATTACGAGTATTTATAGCCAAGAGGAACTAATTTCGAAAGGGTTAACCTTTCAGAATCCACACGACCATTCCACAAAGTTTACAACCTTTCAAACGGTTATAATTGTTCTTGAAAGTTGCAACCTTTCAGAACATTTATCTCCAACGACAATGTTTTAAATAAAATAGGTCGCGCTGATCCAAGTTGGATCGGAATATTTCGGTTAACTAAGTAAATAATTGAAACATTTTTGGTCATTTAATTTAATTTAATTAATAAAAAAAATAAAACAAACTTTGTCAAAAAAATAGTTTGTCAATCATTTTTCAAATCTAAAGCTGAAGCCGAGCGAGCGAGTGAGCGACGACGACGACAAGAGGGGTGTCCATCTTTTCCAACCCGTTTAACAACTAATAAAAGTGTTTCTCTATTTAAGCACTTTTATTTTTCTTTCCACCACGAATGAAAGAGAAATACCTTTTTACTAAAGCATAAGAGAACTTTTCAAATTCTTCCCTTTTCATTTTTTTCCATTTTTCATTAAGTCTTGCTATATAACCCAACAACAAGTGAATAAAAAAAATTGCAAAATTCACACAACCAACAAAATTGTATTTCATCAATACTGTAACATAATGTGACTTGATAAGAAAAACTAAATCACATACTTAATGATTTTTTGCATTTAAAATGAAATTCATCTCACTCAAATGTTTCATACCAAATGGCTACTACATGTTTTTCATAGTTTCTTTGATATTACTTATGTTAGAGCCAAATCACCAAATTATATTAAAACGGTAATAAGTCATTTATTCCAAGAAAAATATATCCATTTGTAATACCCTTTTTAAGCATTTTTCGAAAGTAAAAATCACAATTTGACAATGATTTTTAGAACTCCCACTATTTTAAGAATTTAAATATCATTTTTTTAATGAAAAATAATTTTACTTTATTCATGAAAAATATTAAGTAAAACATTTTTTTTACTTTTTCTTCGTTGAATTGAGCAAGTAGAGAAATACTTTACATGTACATCTCTCTTCAATCTCTTGAAGTGAGCGATATTGAGCAGAAGTTGACATCTCCTATCTTGATGTTCATACTTTTTCAAACTGTAATAAATATTGAATCTCCTTAAAATTATTGGTGTAATATACAACAAATACAATAAATTACTGTTGAAAATAAAATAAACAAAAATGAATAAATAAATATTCAAAATGAGTAGCGAATATCTCGCTCTTTTTAAGGAAATACAAGTCCACTGCAACGTAATCTACAACAAATCAATGATATCACTCTTGACTTGTCCCCCTCAAAATACTAGATACCAACAACGTTATACAACTCAAGCAACTCCTGATTAGTTGAAGAGTTCAAAGCTCTACAAAATAAACACCTTCCTTCAACATATAATTTCTTCTATAATGAATTAGTTGAAAAGTCAAAACAATTTTTCTTTCTTTTTTCTTTCTTTCAGCTCTCTCTTTCACTACACTAACATTACTCTAAACTTCTCATTATTTCTCATATACATTTCTTCTTGTTTTAAATACAAAAGAAGATCATCACTACTAGCAAAAAAATAATAATTTGACAATGAATAAGAAGATTATGAAAATAATAAGTTAGATAAACGAATACCTTATAGGTTATCAGAATTATTAAAATAAAGAGTGAATAATGACTTAGTGATTATAAGAGATATATATGGGGAAATTATTACCACTAAGGCACTAACTAATAGTGTGCCCAATCATGCCTGATGGATTAATGAAAATGTTGCACTAAGATTTTAGCACTTGACATTGTCAAATTGAGAATTATAAATATGCACTTAAATATAATATTAAAAAATCCTCAAAATCCAACATCTAATAATCCCAGAAAATGTACTTTACTTAATGAAATTTTTTTAAGGACATACATTTTCTTTGACACTGGCAATCTAGCCTCAGACTATGAGAAGCTTCAAATATTTTTCTTAAGATTTTTAATAAAATACATTTCTTATTTTAAGATTTATAATAACAAAATATTTAATTTTCGAAGGTTTTATTATAATAATTTTGTGTAGGTACCAACTATTGTTTCTTTTGTTATAATTATATATCTTAACAAAATGTTAGTGTATTTTTAATTATTTTCTTTGACAGTATTTTTCATTGATCAACTAGGCGTATTTAACCCAAATTTTTAGATGGACGAAGTTGGACGGATCAATATGAAATTCAGTAGTTATTCAGATAATAAACGAGTCAATAATAATAAACCTAAAATAGGTAGAATTGAAATTATAATATGATTCAAACAACACGATAATTAAATTGATTGAAATAATGATAAAATGAATCAAAATAAATATGACATTCAGTAGTTATTCAGATAATAAATGAGTCAATAATAATAACCCTAAAAGAGGTAGAATTGAAATTATAATATGATTCAAACAACACCATAATTAAATTGATTGAAATAATGATAAAATGAATCAAAATAAATAACATAACAATAAATGAGTAAATATAGCTTGATTTAGCTTTGGAAAACAACACAAGAATCAGAATGGAATATTGCCCTATGAAGGTAAAGCTCATTTTACAGGGGTGAGACCATAGTATTTAATCGTTGCAATCAATGATTTAGTTAGAAATTTTATAAAAGGTATTGAAATTTTAATGCCTTTGATCATAATTATATTTGGAAAAAGTTTGAAACAAAAATTGGATTTTATTATCTTTATTTATTTTTAATTGTTTTTTCTTTTCTTTTAATCTCATTTTATCAATTAAAATAGAATAAATTTATGTATTCTTTTAATGATTAATATATTTCAGATATATATATATATATATATATATATATATATAAAAGATCATATCAAATTGATCTTTAATTTTTATTAATTTAATGTTAAAAGACAATTATAATTAATCAAGAAATGTAATTTTTTATTTTTTTCCGAATTGAAGTAGGATAAATATTTACTAGTAAAAATATATTATTAGAAAAATAATATTCAAAAAGAAAATAAATAATATCTTTATTTGAAAGTGGGAGAACTTTTTTTCATTAAATAATCATAATGATTTTTTTGGACGAAAGGTATTGACAACTAAAGTATTTTTAAAACAAAATTATAAATAAAAGATATTTTTATTTATTTCACATTGTTTAGAATTATTTTAATCTTTTCAAATTTTGAATTATCTTTCTGTTATAAATATATTGAATAAATGGATGATCCAATAAAGTTAGTACATGGACAACTATTCATATTCACTAGATTTCATGGACTTTTTTGGATAAGAATGTATCTATTTATCATAATACTTAATATGGTGACCTTTGGAATTATTTCTCACTCTATAAATAGGGTGGTTCATTCACTATTGTATAATATACATATGAAATTTATATGTACTTGAATAAGACAAAAAGTCTTCTCCTACATCTACTTCTCTTGTCTTCTTCTTATAATCTTGATTTTATAACACGTTATCAGCACGAGTCTCTGCCAGTTCAAGTAAAGACTTTAAAAGTCTCGGAGGTATGAATTTCCTTTTTTTTTTAAAATAATGTCTAATCTTTCTAAACTTGAATTTCTTACTCTAGACATATCAGGAAAAAGCTATCTATCATGGGCACTCGATGCAGAAATTCATCTTGATGTGATGGATCTAGCAGACACCATCTAAGAAAATAATCAAGCATCGAATCAAAATCGTGCTAAGGCGATGATAGTTCACCGTCATCACCATGATGAGGGTTTGAAAATGGAATATCTCACTGTTAAGGATCCTCTGGTGTTGTGGAACAATTTAAAAGATAGATATGACCACCTGAAGTTGGTCGTTCTTCCACAGGCACGTTATGACTGGATCCACTTGACACTTCAAGATTTTAAATCTATCAGTGAGTATACCTCTTCCATGTTTAAAATTATCTCACAATTAAAATTATGTGGAGAAAATATCACTGACCATGATATGCTGAAAAAAGCATTTTCCACTTTCCCTGCCTCGAATATGCTTCTGCAGCAGCAATACCGAGAAATGAAATTAAAAAATATTCCAAATTAATTTCACATCTCCTTGTTGCTGAACAACATAATGACTTACTGATGAAAAATCATGAAAGTCGACCTACTGGTTCTATGCCATTTCCTGAAGTAAATACGACAATTTTTTGACCAATCTAGGCGTGAAAAAGGTAGTGGCCCCAGTCGTGGTCGAGGAAGAAATTTCAATCATGGTGATCGTGTTGCACTAAATAATAACATTCAACACCAACAGTGTAAAAAGAAGAATGAAAAACATGACGTAATGCAGAAGAAAAATTCAGACAACAAATGTTATTGATGTGGAGAAAAAGGACATTGGTCATGTACCTGTCGTATGCCAAGACATCTGATTAAATTCCGGATGGCACAATGAAAAATATTTGAGGGTAAGACGGTAGATTCATGTTTTATCGCACCAAGAGGGTAAGACATCAATTCGAGTTTTAATGCACCACAATGATAAGGTATTGGGTTCAAGTCCCATAGAATTATGGTCTAATATGTCTTGTATGGATAAGACATTGAGTTTGAGTCTCAATGCACCATATTGATGATAAAAGGATGATTATGCAAAAATAAGTACGATTGAAGTACACTCTATCGTAAACCAGAAGTTTACTGACTTAAAGACTTTTGTGCTTTGGCATGACCGAATAGGTCATCCTGGATCAATAATGATGAGACGAATCATTGAACACTCAAATGGATATCCATTAAAGAACCTGAAGATTCTTACAAATGATGAGTTTTCGTGTGCTGCTTATTGCCAAGGCAAATTGATTACTAGGCCATCACCAATGAAGGTTAACATTGAATCCCCTCAATTTTGGGAATGAATACATAGGGATATTTGTGGACCTATTCACCCATCTAGTGGATCGTTTAAATATTTTATGGTCCTAATAGACGCATCTTCAAGATGGTCTCATGTGTGCCTCTTATCATCTCGCAACCTGGCGTTTGCAAAATTATTGGCACAAATGATACGATTAAGAGCGCAATTTCCAGATTATCCCATTAAGACAATTCGCCTTGATAATGCTGGCGAATTCACATCCATGCTTTTGATGCTTATTGTATATCAGTAGGGATAAAAGTTGAACCTCTTGTAACTCATGTTCATACTCAAAATGGCCTTGCTGAGTCATTTATTAAGCGCTTACAATTGATAACTAGACCTCTACTTATGAAAAGTGAGTTGCCGACTACTGTTTGAGGTCATGCTATCTTACATGCAACATCACTTGCTCGTCTCAGACCGACTCATTATAATAAATACTCCCCATCACAATTGGTATTTGGCCATGAACCAAATATTGCTCATCTTTGAATTTTTGGATGTGTTGTATATGTGCCTGTAGCACCACCTCAGCGCACCAAGATGGGCTCTCAAAGAAGGTTAGGCATATATGTTGGGTTTGATTCACCTCCATAATTCGCTACCTTGAGCCATTGATGGGAGATTTATTCACTGCAAGATTTGCAGATTGTCGATTTGATGAAACAATTTTTTCGCAATTAGGGGGAGAGAAAAACAAACTTAAAAGTGAAATTGCATGAAAAGTTTCATCATTATCTCATTTTGATCCACGCTCCTCTGTGTGTGAACAAGAGGTCCAGAAGATCATCCAATTGCAAAACATAGCAAATCAATTGTCAGACGCATTTACTGACTCAAAAAGGATAACAAAGTCACATATTTCTGCAGTAAATGTGTCTATCCGAATTGACGTCCCAAAAGGACCATCTACAAGTGTCATAGCTTCTGAATCACAAATACGCCTGAAGCGTGGTAGACCATTGGGTTCAAAAGATAAAAATCCTAGAAAAAGAAGTACAAAAAATGACACTACAAAAGAATTTCACGAAGAAATTCAAGATCTGATTAATCATGATATTCCTGAAGAGATCAGTGAACCCGAGACTCAAGTAACTGAAGAACTCTCAATAAGTTCTACAGGTGATGGGATAAATTTAGATCGATCAAAAATCATAGTGGATAATGTTTTCGCATATGATGTTGCACTTAACATTATGCAAGGAAATGAGGATCTTGAACCTCTATTTGTCAAAGAATGTCGACAAAGATGTAATTGGCCAAAATGACAAGAAGCAATTCAATCAGAATTAAATTCACTTGCTAAGCGTGTGGTTTTTGGGACCAGTAGTTCAAACGCCTAGTGATGTTAAACCAATTGGCTATAAATAGGTCTTTGTACGAAAAAGAAACGAGAGAAATGGGATTGTAAGATACAAGGCACACGTTGTTGCACAAGGATTCTCTCAACGCCCCAGTGTCGATTATGAAGAAACATATTCACCTGTTATGGATGCAATAACTTTTCGATATCTCATCGGTTTAGCTGTACATGAAAATCTTGAATTCATCTAATAGATGTGGTTACAACTTACCTTTACGGTTCACTTGATAATGAATTTTATATGAAAGTTCCGGAAGGACTTAAAATGCCTGAAGCATGTAGTTCAAAATTTCGGGAAGTGTATTCAATCAGATTACAAAAGTCATTATATGGCTTAAAACAATCAGGGCGCATGTGGTATAATCGCCTCAGTGAGTACTTGATAAAACAAGGTTATATAAACAATGTCATTCGTCCGTGTATATTTATTAAGAAAACAACATTGGGGTTTGTTATTCTTGCTGTTTATGTTGATGACATTAATCTCATTGAAACTCCAGAAGAGGTTCAAAAGGCAATTGAATATCTAAGGAAAGAATTTGAGATGAAAGACCTTGGTAAGACAAAATTGTCTTGGACCACAAATAGAATATTTAGTAGACGGGGTCTTCATTCATCAATCTGTCTATACAGAGAAAATCTTGAAATGATTTTACATGGACAAAGCATATACATTAAGTACTCCATTGGTTGTCCGATCACTTGAAGTGAGTAAGGATCCATTCCGACCTCAAGAAGAGAATGAGGAACCTTTTGGTCAAGAAGTACCTTATCTTAGTGCAATTGGGGTACTTATGTATCTTGCTAATGGTACGAGACCTGACATAGCATTTTCTGTTAATTTGTTAGCAAGATATAGTTCTTCCCCTACACGAAGACATTGGAATGTAGTTAAACATATATTGCAATATCTAAGGGGAACTAGTGATATGGGTCTGTTTTATACTAACAAAGATAGTGCAGATCTTGTTGGTCATGCAGATGCAAGTTATTTATCTGACCCCACATAAAGCTTGATCACAAACAGGCAATCTGTTCACATACGGAGGTACTGCTATATCATGACGATCTACGAAGCAGTCTATTGTCGCTACTTCTTCAAATCATACTGAGATAATAGCCATTCATGAAGCAAGTAGAGAATGTGTATGGTTAAGATCAGAATACATTCTGTCAAAGAAAGATGTGGTTTGAAGTGTGACGTTAAGATACCCACAATACTTTTTGAAGACAATGTTGCATGCATAACTCAATTAAAAGGAGGCTTTATAAAAGGAGATAGAACGAAACGCATTTCACCAAAATTATTCTTCACACATGATCTCCAGAAGAATGGTGATAGAATGGTGATATTGATGTGCGACAAATTCATTCGAGTGATAATCCAGCAGATTTATTTACCAAATCTTTACCGGCCTCAACTCTTGAGAAGATGGCTCACAAAATTGAAATGCGAAAACTTAACCATCTGAATCGTGGTTTTTATCAGGGGGAGTAAAATACGCACTGTACTCTTTTTTCCTTAATCTAGGTTTTGTCCCACTAGGTTTTCCTAGAAAGATTTTTAATGAGGCAACAAATAATGCGTATCAAAAGATATGTATACTGTTTTTCCTTCACTAGAATTTTTTCCCACATGGTTTTTTTCTAGTAAGGTTTTAACGAGGCACAATATCTATTAGGGGTGGGCATAAACACCGGAAAACCGAAACACCGAACCAAAACCGAAATTTTTTAAAATTTCGGTTTCGGTATTTCGGTTTATTTTTTTATATTTTCGGTATTTCGGTTCAATTTTTGGTACGTATTACTTTAGAATTCGGTATTTCGGTTTAAACCGAAATATTATATTTTAATTTATAAATTATATTATATTTAATAATTATTAATATTAAATAATTTTTTTAAAAAAAATAAAAAACCCTAAATCCCTAATACCCTATCCTCTTCACTCTTCAGCACAACTTCTTCAACTTCATCCTCTCTCTTCAACTTCATCCTCTCCTCTTCACTCTTCAGCACAACTTCTGCCTTCTTTTCTCCTCTTCCTCTTTAACTCCAGTCGGCGTCCACCGCCACCAGTAGCAGCGTCGCCAGCCGCCGTCCTCGAGCAGCAGCCAGCCGCCCGCAGCAGCAGCAGCCAGCAGGTCAGCAGCAGCCAGCCGCCCGCGAGCCACGACAGCAGGTCAGCAACAACCAGCAGGTCAGCCGCAGCCAGCCGCCGGCGACAGCAGGTCAGCAGCAGCCAGCCACCAGCCAACCCAGGTGCAGGTATGTAAATCGTGATTTCAGTTTTTTTGATTTTTTTTTGATTTTTTTCATCTGATTTTGTTTTTATTACTAGTTAATAGTTATTGGGAATTTATTATGTTTTTTTATATATATAAATGGCTGAACAAACAGAATTAAATATGGGTGTAGCTGATCAAAGTCAAATAAGTATGGCTGATTCTACGGATAATACACCTAGTAATAGCAATGATTTGTCGATTGGTACAGAAATAACAAAAAAAAGAAAAGAAATGGATCCTAGGTCTCTTGTTTGGCAACACTTTGAAAAGATTTTTGAAAATGGTGTATTAGTTAAAGCAAAGTGCTTACATTGTAAACAATATTATGCTACCAATACAACAAGAAATGGAACAAGTGGACTAAAACAACATTTGACTTATCGGTGTAAAGTGTATAAACCTCCGACTGTTGCACCCGGTATTCAAAAATTATTAAATATTCAAAATAACAATTTAGAGACTTGGAAATTTGAGCAAGAGGTATGTAGGAGAGCTTTAGTTGAGATGATTATTTTGGATGAACTACCTTTTAGTTTTGTTGAAAAAGAAGGCTTTAAGAAGTTTATGAGTAAAATCCAACCTTTGTTTCATATTCCTTCTCGTAGAACCATAACAAGGGATTGTTATGAAGTTTATGGTGAATTGAGAATAAATTTGAAACAATCTTTAAGAGAAGTACAACCAAGAATTTGTCTCACAACAGACACATGGACTTCAGTGCAAAGAATCAATTATATGTGTTTGACTGCTCACTTTATTGATAGGGATTGGGTGCTTCATAAAAGAATATTGAATTTTTGTCCTATCACTAGTCATAAAGGTGAGCATTTGGCTGAGTCTATTAGTAATTGTTTACTTGATTGGAAGTTGGATAACGTTTTTACTGTTACGGTTGATAATGCTTCTTCAAATGATGTGGCAGTTTTAGAGTTGTCCAAAAAATTAGATATGTGGGGAACTAATTTGATGGAAGGTAAGCATCTCCATGTGAGATGTATGGCTCACATACTTAATCTAATTATGCAAGATGGTTTGAAAGAAATTGGTCATTCTATCAAAAAGGTGAGACAAATGGTGAAATATGTTAGATCATCTTCTTCAAGGGCAAGAAATTTCTTGAAATGTGTTGAAATGCAAAAGATAGAATGTGATAAGATGTTGTCTTTAGATGTGCCTACTAGGTGGAATTCCACCTATTTGATGTTAGACACAGCAGAAAAGTTTGAGAAGGCTTTTGAGAGGTTTGATCTTTATGATGGTAATTTTAATTCTTTTCTTGCTACTGATGTTTGTGAAGATGGAAGTATCGCAGGGTCAATTCAATATGAAGATTGGGCTAATGTGAGGAATGTCACAAAGTTTCTTGAAAAATTTTATGAACTCACTTTGAAAGTTTCAGGTTCACGGTATGTTACTTGTAATGTTCATTTTGAAGATATATGTGAACTTGATGCTTATTTGAAATTATGTATAGCAAGTGATGACCTTGATTTGAGTAAAATGGCTTTGGGAATGAAAGAAAAATTCAAGAAATATTGGGGGACTCCTGAAAAAATGAACAAAATGATTTTTATTGCTTCTGTTTTGGATCCTTGCAATAAATTTGTCTATGTTAGTTTTGCTCTTGAAGAATTACTTGGGAAAGAAACGGGAAATGTAGTGAATATGAAAGTAGAGGCTTACTTGAGGGATTTGTTTGCGATATATGTAAGTAAGTATGGAAAAGGTTCCAAAAGTCAACCATCTTCATTTGACTCATCTGATTCTTCTGGTAGTGGTATTTCTCAAAATATGTTCAAAAATTCTTTGAGAACTAAGTTGCACATGAAGAAACAAAAGAATGATTCTGGAAGTTTAGGTGTTAAATCTGAGTTGGATAAATATCTTCTTGAAGACCAAGAACCTGAATCTGAAGATTTTGATATTTTGAGTTGGTGGAAAGTTAATTCTCCTAGATTTCCAGTACTTTCACAGTTGGCTCGAGATGTATTGGCTATTCCTATGTCGAGTGTGGCATCGGAATGTGCATTTAGCAACGGTGGTCGAATTCTAGATGACTCCCAAATGTGTGCAATGTCTTATTTGTGTCCAAGATTGGCTTAGACAAGAAACCAAGCCTATTTGTGTTGAAGAAAGTTTGGAGTTTCTTGAAAAAATTGAACTTGTTAAGACTTTTTATTTTTTATTTATTTATGAAAAAAATAAAATACTTATTGTGTTGTATCTTGTATGACATGTTTCTTTTTATTAATTGTAGAGATGGCAAATAGTGGAAGAAGCTCTTCCATTGTTGATCTATGATTGACTTGCAAGCGGTGAGTTTAATACATCATTTATTTAATCATATCATTTTTTAATCTTAAAAGTAGTATTCTAAGTTTCTAATATTTGATTTTATCTTAAAAGGTCCAAGGGTCAAGACAATGAAGAAATAATTTTGTTGGCACGTGACACTTGAAAGTTGAAAGCGATCTCATGGAAGAAAGTCAAGAAACTCATTATTGTTGTTTGTTATTGTTGAAAGTAATCTCATGGAAGAAGTCAAGAAGTTCAAAATACATTGTTTGTTGCTTATTATTGTTTATTATGAGTTAATGAAAGACTTTATTGTTACTTGTTAGATTCTTATTATATTGTATTTGTGAAGACATTAACTACAAATCTACAATGCAACTTTTGTTTTAGTGTCATTGTGAATTTAAAATTTGCGGTGTTAATGCCTAATGACATATTGAAGATTTGAATCATTGATAATTGATATATTAAAATTTGGTAGTAAATTAGTAATGCTTTTCTTTGATTTATTGTCTATTTTTACTTTTTAGCCCATTAAGTTGAAAAATCAAACAAAAAATTGTTAAGTTTAAAATTTTAAAAAGCCCACTAAACAGGCCCATTAAAAACCGAAATAAAAAAATCGAACCGAATTAATAAAAATCGAACCGAATTAACAAAAATCGAACCGATTTCGGTTCGGTATTCGGTACGTAATTTTAAAAAAACAAAAACCGAAAAAAACCCCGAACCGAACCGAAATACCGAATGTCCACCCCTAATATCTATGGACATCCAAGGGGGAGTGTTATAAATACATTGAATAAATGGATGGTCCATAAAGTTAGTATATGAACAACTATTCATATTCACTAGGTTTCATGAACCTTTTTGGATAATAATATATCTACTTATTATGATACTTAATATGGTGACCATTGGAGTGATTTTCATATATAAATAGGATTGTTCATTCATTATTGTATAATATACATATGAAACTTATATGTACTTGAATAAAAAGAAAGTCTTCTCCTACATCTACTTCTCTTGTCTTTCTCTTGTCTTCTTCTTATAATCTTGATTTTATAACACTTCCTTCTTTTTAAAATTAATCCATTTGTGATTCAGATGGTTGGTGAAAGAAAAGACAAATTAAATAATTAGTGTGGACCAATAAAAATATTTCACAAATTATTTTTTTTTAAAAAAAAAGTTAAGGTCATGTACCACCACTGCTTTAATTTGAGAGTAAATAAATATCTTAAACTAAATCAGGTACAATTCATTAAACTTTTCCTTTAAAAGAGTGTACAGAGGTATTCTTCCTTTTTGTCGGTTGGAATATGATTTTATATCATGATTTAAAATTATATTAATTCAAAGTTAAAATTATATTTAATATATAATTAAAAAGTTAGTTTGTATGTTTTGTTATAAAAATTTGTGAAAATAATCAAAACTCTCTCAATTTTTAAGGTATTGGATTTAAAAAAATTGATATAATCGATTGAATTGTATCATACTAAATTTAATATCAGATTATTTTAATAAAATTGTAGATTTTTATATGAATTTATAACTATATTGAATAAGTAGATAACTTTTGATTTTATTAATGGTATTGAATAATGTATATGTGATATATATTTTATGTATTATGTTTTAAAGTAATGATTTTTTTTTCTGGCTTAGAGAGATGAAAATGACTACAAGCCAATAGGTGCATCTTGAGTAGTAAATTATAAGGTAGTTTATCGTTCTTAAATAGCAAAATATTAAGTATATTTCCTTTTGTATGGTTTAAAAATTTTATTGGATATGTAATTTTAATTGTCTTTTTATTCATTCGATTTAGATTATTTGTCTTTATTTTACGCTATTGTAAAATATGATATAATATCTCAAATGGTCTCTCAATTATGTAGTATTTTTTCAAAAGTCACTAAATTTTGATTTTTAACTTAAAAATTACTTAATGTATAATAACATGAAATTTTTGCTTAAAACCTAAATATTAAAAACTAAACAAATATTCATTTAATAACTCGACTCGACCAACTAAAAATATAATAGTGACCTTTTTAATCTTATCCTTTTTCCCAAAATTATTCTCTTATCAGACTTCTCTTTTCTGTTTTTTTTTTTTAAAAAAAAAAACTTTAAAATGCAATTATGTAGTTTGGTGATGGACCTTGGAGATCAAGAAGGGTCCTTTGGGGTTTATTTCCTAAATATTTGTTTTTAGTCTATTTGTGTAATAGACAATTATAAATAGATGTCTTGAGTCATTTTATTATATAGATTATTTTGAGATGAAGAATTGAGATATTAATTGGTATCTTGTAGATAGTGGAATCCTCTATTATAGAGTAGCTTGGTGTAGCTAATAGGTGAATTTTCATTGGTAATTGAAAAATCATGTTTATGTCACTCATTAGTAGATTTCAAATTGAATTCTCTTTTCTATAGAATTCAAGTTTCTTTCTTTTTTTGGTTAATTAAGGATTTAATTAGTCATTCTTTATTCTTTTTTTATCTCCTTATTTCTCCCTATATTTTATTTCTTTTTTTAAGTCTTTTTCAATTGGATTTGCTTAATTAAAATCATATTTTTTTATTTTCACGTTGATTTGATTTTGTATATTCATAATTATTTACAAAAATATACAAAATATTTGGTGGAATCTTAATGTTCTTATTAAGGGGTGCAAAGGAGATAAATTATTGTGGGGGATTCGAGAGTTAATTATTGTAAATAAAAGTAAAAAGAAAAGAAAGTTGTGCAGAAAAAATTAGTGAAAATTTACAATTCTAACGAATTGC
Organism: Solanum lycopersicum; assembly: GCF_036512215.1. Lineage (NCBI taxonomy): Eukaryota > Viridiplantae > Streptophyta > Magnoliopsida > Solanales > Solanaceae > Solanum > Solanum lycopersicum. The sequence continues at coordinate 6,406,760 of NC_090811.1, forward strand.
TAACATGAAACTAATATAACGGGCGTCTAAATATGATATACGGTTCTCCAGTTGACATTAATTTCAATAAAGATCAGAAAAATATCACACGAACTCCGTAAAACTATAATGCTAAACAACATTAATTGAACAAGATTAAAAAAATAATTTTATTCATTTTTCCTTTAAGATAAAAAAACGTAAGGAAAAAAAATACGAACATAATTCGCTTAAGAAGAATCTACCTTATTGAAGTTCATACATCATGCCCGATTGAATTAACTTATTTTAGACATTTTAAAACACTTATAGTAATATTTTTTATATTTCAAAACTAAAATAACAAAAACAAATAGAAAATCAAAAAAATTAAAGTACTACAACCCATAATTTTATTTTATTTTTTTCAGTACAAATGTGGGCAGAGTGAAAAGAAAAAGGAGGAGTGGCCCATATTTTTGCATTTGCTCACACCGTCTCAATTCATCATTATTTTTAGTCGCTTCTCCTTTGTCTCCTCCATTGTTCATCATCTCCTCTCTTCAGGTAAATCTCGATTTTAATCTTGATATTGAATTCAAATTCCGATGTATTAATGGATTCTCTTTGATTATTAGATCTGTGGTTTGATTATTTGTTCAATTCTAGGTTTTATATATCTGATTTGGTGATTTTATTAGTTCATGGTTTGGATAGAGTTTTTTTTTTCAGAATTTGTTGCATCGTTGTGAAGTTGAGTGTATAGTGAAGTTTAAGGAATTGTGATTAAGGTAAACAAATGTGATTTGGAGGGATTTTACTTGAGGTGCTATCCCTTTTAATTTCTTCAACTTTTAACAATTGTTATATTACTATATAACATTAAATTGATTGAAAAATTGGTATAAGATGTAGTTTTTTGATTTCTGTTAATGTTTGTTGTCTTTCCTTTGGGGCATGTTATCATTGTTAAGTTTCTGCATTTGGAAGTAGTGGCAGGCCTACTGGCCTAGGGTTTTGAAGTCACGGGTGCTCGCGGGGAAGAGATTCGTAGGAGGAGGAAAAGAGTGAGTTCTGTTGTGATGTGAGACTAGACTAAAGTTCTATTTGTTAGAAAGGAAAAAGAATATATTCTATTTTGGGAACAAGGTTGAGAAATTGGGTAAGAGAGTATAAAAAGGAAAAGAGTGAACGTAAAAAAGAAAGCAAATAAATAACATGAAAGGAAAAAAATGCATCGGCTTATTTAAGAGGAGAAGGGTAGAGGGTAGACTTATTATCCACTGAGTTTTGGACCTTGCGTAACTGGCCTTTGTGATTTATCAGTTATTAAAAAGGAAATTCATCATCTTATAAGAGAATAACTGTGTGAAGCTATTCAGCACTCACCACAAGCATTTTGTAGCCCAGCACCTTGTACTTGATCAGCTAGCACATCTGTCTTTCACAATTCTGAGTGCTCACTCTATTTTTATATAGCTTTGTTCTTGATCAATTACACGAATATATTGAATGTGATAAATATTCATGGGTGCTCGAGCACCCACAAGGATCTAGTTGGGTCTACCCCTACATTGCAGCGTCATTACCAAGTGAAGCGCAAGGATGTTACAATCTGAAATTTACTGTTCATGTATAATAATCTTAGAGTTATATTCTTATGATATTATGCTTATTGGGAATAGAGTATATAATTACCTAGCAAGAAGTGTTCTGACAACTTTGAAGAAATTGCGTAGTCATTTCTGCTCTTACTCTCATCTAGAGATATCATTCTACCTCTATGTATTACAACAATGGCTACAGGAGGAAACAAGTCTAAGCCAAATTGAAGTTAGGCTCAAACCATTGTTCTTTGTTTATTTTGTTTTTGATCAGTAGGCTCAAAACTTTATTTTATGATGACATTAGTTAGTAGATATTTAACTTGCGTGTCAAGAGGAAGATTTAGAGGGCTCTTGCTTTATTTTGTTCCTTTTCTTTTTGTTGTTTGTTTGTTTGTTTGTTTTAAGGGGTTGTTCATAGACCTACTTTGACATGGGTTTCTTGTCAGACAAATAGCTTGAAATTGATCATCTTCAGAAACTTTTAGCAATTTATATTCACTAAGGACGATAACAGAGAATGGTCAAAAGGTTAGTTCCATTTGTTTGTTTGTTCATTTAAAATAATTTTCCCATCGACACAAATGACCAATCAAAATGGCCTTCCCACCCTTCCTCAACTGTTGTTTTTGGTTGACCAGATATGGAGCGTTTTGAAGCAGGAATTATACCATGTTGCAGTGCCTAGAGGGGATCAAGCATTTAGGTGCCTCTCTGTCTAAATGTTGTGATCTGGACAGACAATCAACAGCCTTTGAAGATCCAGAGATCCTTGCACGGGAGACAGTTTGTATGCTATTGGAACACATCTATTAACATTTAGTTTCTGCTATTTGAAAGCATAGAAAGAAAGATGAACCAAAAGCAATGCTTGTCTGGTTGCAAGTTTGTCTTTTTTATGATGGTGTCATCTGAAAATCTGTATTTGCATTTTGAAGATTGTGTTCTTTTAGATTGAAAGCAAAACTTGATTTATTTTTGCATAATTCGTTATGTTGTTTTCGATGTCATACTCTGTCATAAAGGTATTGGGGCAAGGAGTTGGAATATACAAATTTGATATATGAGTGCCCTAATTTATATTGTTAGTCATATTGACTTTCAACTAACATAAATAATGTTATAAACCTATATGATCTCATTCTTGTTGCAGTTAGCGTCAGTGAGATTGAAGCTCTCTATGAGCTTTTTAAGAAGATTAGCAGTGCAGTGGTTGATGATGGGCTGATCAACAAGGTTTGTGTTTCATCCTTTGTTAACTACAACTTTGGGAAATAGCACCATTGTGTTTAAGATATAGGTATTCTAGCAGTTAAACTCTACTTTGGGTTTCTTGCATGAATCTTTATTCAATCTTGTGTCCAAAGGCATTGATTTTTTTGGCTATTACTAAACTGTAGGAAGAATTTCAATTGGCGCTATTCAAGACGAACAAAAAGGAAAGTCTGTTTGCAGATAGGGTATGTTCTCCTTGCTAACTACATTAATCTTTTCATTTTGCTTTGGTTATTACAAATTTTGGTAGCGCGAAGGAGGTTGCTTCCTGCATATAAGATCAACTAGTGATATCATTAAAATCACAATTACTATTTCTTGAACAGATGAAGTTGCAGTAGTAGTTCTTTGAATGGGTTATTTCTATAAGGATTCAAGTATATTAAGCATCAATTTACTTGTTCTATCACTATGTATAATACATTATTTGAGTTTTAAGGTTTAAAGATAAATAGCTCAGCGTTTTATCTCTTCCTACTTGAACTTATTTAATTGTAGGTATTTGACTTATTTGACACAAAGCACAATGGAATCTTGGGTTTTGAGGAGTTTGCTCGTGCCCTCTCTGTTTTCCATCCAAATGCTCCGATCGATGATAAGATTGAGTGTATGCAAGTAGCTTAACTATGTCAATAGTGTTGCTTTGTGTAATCCTGCTCCTAATGGTATTGCTATTGTAGTTTCTTTTCAGCTATACGATCTCAAGCAACAAGGCTTCATTGAGAGGCAAGAGGTAAGCTTATCTCTCATAAGGTGAAACATTTACTTTCACTTATGAAAGCAAATCTGTTGTAATCTTTTGATCATGTTATGTTTTTCTACTTTTTAGATGCTCTAGTCAGTAGCTCTGGTTAGGGTTAACTCAACATGTCTTGGATATTTTATTTTACATTTGATGCATTTCCAGGAATGCTTGACATGATAATAGTTTGGTCTCTATGCAGGTGAAGCAAATGGTGGTTGCTACCCTTGCTGAATCTGGTATGAATCTGTCAGACGATGTTATTGAGAGCATAATCGATAAGGTGCTTCACCAATCTACATTTAGATACCTCTGTTAGTATATCTTTCATTTTGAATTCAAGGAGTAGCTCTCCTGTTTACATGTACACTGAGGCAGTAGTACTTCTGTTTCTTGGTTGTCTCCTTTTCTATCTATCTTTGTTAGTTTAGTTCCGCTGGAGTTTGTCATTTTCAAGGATGATTTTTTGGTGAGTTGGACCTACAGGAAAAGAAGCACCACCATTCTGTGTGGTATCTTCAACGATGATGTCTTGATAATGGACCTAAAGGAAATAAAGCGCCCCTAGTTTCTAGTGTGTAACATAACATGAAAACATAGTTTTTTAGGAGCGAATTCTTTCTTCTTATGGTATGGGTAATTAGTTGATCGGCTACGGATAGAAGAGATCACGTGGAGGAGACTTTAACAACCATTTTGGACAGGCAGGTTCACAAATTGAGGTCGAAAGAGCTTTCTTTGGTTAAAGTGTTGTGGAGGAATCATCCATAGAGGATGCAACTTCAGAGATCCAGGAATGCAGCTCACAGCCGTTTGAAACATCATGTATACTTTTTACTCCGTTCAAGGACGAACGAGAGCTTAAGTGGCAGAGAATGTAATAACCTTATATTATATATATATATATAAAATTTATGAGATGCAGAATTATTAAGCTGTCAGTGGGCCTAATTTACTATTTTACTTGCTAGTTGGGTAATGAAGTAATTTGGACAATAAATACTAGTGAAAAAGGGGGCTAGGCACACATCTTTCCTTTTTTGCCTACATATTAGAACCTAGGGTGAAGAGAAAGAGTAAAAGAGGATTTGGTTAATTAGCTAATGCATAGAAATAGAGGGCTTTGGAAGCAGCCAATGGTGTATTGTAACGGGAAATACAATTGTTACCATTTCAATTTGGTTAACTTATCCCTTGGACGGAGAGTTATTGTGGAAAGAAATCCTAGTATCAGGTGTATATACACATATACTCTCAACCACCAATGTAACTTGAAAATGGCATGGACCCGTCGACAAACTTAATCACCTTTCTCCCTATCGGTAGGGACCAAATGAAGTGCACAACGAGCCTGATCAGTGAGTGAATGTAGCATCATACTCACCCACATTCATTCTCTACTCAAACTGTTGCTGCCTATCCTCACACAGACTCTGTGGAATTAACTAATCCATGAATAAGGCCACAAATTCGCTCCAAGTGAGCAGTGGACATCCAGCTATGCCAGATCACAGAAAGGCAGCAACGCTGCCACATGTGAATCTCTGATTCCCATAGTAAGAAGGTTCTTCTCTCTCAACTTCTGGGCTGTTATAGTAAACGGAGTGTTATCAAACTCTGGAGGAAAGAATTTCATAAAGACCTCATCTTCCTCAGTCCTCACATGATCATCACCAGCAGCAGTAGAAGGTCCTGTTACACCTCGCATTATCACAAATTGGGGAGTACAATAGGAATAGGAAGCACAGTCTCAATAGAATATCCTACGCCTCAAGTACCGCAGGCTGTGCTACTCTAGCTCGCCCACCAGTCATGGGCTTACATTCAATAGACCTGACAGCCATGGTCTAGTGTGAGCTCTCGGCCTACCACATGCCCTAGTCATAGCTTGTACCAATGGTGCCTCCTCTAGTTCTCTCTTGGACGATCTTGTTCTCATAATGCATGATGAAGACATTTAGGATTAGATCTTAATTCGTACTCTTCTACCGCAGGAGATAGAAATGAATGAAGGGGAACTTCCCTAAAATGCCCCTATAGCTTCCTGTTTTTTGAACATAGTTGACTTCATACCCATAAAGAAGACACTGGTCTTAAGCCACGGGAGTATAAAGACTAAATTTTGATACCAAGTTCTCGATTTTATAAGTTCAAATCATTAACTTAATCATTAGTTCTCAAGTCATTGCCAAGACCTAATGCTAACTGTATCATTTCAATTCAATTAAATACACTATTGTTGGATTAAAAAAGAAACTAATATATATACCTAATACTTGGATTTTCTCCACAATTGCTCCCCAAGCAAATAACATTTTTTTTTATAACCGAGAAATCCGTCTGTAACCCGCCCTTTGGACCAATTACAACCTTCTAAACTCGGTGGATAATGGGCCCAGCTCTCTACCCTTCTCCACTTAATACCAGGCTTCACTTTGCGTGGTGTGGGGCTTGAACCTGCGACCTAAGCCACAAATCCTCCACCTTTTGCCACTCGAGCTAGGCCTTGGGGGCCATGTGAATAACATGTTAACCAAATTAAAATGGTAGCAATTGTATTTCCCCTTCCTCTGGCTGCTTCGAAAGCCTTCCCTCTCTATGCTTTAGCTAATGAATTGAGTCCTCTATTAGGTGCCGTTTGGCCATAAATATTTCAAGTGTATTTAGGAAAAAACTTGGGAAATAGTGTTTGGCCTTGCAACTTGCCATTATTTGGAAAATTTTTGGCGAACTATTCAAATTACCAAATACTAGGAAAAACTAGTATTTGGGGCAAATTCTAGAAAAAACTAGTATTTGGGCCAAATTTATTATATGGGAAATTTTAAGATTACCCCAAACTTTTGTCCTCATATCCAAGTATGGAAATTTTAAAAATTACGCCCAACTTTTGTTTATTTAGAGATGGATAAACAGTTACTAAGATTTCTTTAAATCTGCCGGGGTTAAGTTTAAGTGGTTAAGGTCTAGGGACTTGTGACCTAGGTCACAATTTGTGCCACGTGTCATGCGAATTAAACCTAGAATTTAAGTGGAGAAGAGTAGAGGGGCATACTCATTATCTACGAATTTTGAAGGTTGTGGTAGGTTCTAAGGGTTTGGCTCGAATGGATTTCTTGGTCATTAAAAAGAAGAATTCATTAAAACAATACAAATAACTGGTAGGGATCTAGGAAAACTATGGACAGATCCATTGATAGATCAGAGATTTGTCTGAGTAAACTTTCCTGATTTCCACAATGTTTTATTTAATCGGCAGGCATTAATTGATGAATGCACTGGATATGTTGTTTTTGTTGCATACTTGCAATAATTGTTGTTTGCAGATTGAATGAATAAGCGGAAGGTAAATTTTAGGAGAGATTCTTTGAATGTTAGATTGAAAGAAAAGCACACTAACTGAGGAGCAAAGACAACCCCATTTAAACATGATATGCTTAGTTGTGCTAAGAATGGTAAATGATCAATTAAGTCCTAGAATACTAGTAAGAAGATTGTTGAATGTAAAAGATAGCTGGCCATCAATTAACTCCTAGAATACTATTAGACATTTGATTTGCTGTTTATAAAACTGATATATATATATATATATATATATATATATATATATATATATATATATAACAATTTGATATAAAATAAATATTGTTTGCTATATGAAGGTCATTTTGTCCTTTAAGTAGTTTTAATTGATGTATTATTAATACTCACATTCTTATTTCAGATGCTATTTTGCACAAAACAGTACGTAGATACCCGCATAACTTAGATGTCTATTAGTTATGCAAAAAAGGAAAACATGAACCAATTAGATCCCGACATGGGGATTATTTCTTCCCATTTCGTAACCAGACGACAACTAATTTTACACATGTTGCAATTGAAATACAAACGTGATGTAAACATTTATTGTGCACTTCTTGAGTTCTTTCAAATCTAATGTGAATCAAGGTCCTCTTTTCCTATATATATTAGCACCTTCTTGGTGCATATCTATGAAATATTACTTGTAACACACAGACAGAAATGGGAGAAAGAGAAGGCATGGAATTTTCTGCAATGTGGTAGGGATTTGCTCATATTTTTGCATTGTGTTTTGGTCAAAATTGAATTATATAATATGCAAATGGATCTGGTTGCTTATCATATTTATTTCTAGTTCATCTTTCTGTCCCCAGTTTTTATTCTGATGGTCGATGTTTTCTCGTGAATTTCTGTTTTAACTAATGTTTCTCTTCTTCGTCAGACTTTTGAAGAAGCTGATACTAAACATGATGGAAAGATTGACAAGGAGGAATGGAGAAATTTGGTCTTGCAACATCCTTCACTTTTGAAGAACATGACCCTTCAGTATCTCAAGTAAGTGGCATTTTGAAACTCGACAGTAGTCCATATATTATCATGTTTTCAAATTGGTGATATTGTTCATGGCGTTGATTGACTCAATAATATTCCTCATTCAAACAGGGACATTACGACTACATTCCCAAGCTTTGTCTTTCATTCGAGAGTTGAGGATACCTGATTTGGCATATACAAGCTGGAGTTGTTTAGGGAACTACCTTTACCATCTTTCTTTCCTGTTATGTTTTTGGAAAAACTAGTCAGTTTATGGATGTGGATGTCTGGATAACTGTTTGTTGCTGCCCTGTTTCAAAATTTGAATATTTACTTGATTTGTTATTCATTTCGAGTGTAGTGGTTCTGTATTTTGTTGCGCTAGTAATAATGTCTGATTTCCCCTTCAGTTTTGTTGTCTATGCTTGTAGTTGGCTTTCAGTTCATGTTGGCTTCAGTAAGATTTTTTTCTTTTTTCTTTTAGGTCTTTAGATTTGTGCAAGTATTTTTATTTATTGTTATTGAGAAAAAAGAATTTATTATATTAATGTAGATTGGTAACGTGTTGTCCGTGAAACTGGTCATATCTATAAGCTTTTCAGTTTATAGACATTAAAGTGTCGAAATCTTTAGGATCTGAAGTTTCGTGACTGCCAACCAGCCATTGACTTGTAATCGTTGGTACTGATAACAATAGCGTTTGCTCTCCTCATATTTGTATATCTTCTCTTCGAATTCTGTTACTATTTGTGTTCGACGATCTCTTGTTAGAGAAGTAAATGATTTTACTGTACATTCTTGTTTATGTAATGTGTGTTTCTCTTCTGAAATAGGTTTCATACACCAGCACTTGCATCTTGGTGGACTCTTGTGCTTTCTCCTTGTCCACTATTGTTTCTATATCTTAATCTTTGTCGATTGTACTTTTTTTTTCTTTCTTATAATGAAGTTGTGTCTTACTCAAAGCTTAATCTTTGACAAGTTGAATATAACGCTAAAAAGAACTACCTCCCGCTCTTCCAAATCAAGAGAATCGTTGGGTAGAGAAAATAATGTTTGCATCAGCATATTAGTACCTTTTCTGGTACACTTTTCTAACCTATACATAACTAATGCTTATATACATTCTATTGTGCATTGAAAAAAATGTATTATTAATTATCATATATTTCTATGCATTAGTTAATGCAATGAGTTCTAATTAACATTATTAAAGATACAATTTTCTTTAAAAAAACATCCTTTTCACTATATTAATTTTATCTAAAAAAAATTATGTAATACAACAATAATTTTTAGAACATTAAACCAAACATTGCATAAAAAGATCTTATCATAATTGATGCAGACATAATTAATACACTATATTTCCCCTTTATTCTTATAAAGACACCGAACGATCCCTACCTCAATAATTTAGTCCACATTTCAGTTAAAGATCAACAAGTCATTCTAATCACCTAACTGGTGCTGCAAGCCTTTTCTTTTAGGTACCTTCTTCTGATGCAATATAAGTGGGAAAACATTAGTTTAACTAATTACCACCTTTACCATGACAACCATAAATATTACTTTTATACAGCTGAATAGAACATAACAAGTTGAAATAATAGGCACCCTAACACTAACATTTGAAGAGAGAATGCGTAGGGAGCAACTATGGTCGCCCCTTTCACATTTGCAAAAATTTAAGATAGCAAAACAAGCAAATTTCTCAATTATTGCTTCGAGGCTTTTACCGTCTTGCTGCTCAAAATAGGAAACATCCGTCAAGAATTGAAGTGTATAATTTCCAATAAAACAGAGTCTTTGGACCACTTAGTCACGACCAATCAATCCTAAGGCATATACTGCAAGTTAACTAGGCAGACTTCCATACAAGAACGCAATAAGCAATTAGGCAAAGTACAGATTCTATTGTCACATAAAACGTTGTAACAAAATGAGCCAATGAATACTACTCTTAGAATGCAGTAAAAACAAAACATATCATGTCCAGATGGTGGAGCTGAGTAGAAGAAACAAAAACTACTGGGGTTAAGGGCTTTATAATAATCAAAACAAAACACCGGCATCCTATAGATTTAGTCGACTTCTTCCATCTTGCTGCCCTCGGCATCAGCTTCAGGATCCTCCAATGCTGGCATGTCAGCTTCAGCATCTCCACCATCCTCATCGATACTCAGACCAAGCTTCAGCATCCTGTGAATTCTGTTGCCAAATGTGTTTGGCTCATCAAGGCTAAAACCTGAAGTGAGAAGAGCAGTCTCAAACAACAATAGAACCAAATCCTTGACGGACTTGTCATTCTTATCAGCATCAGCTCTCTTCCTGAGCTCATCCATGATGGCATTCTCAGGATTGATCTCCATGGTCTTCTTGCTAGACATGTATCCAGCCATGCTAGAGTCCCTGAGAGCTTGTGCCTTCATGATTCTCTCCATGTTGGCAGTCCAACCATACTCTCCAGTAACCAAGCAGCAAGGAGAATCCACTACACGGTCAGAGACCACCACTTTCTCAACCTTGTCACCTAGAACATCCTTAATCACCTTGCAAAGACCCTCAAACTTCTCCTTTAGTTCTTCTTGCTTTTTCTTCTCATCTTCAGTCTCCTCAAGCTTGAGGCCTTCCTTGGTAGCAGAAACAAGCTTCTTACCCTCAAATTCCTTCAATTGACCAATTGAATACTCATCAATAGCATCAACCATGTAAAGAACCTCATAACCCTTCTTCTTCAGCTTCTCAAGGAAGGGTGAGTTCTCAACAGCCTTCTTGCTCTCACCAGTAATGTAGTAAATATCATTCTGGCCTTCTTTCATCCTGGTTACATAGTCCTTCAAGCTGGTCATCTCATCACCACTTTTTGTGGAGTGATATCTCAGCAGTTCAGCAAACTTAGACCTGTTCTGTGAATCCTCATGGATACCAAGCTTGAGGTTCTTTGAGAAGGCCTCATAGAACTTGTTATAGTCTTCTTTGTTTTCAGCAATTTCAAAGAATAGCTCAATGCACTTCTTCACCAAGTTTTTGCGAATAACCTTCAGGATCTTATTCTGCTGCAACATCTCTCTAGAGATGTTGAGGGGAAGATCTTCAGAATCCACAATACCCTTCACAAAGCTCAAATATTCAGGAATCAATTCCTCACAGTTATCCATGATGAACACACGGCGAACATAGAGCTTGATATTGTTGGGCTTCTTCTTGGTGTCAAAGAGGTCAAAAGGAGCTCTCTTTGGAATAAAAAGAACAGCCTTAAACTCAAGCTGACCTTCAACAGAGAAGTGCTTGACAGCCAAATGCTCTTCCCAATCATTTGTCAGGCTCTTGTAGAATGCAGCATACTCCTCTTTTGTGATCTCCTCGGGCTTCCTCATCCATATGGGCTTCTGCTTATTAACCAATGACCACTCATTAGAGACTTCCTTAATTTTCTTCTTTTTCTTCTCTTCCTTCTCCTTTTCTTCATCAACCTCCTCTACCTTTCCTTCCTCATCTTTCTTCTCCTCTTCGTCCTCATCATCCGAGATTTCCTTTTCTATGGTCTTCTCAACCCACAAAGAGATTGGATAGCTGATGAACTCAGAATGCTTCTTAATAAGGTCCTTGAGCCTTCGCTCCTCAAGGTATTCAAGCTGGTCCTCCTTGAGGAAGAGGGTCATTTTGGTACCCCTGCCAAGGTTCTCACCAGATGTATCTCTCGTAACAGTGAATGAACCACCAGCTTGTGATTCCCAAACATATTGTTCATCATCATTGTGCTTTGTGGTCACAACCACCCTCTCAGCAACCAAATAAGCAGAATAGAAACCAACACCAAATTGCCCGATCATGCTAACATCAGCACCAGCAGCAATGGCCTCCATAAATTCCTTGGTGCCAGACCTAGCAATTGTACCAAGGTTGTTCACCAGATCTGCAAACGTAACAAACAAGATTAGTATTTTTTGCAAGTCAAATTATAGAGGATGAGTATCACATAAAAGCACAAAAGCTTCCACATGGGTATGCTAACTTACCAGCCTTTGTCATACCAACACCACTGTCAATGATTGTGAGGGTATTGTTGGTCTTGTCAGGGACGATGTGAATGAAAAGTTCAGGTTGAGCATCTAGCTTGCTCTTGTCAGTCAAACTCTGGAAACGGATCTTGTCCAGTGCCTGCAATTTATACACAAATAGTTATTAAATACTTCATTACCGGAAATATCTGATGATAATACAATGACATAAAGACACTCTATATTGCTCACTCTCTCCTCCAAAAATACACTACTGTCAAAGGATCAAGCAACATAGAAGACAACCACAACTTGTTACAATTATTAAGGAATCATCAAGACAAATCATAATTTGACTGATTTGGATATCATACAAGAATTTACTAACAGATATCATTAACCAAATGACAGAAATGGATCATTTTAAAATTGAACACATTAACAATTCTGGGTTACTATATAGAACAATAACCGTCATTCCAAAACCCCAATACTACTAGGTATTGGCTTAACTTTTTTTCTCAAAAACTCTGAACAGAACCTGGAACAACAAAAGTGCTTCGCTAATCTCAAAACTCTCCTATTCTCAAAACTAACCAAAGCTGCATCAAATCGTATTATATACATTTGTTCATAATCAACTACATAAAAATAACATTTCTCCAGTATTTTGCATAATCATCCACCAATCCATATATTTACAAAACAAATATATACATACATAAAAAAAAAACGCACATCTACAGGCAACAACAACATCGAGAATATCAGAACAATCATTATGATACATCCAGCATCTATTCCATAACAAACCAAAAGCATGAAATCATATATCAAATAACGAAACAGTACGTCAGGCTACAACCACTAAACTCATCATACATCTGAAATGACAATCAAACCACACCTAGGCATGAACATGAACATTACAGACATATTTAGTTCATTTAGGACATAAAACAAAATAATCGAAAATCATAAGAAAACACTCACATCAGAAGAGTTACTAATGAGTTCCCTGAGAAAGATCTCTTTGTTACTATAAAAAGTATTGATGATGAGACTCAGAAGCTGGTTGATCTCAGCTTGAAATGCAAACGTCTCTGCCTCCGCCATTTTTGTGTGATCTACAAAGAGTGAAATGAAAGTGAAGAGATGGAGATGGAGATGGAAGTTAGAGAGGAGAGTATAGCGAGTTTATATAATAGGGTTTGTTAGGGTTTCTAGATCCTTCTATTTGGCTTTTTTTTAGCATGATTTCCTCTCCTTCAAGTTTTCAAAATATTTTTTCCACAAGGGGCCGGCTTTTTCTTTTATCAATTCACATGTTGTGGACCACTCATTTTATTTCTTTCCTTCTATATGGGAAAGTCGAAATTGCCCCTTTACTATTCGACCACAACAGAGGGGCATTTTTGTCCTTGTAAAATATTGGGTCGGTTTAAGCTCTCGTGGTGATGAAAGCGGGTCATTTATGTTTTTAACGAGTCGGTTTAGCAGAGAGTATTAATAGAAATAGATCCATATACTATTATTATTTATAATTATATATTATATATATATACCTTAATAATATCATTACTGTATATGTTGATTTAAGTATCAATTAGGAGAAATTATTAGACTTAATGATACCAACATAGTATATGTTATTGATTTAGCATATGTTAATAAAAAATTATCAGTCTTAATGAATGAAGGATATGAATTGTAATTTTTTTCTTAGAGAATGAGTATTTCTTGAATTATTTTGGATTGGGTATGAACATGTAATTATTTGGAGTTTTCCATTAAAATATGTAAAGACAAAAATACTCATCAAATCTTTTTAATCATTTTAGTTATTTTCTTGATTTCATGTTTTAGATTTGCATTAATAAATTTCTTTGAATAAATTAACTTAAAAATTTCATTATTTGGAGAAAGTTGTTTGTTGCTAAATAAATCCAATGCAAATTAATACAATATTTGAAACGTGAGTTGTTTAACATTAACTAATTATTTGTATTTTGAATAATTTATAAAATTGCATACATATTAAAATTATAAGTTACCATTTTTATCTATAAATGTAAATGGTTTATTCAATTGTACTATCGTTTACCGTCTTTTTTATTTTAAATTTATATGATCTATTTTTTAAAAAATTGAAAATTGATGTTTTATGACTGAATAAATTATCAAATGACAATTATTTACCTTCAAATAATTCAAGTGAGAAAATAAGAAACATGTCGACAAAATTATTCTTCTCTAGCTAGTTATAATAATAATAATAATAATAATAATAATAATAATATTGTGCCACAATTATATATCTTGACCCAATTATAGAAAACTGAAAATCCATAATAATTCGAGGGTATAACCGAAAAGAAGCTTTTTCAGGAGTTTAAAACAAATATAAGATTAAATGGGAACAAATAAATCAAACACCAGATAAAAATAAATTGTACATTACTAATTCATGCGTTATTAATCTTTGTACCAAACAACCCCTAATTTTTTATGGCAGAATAATTGTTCCTTCAAGTTTTAACTCATATTACTCCAGCACCAACAACCGAAAACCAGAACAAGTTCAATAATCTAGTCTCATAAAGATTTATTTTTGACAGATTCAATTGATCGTATCTACAGCTGTCAAAATGGGCTAACCCAACCCAATCCTAACGGGCTAAAGATTTAAATGGGTAGGGACTGATTGTCCCTTTTAATTAAAGAGTCTATAAAATAGCAGCGCAACCTAGCTCATTTGGGACGGTGTGGTCCTTCAACCTAAAAAAAGGACAAATCGCCCTCTCTAAAAAAAATACAAACGTTGATATCTGATGAACACGACATCAATACATATAGAAATTTGATGAATTACACATACTTCAGTGAATATGTACAAAACAAAAATATAATAGTCAAGATACAACTTTCATGAGATTCATTTGAACAAAAAACATTACATGATCACTATTTTCATAAACAAGACAATAAAAGAGAAGTGGAAAATTAAACATAAAAATAAAAGTAGAACAGGTCAAAGATTCATAGTTATAATGGAGTAATGAGGTTGGGATATTATCAAAATTTAGTGGGCTAATGACCTTAAAATGTAAAAGATATGTAAAGCAGTGAGATTTAATTTGAGGGAAAATTTTCAAAATAGTAATATTTTATCATTTAATAGGGCCACTTATCAACACTTTCAATATTTATTTAAAATGTCAATATTTTAATTTGTTATAATGTTGATTGTATTTATTTAATTTGAAAGAATACAAACTTTTAATAACATAATGGAGAAATCATGGGAGAAAATATTTCAAAAAAAGGTAAAAAATTTTCCCTTAATTTTTTATCCTTACTTATTTTAACTTTTTTAAATATAATTTTATCTGAAATGTATTCGGTTGAACTTCTTTAAATATGATTTTGTGTATTCGGATGAATTTCATTAAATATGATTTTGTGTATTCGAAATTTTGGATGAATTTTTTTTACAAATTGAGCACGACAAATACTTATTTCAATTGAAAATTAGACCATACAATTCAAAAGTTAATTGTATACCATTAGGACGAATACAAATTCAAATCTGAATACAAACTAACCGATATACAAAGTGATATTGAAAATACAAAAGACAAAATGGTCTGGTGGACCCTTGTACTTGTATCCGTCTATATTATGAACCCTTTTACTTATGTCTTTGTCATCTGAACCCCTGAACACATTTAAACTCAACCAGTTGAACTCTTTCAACTGATCGTGACTCTCAATAGCGATGATGTCACATTCAATGTCAGATAAATTTGGCCATATCATCTAGTATTTTTATAATAATTTCTTTTTGGACAAAAAATCATAAAGTTTTGATGCAAATTTTACAAAATAAAATTTTAATTTATTCTTTGAAATTAAAGTTTTGGATCTCCCTACATCATTTGCCATTTTCACCGTGAAATGACTCAATCGCCGGAGAAAGTTGTCGTTGCCACCACCCCTCTCGCCGGCGAGACCACAAATACTCTTTCCCTCATCTATCTCCATCTTTGTCGCACACTTTCACCATTTGTCTTACTTTCTTCTTCTCCAACCTCCCCAAATCAAAAAATTGTTAGTCGCCGCACCAACTCCTTGTCCCTCTCCGTTGTCTCCATTTTTCCATACTATTGACGACTATTCTGAACCACTAGGGACCCTATATGTTATCTATCTTCTACGGCGTATTAGAAGGCCAGAAGTTCATCATTGCCTTCGATTTATCAGCATGCTCCTCACCACCTGTGATGTACCAGATACCTAAAGAAGATGAAAGAAAGAAAAAAAAGAGGATTGGACAAAAATGGAGATGACTAGAAAAAGATGAAAGAAAAAAAAGGGTTGGACAAAAATGGAAATGGCTAAAAAAAGTGGGTTGTTCGGGGAAGAAGAAAGATTATTTTTTTTAAAGTTTATTATTTTACTCTTTTCATTTAAATATTTTTAAAATTTAAATATGATGTTCACTTGCCCTAGTAGGCGTGTGGTCTCACTCTCTTGCTAACTGAATAATATTAATGCCACATAAGCATGGTCAATGGTTAGAGGGGTTAGATATATTAGGTTTTATCAAGTGTAGGGGTCGAGATAACAAATGGGTAAATAGAAAAAATTCACAATACAAATGGACACAAATATAGGGGTTCATTAGATCATTTTGAGTCAAATAAAATACAAAAAAATCTATTTTACTAATAATGCAATTAGTATGAATACTTATATAATGAATACGTAAATAAATTGTATTTTGATTATTTAGAATTGAAAATGAATACAACATCAAGTCTAAATATAAACTATCGACTATACAAAGGATATTGAAAATACAAAATGAGCGAAATAAAATACAAAATTTGTTTCACTGATGCAATTAGGTTCAATGCATATCTAACATACCAAATATAAATATAAAATTTGGTGGTATTTCATTAGGATGAATACGAAATCATATCTAAATACAAGCTATATGGTATACAAAGTGATATTGTAAATACACAATAAGCGAAATAAAATAAAAAGTTTGTTTTACATATGCAATTAGGATGAATACCTAAATAATGAATACTTATTTTGATTATTTAAACTTGATAATGATGGACAATTAAGAATTTTGACTAGACAATTGATTTATCAAGTTCCATGGATTCAAGAAGAGTCTTTTCTGAACCATCCATAGAGCGACGACATAGATCTAGATCCCAACAAAGAAACCGTGTGAACCCAATGAGTAGAGAAGTCGTGGAGCATGTCTTACTCTTGATCAGACGTAAGAGAGAGCAATCAAATATTATACCCTACTTTACTCAAAAAATTGCCAGATGTTGAAATCGTACAAGTCCAAGAAATTTCTTAAAGAAGTGTAGGAGATAACAACAGTGGAAACAATAGAGAATGTGGAGAGATTTGGGATAAAAAACTAAAGAGAGTATTAGAACGTGGGTTCTTTTTTATTTTACTTTTAATTGATAGTAGAGTCAAACTAGGTAACTGATGAGAAATAAAATGATAGTAAATTAATTATATTAGGATACATTATATTTGTCAAAATAATGACATTTTTAACAATTATTTTATAATGTAGAAGTTTTAGCTAATTATAGAAATTTTGACTACTTAACTAATTTTTCCTTGATTTTATATTGATACTTTAATAATATCTATTGACAAAATCTTAACAAATAACACTACTTTAACTATATATAATAAATATTTTCAAAATCCAAGCTCACGAACTATCTCTGAGGTTTGCAGGTTGGACCTACGAGGCTAGCGGACTAAATGAGGCTAGCTAAAATATCTCGTTCTTAAATGGATTGAAAAAGTTAAACCAGATTCCGTTTAATTTAAGAGTTGGTTGGGCCGGCCTTGCAGGCCAAACTCATTTTGACAGCTCTAATCGTGACGTATAAGTTAAACTATTTCAGCTCCTTGGAAGATTCAAATCCAATTTCAAATTATTTTTAGATCTGCCAGTGAACTAAAGTTGATTCAGAATCAAGGACACTAGAGAATTAGTGGAATAATTTGGCATTTAGGGGTAGAGTTATAGGAATTAAGTGATTTTCTCAGTTTTTCGTGTGTGTTAGTCCATAAATATTTTAGTTGTATGAATTTTAGATGAATTATTTGCGAAATCATTAAGCATACTTACTTTTGATTTTTGACTTACTTTAAGTCATTTTAAACTTATTTTAAGTTATTTTTGACCATGCCAAACACTTTCTAACTTATTTTAAAGTCATTTGACTTGTTTTAAGTTTTTTATTTATTTGTCGAACACTTCCAAAAGTAAAAGACTAACTTAAAAGTATGTTTGACCAACTTTTATGTCAATCCAAGTACCTTCTTAGACATTTTGATATTGAATGTGATGGTGTTTTTGCAGGGAATAAGTTTTAGAGCAGTTGGTGTTACATGTTGCAACAGACGGGATTTTAGGTGATGTACGACTTGACCTATGACCTTAGGTGTAATTAAGTGGTGAAAATTAGAGATAAGTATGAAATGACGGATGCACACTGAAGTCGTAGTAGAAAAATTAGAAAGAATGAGTGACGATCGAAAAGGTCGGGTCCTACAAAGATGTACAATCATAGATCATACCCTTAGGAAGAACTCCTTAGATGGTGGACCAATTGTTGATTAGCGAAAGGTATCTACGAGAGAGCTGTAAGTTATCAATCGTAGATGACACTGTCCAAGTCAAATTTTCTTAGTCTTCCTTTTACTACTTGATTTACGATTTGGTTTCTATAAATATTACTTGTATTTTTTATTTTTGGGTTGTTAGACTTTTTTAGATACTTACTTTGGCTTTGCAAACATTTGATTCTTGAAGTGTTGGTTTGCGTTTGTTCTTCAATTCAAGATTTCGATTTCATCTATTCTAATTGTAAATTCATGATTTATGTTATTAACCCTATTATGAATTATAATCACACAAGCATGAGTAACTAAATCCACAATTAGTATTGTGAGAACCTTGAGTAATTAACAATGTAAAATTAATAAGTAAGTAATTCTAGAATAGTGTTTATGCATGTATTGTTAATCTCTTTGTTTTGAATGCTTTTTAACGGTACACAATGTTAGAATTCGCCTCATTCCTAATTGTCTGACAAAGGAAGTATGAAATAAGAAAGAGAAATTTAGCGTGATAATCCGATATCTAATAGCTTAACCCAAATAAGTGAGAGATAATCTGAGGTTAAGGGTAAGGATTAGTAAAATATTCACCCATAGACCAACCAACTTGCGTGGTGAAATTTCTTATTTGGACGATTAATCACTTAGGAGATACCTAACTTACCAACTTTTTATGTTAAATACTAGGAAATAGCGCTACTATTATTTTAATTAATGTGTTAAGAATTTATGGAAAACACATGTGCCCTAGTTTCATCACATATTTATGTAACAAACTGCGAATCATGCTACTTATTACTACAAATCAATCAACTATTACTTTGAGTTACAAATCCCTCATTTTACGGAAGTAAGCTGACTAAACGTACAATCAACAGTAAATTAGCCTAAGTCTAGACCATATTTCTCATGGTATCGATCCTAACCTCAATTAGGTTCTTTATTTGACAACGATCACTTATACTTCTTTAGGAAGGTGTAGTTTGAGCATAACATAGATCTACCTAGACCAAACTCAACATTGTGGAGCTATTGAAATAATTAGAATTGCATTTTGAGATCATTAATTTAAACTTAAAAAACTTTAAAAGATTGAAATTTGAATAAAAATCAAACGAACAACTTCAATCCTATTGGCTTTCAACTCCCAATTCTACCTAGGAATGAAATCAATTAGACTTCCACGGAAGTCAGACTGAGGAGGCTTGGTTCCGGAAGATGACCTGATGGAGGAAGACTTGAAGGTTGGTGAGTCAAGCAGTCAGACCCAGGTTAAAGAATAAAGAAAATGAGCCAAAGTTTCAAGTTCTGTTAGATAACTTACCGGATAAGGTGGATTGCAAGATGATCCTGACTTTGCCAAGAGAGTTCATGGAAAATAAGTGAGCGAACCGTCAGTCTCAATAAGTCATGATGACTTGGTGTTGCTATACGAAATCTCTAAACCCCAAAATGTCACAAAATAGAGAAAATAACTTTGAGAGTTATTACATATGGACTCAATATTGACCATGTTCCCTTTTGGGGGGCGTGACAAAACTTTTTTTTCTT
The DNA here is from genome assembly GCF_036512215.1 of Solanum lycopersicum. Taxonomy (NCBI): domain Eukaryota; kingdom Viridiplantae; phylum Streptophyta; class Magnoliopsida; order Solanales; family Solanaceae; genus Solanum; species Solanum lycopersicum. Next base: position 6,426,913 of record NC_090811.1, read on the forward strand.
GCATGGAGAATAAAATAACTATTTAGAAAAAATCATATTATATGATCATAAATGATAAAATATTAAAAACATATCTTTTTTGTATGATCAGAAAAGGTGAAGTAGTGAAATATTATCCTAGCTATTAGTCCAAAATGATAATTGCATTATCAATTGATCATTTTAGCCTTAGATGGTTACTTCAAATTCCTAAATAAGAAAATTATCGAGGTTCCTCTTCTTCTTTTTAAATAACATAGAAAAGTCATAGTTATATAATTATGAATGGGAAAATATTAAAAGCATATCTTGTTTGAATGATTAAAAAGGTAAAAATACTAAAACATTATCCTATTAGACTGATATTATTTTGGAGTCTTGAATGGTAATGTCATTACCAATTGATCATTTTAGTCTTAGAAGATCATTTCAAATGCCTAAAAAGAAAATTCAATGAACCTAATAACATTTTTCTCTCTTAACTATAAATAAATTTCTACTTTTACTCTTGTAATATAAAAAAGTCATATTTATATGATTATGCACTATTAAAATAATGTCATGTTCGTATGATTAAAATAGGTAAAATTAAAAATATTAAAATAATATCTTATTCAACCAAATATTATTTAGGAGTCTAAAATAATAATGTCATTAATAATTGACCGTTAGTCTCAGATTTATTTAAAATATCTAAATAAGAAAATGGAGAAATTACACTGTCATATCTCAATTATTAATGAATTTTAATTTTAGTCCCCCCCTCCTTTTTTTTTTTTGTATGAATAGACATATTTAGCCTTTGATTGATTCAAATGTGTTTCTTTAACCCTCGTATGTTAAAAAAATGTGTTATATTTGGGTTGTTAAAAAAAAAATTACCATGAAATGTGCAGTATCATTGATGAGTTAAAAAAGCACATTTGAAATAATTGGAGGTTTAATATGTTTAGTCAAATAACACAAGAATTAAAATAAAAATTAATCGATAATTAATACTAAAAGTACTCTTGACTTTCACACTACCATAACAATTTAGATATCGCCTAACGATACCAAAAACCTTTAGTGTGCCGGCTATTTTTAACTTATAATATATTAGATGTGTATGTATTTGAAAATTTTGGATAATAGTTTTTTTTAAAAATTCTTTTTTATTCGATAACTTTGAAAATTATATTTTTTAAAAAATAATTAAAAGGAATTGATGAAATCATTCATTTTTTATGAATGATTTTTTTTCCGTGAATTCTCGAGTCATATATCATGATTTATTTCAATCGATACAATAATTTTAAGCTTTAATTAGAAGTACCATCAATCTACAAAATTCATACTTTTTGCCCTTGGATTGGATGACTAAAACATATTAAAGAAATCTTTTCGAAATATGATCTAAAAATACTTTCTAGGAATATGATATACTAACATATTTTTCATAGAGAAATTTTTCTATCATGCCATAAGTTAATTACTTGCATTTTCTAACTCCAAAAATAATTATGGAATATGAATATTTAATAATTTAGAATTTTTAAGGAAAAAATATAATAATTTTCTTGGAATTAGATTATGATAATTAGTTTATTATTATTTTAACAAATATGTCTTAATAAATTTAAAATTCCTTGATCGGCTCAAGTGGAAATTCATGATAAACATCTATAAAAGCCACATACCTTTTCACATTTTATGTATTCTAATCCCAAAGAGAGTAAGACCTCATTTGTTTCCATTAAGATTAAGAGGTCTGAATTTGAATATACATTTGAATATTAAGATTTATATTAAGATTTAAGTGTTTTTATATTAAGATGTTGTCTCTAAATCTGAACACTAAATAATTAATGCGTTTGTTTTCAATATCTGAATATGAAAGTGAAATTGAACATTATATTAATAAAATATTATAAAAATTTCCTTTCAACAAAACATATCACTTTTGATTAAAAAAAAAGTTTTAATAATCATGAATTGTTTTTTCATTCAAAAACCTTTATAAACAACACTACATCAAAAATATTGTTGCAACCACTGTTTTTGAGTCTTGACACACATCAATACAAGAAATTATTAATATAAAAAAAACATTGAAAGGATTTATAAAAACTTATCAGTTGGGAAAAAATGGTGTTTGATTGACAAAAGTAAGAAAGAAAGTTTTTAGTTATGAGATAAAAGAAGCACACAACTCAAAGTAGAGAAGTTATAATTTATTTATTTGATTATTATTTGATAACTTATCAAATGAGTAGAATCTTGTTAAGAGTCCCCTACAGATCTGATTCGTTTAGACTTCTTCAAACCCATTAAGAGATTTTTTGAAAAATAAAACAAATGAACTTAATGGACTGAATCTGAATGATTCAGATTCAGATTTAAAAATTAAACGTACTTAATGGGCTGAATCTGAATGATTAAGATTCAGGCCTCTATTAAGTGCAAACAAATGAGGCCTAAATTTTTATATTTGGGTATATAAAAGGCAAAGGGTCAAATATACCCATGTACTATATGAAATAGTTTAGATATGCCCCTAATTATACTTTGGGGCAAAATATACCCCTCCCATCATACTTTTGTGATAAATATATTGTTATGACTAATAGAGGACACGTGGATGACTGAGATTAAATAAACTATTCAATTAAAAATAAATCAAAAATTCTATAACCTGTCTCGCTAACTTAACCCGACCTCATACACATTAACCTACCGAATTGTCTTACAAACCAGAAAACTTAATGGGCGTTTGAGTTCTTGCCCAACAACGTCTGCAACTTGGAGCTTCTGCTTCGCCAAAGATTTTTGCTATATGATTTCCATTATGTTTACTAATATCTCTTTTTAGCTTAAGACATAATCAATCCCTTAAACTTGTTAGAATATAATTCAAGAAACTAGCAGATAAAGTTGCAGCTTCAGGGTAATTGGTGGTTGTTCCTGAATGATGAACCTCATGATTATGAGAAACATGACTTACAGACATGGTTCAAAGATCATGTTATTGTTAGTACCCTCCCTAAACTTCTTAATTTCAAACAATATAAAAGACTGCAACACTTGAAACTATTAATAAACTTCACCGAAATGGAAATTTCGATGAAATGAGTCATAGAAATGCGGCTTCTTGTGTAAGTTAAGTTTGTCTTTTAGGACAAAGGATGTGAAGATGCTAAAGCAGTGGTTGAATCTTTGAAGAGTAAAGGAGTTTCCGTGATAGGGGTAGCATGCAGGCTTTCGCTGGGGAGGTGAATGAATTTTGTATTTTACTTCTTAACTATAATATATTGTCTTGTTTTTTTATCATAAATCATTTGACTATTTTGGTTCATCAGGAATGGTAGTTCCTAAATTGGCGAAATACGAGAGTATTGTTGATGCTGCAGTCATTTTGCATCATGGTCCTATTGCAGTTAATGACATAAATGGTACATTCTTTTATTAATTTCTCATCTCGTCCTGAATAGTAGTTGTATGACTACACACTGATAATTACAGAGGTAACAATTTTAAACTGCAATATTAGTAGTTAAACATGACCATGTTTTCCCTCCTGACCAAGCAAAGCTACTAGGGAATGCTTTATCCGCGAAATCTGAGGTAAGTGGTATATTTTAAGCATTTAGACATGTAGAATAAGATCATTATATGCAAGTCAACTATTAGGTTCATGTGTACAATTGATACATAATTGTGCAGATTGAAAGCTTTGTGAAGATATTTCCAGGGGTAAAGCATGGATGGGCAGTTCGATAGGTATTGCAGACACCACTCTCTGCATGTGTTTGTTGACACTTACAAAACTGGAACCATTCCGACTTAGTTCTGATCGAGGAGAACTTTGACTTCAAGCCTTGAATTATGTCAATTAACCTTGACTTTAAAAGGGAGGCAACTTCAAGTTCCAGACAAAGATGCTACGTATGACATAATCATCAAGGCGTGGTATAGGAAAAGCAAAAATCTGGCAAGAAAGTCTATCATTAGATTGTGTGTTTGGTTGCGTGACATTATTTTCCATCCCGCATACAAAATAACATGTAATAGCATAAGGAAAACTAAAATGACGAGAAGACCATAAATTGTTTAAGTTGTCTGTCTACATATCTTTTTGTTGCTATAGCGAATACCGATTTGAAGGACATATATATAATATAACATAACACAAAACTGAATTTCAAATAAAACTTGGCCATTATAGTGAAATGTTGTTATAGAGAAAGAAGTTACATATATCAGAGATCAAAAATGAGAGAGGAGAGAAAGTTCAAATTAACCAGCTAATTGGTGAGGCAGCGGTGGCTTTTTTCTCGAAACAATTCCAGGAAAACGAGTCCAATCAGAATTTCACAATGGTAAACCACATTCCTAAGCTAAACGGTGAGAGTGCTTGTGGACCGGATGGTTTTTCAGGTTTTTTTCCAAAGCTGCTGGGAGGTAATTGGGGCTGATATAACTAAATTGGTTAGAGCTTTCTTCCGCGGGCAGGAGTTGCCCAAATTTATCACTCACACCAATTTAGTACTACTGCCCAAGAAAGAGGAGGTGAAGAAATTCTCTGATTTAAGGCTCATAAGTTTAAGTTGTTTTATCAACAAAATTATTTCGAGAATGGTACATAACAGAATAACAAAGGTGCTACTGAAGATATTTCGCCAACCCAATCGGGATTTGTGAAGGTAGAGTGTTAGAGAAAACGTGTTACTGGCACAAGATATTATCAGAGATTTTGGCAAAAGAAATCAGAATATTAATGAGGTGGTGAAGCTGGACATGTCAAAGGCTTATGACAGAGTTTCTTGGATATTTCTAATGAAAGTCTTGAGAAAATTTGGGTTCTGTGAGATCATCATTGACATGGTTTAGATGTTGGTGTCGAATAACTGGTAGTCAGTGCTAATCAATGGTCAATCAAATGGTTTTTTTTCAATCATTTAGGAGCTTAAAACAGGGAGACCCCCTATCACCCACTCTATTCACAATTGCAGCCGAAGTACTGGAAAGAGGGTTGAATAGTTTGCATGAGGATGAAATCTTCAAAGGATACGGGATGCCCAAGTGGATCGAAAAAAAGCCCACTTCACTCAAGGAACCAACATACAAGAGAATAATCAAACATATATCACGCGTGGTATTGGATCCACCTAATAGTATCTCGTACCAAGCTTGGTACCCAAGCCAACCAAAAGATGTCTTGTACAAGTAGTGGTGTTCGAACCAATCGATAATATGTACTAGTCATAGTACGTAAGCGAACCAAGAGATATCCTATACTAGACATGGTACCCGAGCCAGCTGATAGTCGCACGAACACAATCAAGAGAACAACGAAATACAAACACTTTGTCTAACACGATTAATCAAAACACCTTCATAGCATGAGATTGTTACATTTATCATTTCATATTCAACCTTTATGTTTTCCCCATTATGCATTGTACATGTTGCACTATATAGATAGATAACATGCATACATAAGATAACTTGAAAAAAATACCATCATCTACCTCGAATCAAACCTTGAAAGCTCTATTGAACCTGCACCTTCTCCTTGTTATGAATCCTGTCTTGTTCTAGCTCTTCAAATAAAACTATAACACAAGTTTTACCCATCATGGTCTAATTATACTCAAATTATATCTTAATCCTAACCTCAGGCCTATTTTCATGAATATTCAACCCAAACCAGGTTTTCCATCATTAACTCAAGTCAAACCTTTCCCTAAAAGTCACCCACCATGGATTCTAAGCTCTCTCTTTATAGAGATGTGAACTCAGAAATCCTCCTAAAAGTCCCCATTTCACAAAATACCTTCAAACCATGATGTTTTGAACTAATCCCTTCACACTAAGTTTGATATTATGAGTTTTACTTGCTCGTATTTACTTTCGAAAAACCTTATGGATTCCTTACCTTCTTAGATAAAATAAAAAACAATCCAAGCTTAGACACTTTACCGAATCCTCAACTGGATTTTCCGAGGCCTCACCTTGCTCAGATTTCCTTCAAAATTAGCCTAACCTAGATTTTTCTACTCACTTCTCAAAAAGTTACTTTTATCAAAATTCTTTCACCATTGTTTTACCCATAACGACCGGAAGGGTCATTACTCTACATAATTATATAATAGAAAAATGTATTTAAAATTGAAATCAAGTGAATGTCGAGTGTAATTTTTTACAACCTTTTTATGTTGTCCCCTAATTTAATTTTGATTTATTAGTTTTTAATATTAGAAAGTAGAAAATCTACAAAGCTTACGCCTCACCTCTTATAGGTAATATATGATATTTCTCACCCATCTTCCACCCCATCACACATACTTTACCTTTTAAGACATTATTTGATATCACTTTTTCTTATTCCCCATATTACATTGCACCCAAATCTTTATATATTGTCATGGAAAATATAATTAATTTATCTACTATTCGCTGAGAGTTATAATTTGTGAGTGATATTTCATGACAATAAAGATTATTTTGTGCTTAGTGCATTAGTGTTGAAAATTATATAATTTAAAAGAAAACAATATTTCAACATGAAACCCAATTATTCTACAAAATTAGATTTTTTTTCCTTTTTTAAAAAAGAAATTTGCCAACACATTGAAAGCAAATAAATTGATAAAGTTAATCAAAGAATAAAAAATCTCATATATCTACTTAAAAACATCAAATTTAGCTTCATTAATATTAACACATCCATATGACAAAATACTTATTCAAATCAAGCACAAGATACTTATATAATATATTTTTTTCTTCATATTATTGCAATTTTATCAAAGAAACAAATCATCATTATTCAGTCTTCCATGCATAAAGAAAATGACAAAATTCTGTACATGGAGATTGCAAATCACAATTTTCATCATTGATATTGGTTTCAGAGTCTGAATATCTCTCTTCCAATTTTCCTTGCTTGAAAATGAAAGATCCAGGACCATAGTTAGGACCACTATATAACCAATCATGCACATCCCAGAAGATCTCAACAGGTACATTATCCAAAAAAACCTTCTCATTTCCCCTAAATCTCCAATGCAAATTCGCGATCCGAATTGCTACAGTTCCATTCACACTGATTTGCATAGCAGGATCAGATGGACCTGAAAGGACAGATTCAATAGTAATATCATGTTGTTTTTTCCCTTGCCCTAACATTGTTCTTGTGCAAAAGCATTTTTTCGCATATATAGTTTCCTTTTTGTGTAATAATGAAGCATCTAGCATGGCTGGTAGTGATTTTGTTCTCTTGAATGCTTCTTTATTTTGATCGCCTATTAATAATACCATATCCCCTTCTGAGACCAATGCCACGTAATAATCTGATACAGGCTCTGGTCTGGTTGAGAATTTGGCTGATCTCAAATCCCAGTAGATGTCCGTGCGCTTCTCACCCACTCTGAATGATTTCAAACCTTTCTTACCCCAAAATTGCCAAGATTTTAGGTCAATTTTACATGTGAAATGTCTTTCTTCAGAAAGGTGTTCCACTATGATATCAAGGGTATGGCTAGTCATGTTTTTGGACCATGTTGTAGTTATGGCATGGAAAATATGTGCAATTTTGGCAACATAAATGCAAGTTGTAAAATCCTCTCCAAATTTATTGACAATAGTTTCTTCAGTTTGCTTCTCATCTTCCAATTGTTTCTGATTCATAGAAGCTTCAGATTCTAATGATGATTTGAACATTGTCAAAAGTAGGCGCACAAAATCAACATCTCTGACCTATTCAAATATCAACATTTCAATATTTATTCTAATGAAACAAAACATGATATTTTTTCATTAATGCATAATTATTCAAAATAAAGATCCCTAGAACATGGTTGAATATCAACTCCAACATTTGCCCATAATTATATGATGAAATTGTCTTCTTTTTTTTTTTCATAATACAATGCATTAAAAGAAAGACCTAGAAAAAAATGATGTGAGTTTGCTACCTTGGAAAATAATGTGTTGTTATTGTATAGAAAAGATGATTGTAGAAATCAAAACTCACAATTAGAATTTCACCTTAACAATCTGCAATCAACTTTTATCACAATGTTAAAATATTGAGGTTTGTTGTATTGTTGCCAAGATTATATCATGATAAAGATGATTGAATATGTGAAAATTTATGGGTTTGAGAAAAAGGTGACAAATGGGTTTTTTTTTCTCAAGAGTTTATTCTGTTTGAATATTTACTCAAAGACACGTAAAACAAGTTTATTTTATTTTAATATTTTGAAATTTTAACGGAAAAGATAACTCTTAAAGTTTTTATCTTTTTTTTTTCTCAACCTTTTAAATTTTGTCTTAATTTGGCAATTTAGTCATTTATCAACTTTGGTGGTATGGTAACTCTTAAATTTTTCTAAAGATATTTTATTTACATGAGAAAAATATGTTAGAATTTTTAATTTTTTTGTTATTGCTATTAGTTAAGTCACATGATATTTAGGTAAAAATTAGTCTCCCCTCTAATTTTGTTTTAAAATTTAACACTCCCTGAAATTTTGAATGTTAGTCATTTTTTCCTTATGATTTACTATATTACACTTATCTTCTATATTTCTTTCTTGTAATAATTTTTAAAATCTATTTAATAGTATGATTGGACTAATCTATCCTTTGAAATACTTTTTATTTAGTTAATTTGTGATCATTTTTTTTGCATACACTATTTTTACTCATATCTAGGGTCATTCGGAACTTCTCTTTAGACAATTAATTTTGTTTTATGATAATTGGAGTCTACTATAGTGATCAAGTTTTATATAATAAACTTAAAAGTAATCATATAAATTTAATTTTTTATGTTCCTGTGATGTATGATCAACTTAAGTTAGCAACTGTAAAAATTGTTGGTTATTATTAAAAAAAGAACAACAATATTATCCATGTTCATACCTCTATTTTTGTCACTATCCAAAGTAGTAATTGGCACCAACACAAATCTCACATAGGTCGACAAAAATAGTACACGAAAATCGACAAAATGGGGTTTATCTGCTTCGGGACTCGTTTAACCTTGAAAATGGATTGTTTTGACTATCAGGTCCACTATCAGGTCCAACTGACTCCATAGCTAACTTCTTAACGGACGTCCATGAAAAATTGGGCAAAAAAGGCGTTGAATTTTGGATCACTAAAAATCCATGGACCATAACACACGAATATCGGCAAAATGGGGGATTTATATGCTCCGTGGCTTGTGTGACCTTCAAAATGGACAGTTTTGCCCGTCAAGGCCAATTGGCTCCACAACTAACATTTTAACGGACGTCTAAAAAAATTAGACAAAAAAGATGTCAGAATTCTGGATCACCAAAAAAGATCGTGAACTATAGCACATAAAAATCGATAAAATGAAAGGTTTACCTGCTCCAGGGCTCGTTTGACCTTCAAATGGGTCGTTTTGTTGGTAAGAGCAAACTAGCTCCATAGGAAACGTCTTGGCGGACACCACAAAACGTTTAGGCAAAAAGATGTCAGAATTCCGGATCACCAAAATCCATGGACTATATAGTTCACAAAATCAGCAAATGGGGGTTTACCTGCTTCGGGGCTCGTTTGACCTTGAAAATGAGTTGTTTTGGCTGTTAGGCCCAACTGACTCCATATCTAACATCGTAACAGACGTCAATAAAAATGTTTGGATAAAAAGATATCAGAATTCTAAATCACCAAAAATCCATGGACTATAGCACACGAAAATTGACTAGATAGGAGGTTTACCTGCTCTAGAGCTCGTTTAACCTTCAATATGGGCCGTTTTGGCAGTCAGGATCAACATGCTCCATAACTAACATCTTAAGATGTCCACAAAAAATTGGAGCAAAAAATACATCGGGATTCTGGATCACCAAAAAATATCGTGGACTATATAAAAATCGGCAAAATGAGGGGTTTACCTGCTTTAGGGCTCGTTTGACCTTTAAAATGGGTCGTTTTGCTGTCAGGGTCATATGGCTCCATAGATAACGTCTTAACATACGTCCACGAAATTTTGGGTGAAAAAATGTCAAAATTTTGGATCACCAAAAATCCATGCTTCGGGGACAAAATGGGTTTCCCTACTTCAGGACTCGTTTGACCTTAAAAATGAGGTGTTTTGTCCATCGGGTCCAACTAGATCCATATCAAACGTCTTAACAGACGTCCAAAAAATTTGGGCGAAAAAAAAGTCACAATGTTTGATCACCAAAAATCCATGAACTATATATAGCACACGAAAATTGACAAAATGAGGAGTTTGCCTGCTCCATGACTTGTTAGACCTTCAAAATGAGCCTTTTTGTCCTTCAGAGCCAACTGGTTCCATATATAACTTCTTAACAATAGTCTACAAAAAATTTGAGTAAAAAGACGTCAAAATTTTGAATCATCAAAAATCTATGGACTATATTACATGAAAATTGGCAAAATGAGTTTACCTGTTTCGAGGCTCGTTTGGCCTTGAAAATATACCATTTTGGCCGTTATCACCAACTAGTTAAATAGATAATGTCTTAACGGACATCCATGAAAAATTTGGGCAAAAAAGACGTCGGAATTCTTGATCACCAAAAATCCATGGACTATAACTTATGAAAATTGGCAAAATGGGGTTTACCTGCTTCAAGACTCATTTGACCTTGAAAATGGACTGTTTTGTCATCAGGGTCAACTGGCTTTATAGCTGACATCTTAACGGACATCCACGAATATTTTTGACAAAAAAAATATTAGAATTTTGGATCACCAAAAATTTATGAACTATAGTACATAAAAATGGGCAAAATAGGGCTTTTACTTTGGGCTTGTATGACCTTTAAAATGGACCGTTTATGTCGTTTGTATGAACTAGATCCATACATTATGTCTACAAAAAATTTTGGGCAAAATACATTAGAATTCTATATCACCAAAAAAAGATCGTAGACTATAGCACACTAAAATCGATAAAATATTGCTTTGGGGCTTGTTTGATCTTCAAAATGGGTATTTTTTGCCATTAGAGACAATTGGCTCCATAGATAACTTCTTAACAAGCATCCACAAAAAAATGGGGTAGCAAGACATCAAAATTTTGGATCACTAAAAATCTATGCACTATAGTACACGAAAATTAACAAAATGGGGTTTCCTTTCTTCGGGTCTCGTTTGACCTTGAAAATGAGTTGTTTTGGCTATTAGGGCCAACTGTCTCCATAGCTAAAGTCTTAACATACATACATCCATGAAAAGTTTTGGAAAAAAGGACGTTGGAATTCTAGATCATCAAAAATACATGGACTATAGCACACGAAAATTGGTAAAGTAGGAGGTTTACCTGCTCCAGAGCTCGTTTTACATTTAATATGGATTGTTTTTGCCGCTAGGGTAACATGCTTCATAGCCAACATCTTAGTAGACATCCACAAAAATTGGGGCAAAAAATACGTCGGGTTTTTGGATCACCAAAAAGATCATGGACTGTATAGCATATTAAATTTTGCAAAATGAGGGGTTTACCTGCTTTAGGGCTCGTTTGACCTTCAAAATGGGTTGTTTTGCTGCTAGGTCCATATCGATCCATAGATAACGTCTTAACATATGTCTATGAAAATTTGGGTCACAAGACGTTAAAATTTTGGATCAACGAAAATCCATGGATAGTATACGCAAATTTGCAAAATGGGGTTCACGTGTTTTGAGGCTCGTTTAACCTTGAAAATGAGTCATTTTTGTCATAAAGGCCAACTGACTCCATTGTTAACGTCTTAATGAATGTCTACGAGAAATTTGTGCCAAAATAAAGTCAGAATTCTTGACCGTCAAAAAAGATCGCGGACTATAGCATACGAAATCGGTAAAATAGGAGATTTACTTGATCCGATGATCATTTGACCTTCAAAATGAGTCGTTTTGGCTATCAACACCAAATGGCTTCATAGATAACTTCTTAACGGACATCTACAAAAAAATTGGGCAAAAAAGATGTCGTATTTCTGAATCACCAAAAAATCATGGAATATAATACACGAAAAATGATAAAATAGGATTTACTTGCTTAGGGTTTCGTTTGACCTTGTAAATAGGCCATTTTGGCTGTTAGGGACAACTTTCTCCATAGATACTGTATTAGGATTTCTAGAAAAATTTTGTAAAAAAAAGGTCAAAATTCAGGGTCACAAAAAATTCATAGACTATAATACACGAAAATAAAAAAATGGAGTTTACTTGCTTCGTGGATCGTTTGACCTCGTGAATGGGCCATTTTGGCCATCATGGCCAATAGAACTTATAGATAACGTCTTAACGGACGTCCAGGAAAAATTTGGACAAAAAAGACATCGGAATTCTGGATCATCAATAATCCATGTAATATAGCAAACGAAAATTAGGAAAATAGGGGGGTTACCTCCTTCGAAGCTCGTTTGATGTTAAAATGGGTCGTATTGGTCGTCAGGTCCAACTAATTTCATAGCCGATGTCATAACAGACGTCCATGAAAAATTTCGGCAAAAAAAATGACGAAATTCTGGATCAGCAAAAAACCATGGACTATAGTACATAAAAATTAGCAAAATAGGGGGTTTACCTGCTTCGGAGCTCGTTTGACCATCAATATGAGCCATTTTGTCCGTCAGGGTAAACTGCATAATAGCTTACATGTTGACAGAAATCTACAAAAAATTTTGGAAAAAAAGGAAGTCACAATTCTAGATCAGCAGAAAAGATAGTGGACTATAGCACACACAAATGGGCAAATTGAAGGGTTTACATGCTCTTAGCTTGTTTGACCTTCAAAATGGGTCTTTTTGGCCGTCAGGGCCAAGTGGCCCATAAATATCTGTTAACTGACGTCCAAAAAAAATTTGGTCAAAAAATACTTTGGAATTCTAGATTACTAAAAATCCATGGACTATAGTACACGAAAATTAGCAAAACGAGGTTTATATGCTTCGGGGCTTGTTTGATCTTGAAAATAGGTCGTTTTGGCCGCCAGGACAAACTAAATCCATAGCTAACGTCTTGACAGACGTCCACTAAAGATTTGAGAAAAAATGACATCGGAATTCTAGTCACCAATAATCCAATGAATTTAGCACAGAAAAATCGACAAAATAGGGGGTTTACCTGCTCCATGACTCGTTTGACTTTCAAAATGGTTTGTTTTGGTTGTCAGGGCCAACTGCCTCCACAAAAAGTTTGGGCAAAATAAGCATCAGTATTCTAGATTACCAAAAAAGATCGTGACTAAAGAATATGAAAATCGGTAAAATAAAGGGTTTACGTGCTTTGAGGCTTGATTAACCTTGAAAATGGGCCATTTTCGCCGTCGATGCCTATTGGCTCCATATAACGTCATAACAAATTGCCATATAAATTTTGGATAAAAAAGACGTCGGAATTCTGCATCACCAAAAATCCATGTTGACACAAAAATTGGCCAAATGATGTTTATCTGCTTGGGGACTAGTTTGACCCTAAAAATGGACAATTTTTGCTTTCGAGGAACATTTTCTGCATAGACATCATCTTAACGGACGTCCATAAAAATTTGGGGAAAAACGACGTTATTCTAGATCACCAAAAATCCATATTTTGGCGATTAGGCCAACTGGATCCATAGCTAACGTCTTAACGGACGTCCATAATATTTTGAGAAAAAAAATGTCAAAATTCTGGATTAGCAAAAAGATTGTGGATTATAGCATAGGAGATTCAAAGAAAGTGAGACATTTACTTCTGCGGGGCTCAGTTGACCTTCAAAATGGATCGTTTTGGCCATCATGGCCAACTAGATCCTAAACTGACATACTAATGGACGTCCACAAAAAATTTGGGAAAAAAAACATCAGAATTTTGGATCACCATAAAAGACTGTGGATTATAACACACGATAATTGGTAAATAAGGAGTTTACCTGCTCTGCGATCGTTTGACCTTCAAAATTGGTCATTTTGAATACCAGGGACGATTGGATCCTTTAATAACATCGGAATTCCGGATCATCAAAAAATCCATGGCGTATAGAACCAAAATTGGCAAAATTGGGGGTTTTGCTCCTGGGCTTGTTTGACCTTTAAAATGAGTCGTTTTCGCTGTCAATCCCAACTACTTTTATATCTAGCGTTTTGACGGACATCCATAAAAAATTTGGGCAAAAAATACGTCAAAATTGTTGATCACCCAAAAAATCGTGGACTATAGCACACAAAAATTGGCAAAGTGAGGTGTTCACCTATTTCGGAGCTCGTTTGACCTTCAAAATGGATCGTTTTATCATCAAGGCCAATTGAATCTATATACAACATCTTAACGAATGTCGATTTTTGGCAAAAAAGACATCAGAATTACAAATCACCTAAAATCCATGGAATATAGTACACAAAATTCGATAAAATAGGGTTTACCTGTTTCAAAGCTCGTTTCACTTTGAAAATGGGTCATTTTGACCGTAGGCCAACTGGCTGCACATCTAACATCTTAACGGATGTACAAGAAAAATTGGGCAAAAAAGATATTGGAATTTTGGATTACCAAAAATCATGGACTATAACACACGAAAATTGGCAAATGGGGGGAGGGGGTAGTATCTATTTCGAGGCTCGTTTGTCCTTCAAAGAGGTTCATTTTGGTCATTAGGGACAACTGCCTCCATAAATAACATCTTAAAGAACGTCCATATAAAAATTTGGGCAAAAGAGACATTAGAATTTTGAATCACCAAAAATCTATGGACTATAGTACACCAAAAATTGGCAAAATAGGGTTTACCTGCTTTGTGGATCGTTTGAGCTTGAGAATGAGTCATTTCGACTATCAAGGCCAAGTGAATCCATAAATAATATCTTAAAGAATGTTCACGAAAAATTTGGGCAAAAAAAATTAAAATTCTGGATCACAAAAAGTCCTGGAATATATCTCACAAAAATTGGCAAAATGATGGATTTACCTGCTTCGGGGCTCATTTGACCTTCAAACATGGACAATTTACTCCATATCTAACATATTGACAAACGTCAAAATAAAAATTTGGGAAAAAAGTACATCAGAATTCAGGATCACCAAAAATGATCGTACCAAAATCGGCAAAATGGGGTTTACCTTCTTTGGGATTCATTTGACCTTGAAAATGGGTCGTTTTGGCCGTTAGAGCCAACTGGCTCCATAGTTAACATCTTAAAGGAAGTTCATGAAAATTTTGGGAAAAAAGATGACAAACTTGTGCATGATAAAAAAAAATCTTGAACTATATCACAGATAATCAACAAAATTGGGGGTTTATCTACTCTATAGCATGTTTGACCTTCAAAATGCTCCGTTTTGGCCATCAGGGCCCATTAGCTCCATAGATAACGTGTTAACATCACACACACACAAAATTTGGCAAAAAGATGTCAGAAATCTGTATCACAAAAAAATCATGAATTATAGCATACGAGAATCGGCAAAATATTGGGTTTTTCTACTCCCGGGCTCGTTTGACTTTGAAAATGAGTTTTTGCAGTATGGGCCACCAAACTTCATAGCTAACACCTTAACAGATGTTCGAGAAAAATTATGGAGACAAATATGTTTGAACTATGGATCATCAAAGAGATCGTGTATTATAGCACACGAAAATCGATAAAATAAGCGCTTTACCTACTCAGGGGCTTGTTTGACCTTCAAAATGGGCTATTTTATCCATTAAGGTCTACTTGATCCATAATTAACATTTTAACGAATGTCCATGAAAAACATGGCAAAAAAGACGTCTGATTTCCGGATCACCAAAAAAGATTGTGAACTATAGCACATAAAAATCGATAAAATAAGGGTTTACTTGTTTCTAGGCTCTTTTGACCTTCAAAATTGACCGTTTTGGCCGTCATGTCAAACTGGCTCCATAGATAATGTCTTAACGGACGTCTAAGAAAAATTTGTCAATAAATCATTATCGGATCACCAAAAATTTTATGGACTATATAGTATATGAAAATCCGCAAAATGAGGTTCACCTGCTTTAGGACTCGATTGACTTTGAAAATGACACATTTTAGTTGTTAGGGCCAATTGGCTTCATAATTAACGTCTTAACGGACGTTCACAAAAATTTGGGTAATTAAGATGTTAGAATTCTAGATCAACAAGAATTCATGGACTTATTGCACACAAAAATATGTAAAATGTGTGTTTCACCTGCTTCGAGGCTTGTTTGACCTTTTAAATGGGCCGTTTTGGTTGTCAGGGCGACCTTACTCTATAGTAAACATCTTATCGAGCATCCACAAAAAATTTGGGCAAGAAAGACGTAGAAATTTTGGATCACCAAAAAAGATAATTGACTATAGCACACAAAATTGTCAAAATAGGCTATTTTGACCGTCAGAGCAAATTGACACCATACCCATTATGTTATCGGACGTCCACAAAATATTTGGGCAAAGAAGACGACGAAATTCTGGACCACCAAAAAATATCATGAACAATAACACACGAATCGAGAAAAGAAGGGGTTTACCTGGTGTCGGGCTCCTTTGACCATCAAAATGGGCTTTTTAGCCGTCGGAACCAACTATCTCCACAGACATCATCAAAAAAGACATCCATAAAAAAATTAGGAAAAATAGACATCAGAATTCCAGATTACCAAAACATATGGACTATAGTATACGAAAAATCAGCAAATGAGGTTTACCTTCTTCAAAGCTCATTGGACCTTGAAAATGGGAAATTTTGGTCGCAGGGACAACTGGCTTCATAAGTAACGTCTACCGACATTCACAAAAAATTTGGTTAATAAAGACGCTAGAATTCTGGATCACCAAAAATCCATGAATTATAGCACACAAAATTGGTAAAATTTGGGATTTACCTACGCTGGGCTTGTTTGACCTTCAAAATGGGTCGTTTGGCCAGTAGGACCAACTCGATCCATCGATAACATCTTAATGGACATTCACGAAAAATTTGCGCAAAAATACCATCTGAATTTTATATCACCAAAAATCCATGGACTATAGTACACGAAAACCTGACAAAATGGGGTTTCCCTCCTTTGAGGCTCATTTGACCTCAAAATCAACCATTTTGGATGTCAAGGCCAACTGGCTCCATGGCTAACATCGTAACGGTTTTACAAAAAATTGGGCAAAAAAGACGTCTGAATTCTTGATTATTAAAAAAATCAATGGGCTGTTGCACACGAAAATCGGTAAAATGGGGGTTTACCTGCTTCGAGGCTTATTTGACCTTAAAATAGGCTATTTTAGCCGTCAGCGCAAACTTTCTCCATAAATAACGTCTTAACAAACTTCCATAAAAAATTATGGCAAAAAAGACTTTGGAATTCTGGATCATCAAAAAAGATTGTGACAATAGCACACCAAAATCTCCAAAATGAGGGGTTTACATGCTCCGAGGTTTGTTTAACCTTCAAAATGGGCAGTTTTGATCGGCAGGGCCAACTGTCTCCATAGATATCATCTAAATGAACGTTCATGAAAAAATTAGGCAAAAACGACACCAGAATTTTTGATTACCAAAATCCATGGAATATAATAGCACACAAAAATCGGTAAAATGAGGGGTTTATCTTCTTGTGGGCTCATTGACCTTTAAAATGGGTCATTTTACCCGTTAGAGCCAACTCAATTCATAGATAAAGTCTTAACGGACGTCTACAAATAATATAAGCAAAAACTACGATGAAATTATGTGTTACCAAAAAAACTCATAGACAAGCACACGAAAATTTGCAAAATGAGGGGTTTATGTGCTCCAAGGCTCATTTGACCTTCAAAATGGGACGTTATGGCCGTCAAGGCGACGTCCACATAAAATTTAGACAAAAAATATCTTGAAATTCTGGATAACCAAAAATCCATGGATTATAAACATAAAAATTGGTAAAATGGATTTTACCTGCATTGGAACTTGTTTGACCTTAAAATGGATCATTTTGGTTGTCATGACAAACTAACTCCATCGCTAACGTCTTAACGGACGTCCACAAAAAATTATGCAAAAAAGACGTCGAAATTCTTGATTACCAAAAATTCATGGACTTTAGCACGTGAAGATCGGCAACATAGGGGGTTTACCTGCTCCGGGGCTCGTTTGACCTTCAAAATGGATTGTTATGACTGTCAGGGCTAACTGGATCCATTAGATAACATCTTAACAAATATCCATGAAAAATTTGGTCAAGAAAAACATGGGAATCCTTGCCACCGAATAACAATGGACTTTAAAATATGAAAATCAGCAAAATGGGGTCAAACTTCTTCGAGGCTATTTTGACCTTGACAGTGGGCCATTTTGGCCGTCAGGGCCAACTGTCTCCATATATAACGTCTTAATGGACGTTCACAAAAAAATTTGGAGCTCGTTTGACTTTTAAAATAAGTCATTTTGGAAGTCAGGGCCAAGTAGCTCCATAGACAACGTCTTAACGGACGTCTATAAAAATTTGGGCAAAAAATACGTCAAAATTTTGAATCACCAGAAACCCATGGATAGTTCACGAGAATCAGCAAAATAGGATTCATCTGTTTCAAAGTGTGTTTGAACTTGAAAATGGGCAAAAAAAACGTCAAAATTCTAGATCACCAAAAAATATTGTGGACTATAGCACACAGAAATTGACAAAATGAGGGGTTTACCTGCTCCGGAACTCGTTTGACCTTTAAAATGGTCATTTTAGTTGTCATAGCCAACTGTATTCATAGCTAACGTCTTAATGGACATCCACAAAAAATTTGGTCAGAAAAGACATCGTAATTCGAGATTACCAAAAATGATCGTGGATAGCACACAAAAATTTATAAAATGAGGGATTGACCTGCTTTGGAGCTCGTTTGACCTTCAAAATGGGTCATTTTGGCTGTTATGACCAACTGACTCCATATATAACGTCTAAATGAACGTCCACGAAATATTTGGATGAAAGAGTCTTGGAAAATGTAGATCATTAAAATTTTATGGACTATAGTACACAAAAATTGACAAAATGGGGTTTACGTTCTTCGGGGCTCGTTTAACCATTAAAATGAGTCGTTTTAGCCATTAGGGCAAAGTGACTTCATAGCTAATGTCTTAGCATACTTCCATTAAAATTTTGGGAAGATAAAATGTCGGAATTTGGGATCACAAGAAATCTATGGACAAATTAGCAAAATGGGGGGTTTACCTGCTTCGGTGCTCGTTTGATCATTAAAATGGGCTGTTTTGGCTATCAACGCCAACTAGATCTATAACTAACATCTTAACGGACTTCCATGAAAAATTTGTGCAAAAATAAAGTCGAATTTCTTGATCGCCAAAATTCCATGAACTATAGCACACGAAAATTGAAAAATAGGAATTTACCTGCTCTGAGGCTCGTTTGACCTTTTAAATGGGTCGTTTTGACTGTTAGTGCCAATTGGATACATAAATAATGATTTAACAGACATCCACAAAAATTTGAGCAAAAAAGATGTTATAATTCTGAATTACCAAAAAAGACCGTGGACTATAGCCTACGAAAATCGGCAAAATGAGAGGTTTACTTGCTCAAGGGATTGTGTGACTTTTAAAATGGAATATTTTGGCTATTAGGGCATACTAAATCCATATATAACGTCCTAACAGACGTCCATGAAAAATTTGGGCAAAATAGATGTCACTGTCACATCCGGGTTTATCCCCTAGACGTAACCGGCGTCGTCGTCCTTTTTAAGGACTAACTAGCCTCTTAGTTCATGTCATTACATTCATAATTTGAAAAATGCAGAAAAATTTAAAACTTTTATTTTCTCTACTTGGTGGTTTACATAGATCTCTAAACACACATAATATATATTTATATTGGGTACAAATAGACCCTTCATATAGGAAGGTTACATAGTCTTCTACTTTTATTGCGCACACACACACACACACACACACGCACACACACACACATATATATATAAATAGTATCAACGACTGTCTCATGTCATACCATCTAAACGGATATCAAAATATATGCATAACCCTTACATCAATTCAACAAGACCATATATAGGTCATACAAAAGCACAATATTCAAATAATAAGGAAAGAAATGATAGAGTCAATAAGCTCATAACAAAATCCAATTCTAGAATATGACATTTCCCTCGAAAGTTGAGGACCTACCCTACTTGGATGAAAGAAAAAATCCAAGCCTTCAACAATAACGCCTTCCAAACTCTTCAATGATCGGAACCTAAAATGTTTGGGACAAGGGAAGAAAATTGGGTTAGTACTACACATGTACTAAGTATGAGACTTATACGCATACACAAGCAAAACATGGTAAAAGGGACTTTTTATCAAAACATGTCAGTCTACCCTTTTTAAGGGCTTAATGCAAACTCAAGTAAGTCATATTAATCAACCAAAC
The DNA here is from genome assembly GCF_036512215.1 of Solanum lycopersicum. Lineage (NCBI taxonomy): Eukaryota > Viridiplantae > Streptophyta > Magnoliopsida > Solanales > Solanaceae > Solanum > Solanum lycopersicum. The sequence continues at coordinate 6,447,257 of NC_090811.1, forward strand.
ATGCTTACTATCTCAACAAGTAACAATTATGCCAACACACTTAGAATCATGATTTACTACAACCCTAACATCAAGGAATAATATCACAAGAATGAATAAGAGTTAAGCATATCATAATAAGCAAGACAACTACTAACAAGTCCTTATTAAGTGCAATGACCAAGCAAAGCCCCATAACTTTACTCAATCAAGTATCCTCAACAAGGAAACATTACCAATGTCCAACTTTACATATCATGGCATTTTGGCTTGCATTTCATCTTATATTATGATTAAAATCCAAGATATATTCATAAACGAACTAATCAACATATAGTATCAACAATATGGCATGGTCATTATATATATATATATATATATATATATATATATATATATATTATCTTAACATAAACATATAAGAACCTCCTCCTAAGACTCCCCTCAAGACTAACAAGTGCAATGTCTAGGTAGAGTCCCATACTCCAACCTAGACTAAGCTAGATCCCTTAGGTTATCTAAGTTAGAGTTCAAGTCCTTTAATTCATTTTAACTTTTGGGAACCTCTTACCCTAACCGATATAGACCACACAAGCTAGTATGGAATCTGGTGTCATAAAACCCTACACCGAAAGAAGACGGACTACTTGCCAACTAGTACCAAAACATAAAACATAGCAACTACGTGAATCCACTAGCTAGTATTTCTATGGGGGCAGCATGGTTCAAGAGCTAGGAGATTTAGTTGGGACCCTCTTTATGCTCCATGCATTATAGTCTCCAATCTCAAGAGTAATGTAGTTCCCCTACCTTCCCTATGTAGGAAGGGACACTTCTCTATCTAGTTCACTCACTACTAAGCTAGAGTCCCTTTTTGAAATGCCTTTAAGCCTTTAATTATCAATCATAGATTAATTTAGGCCATAGGGTCTAACCCTTGTATAATCATCATCATCAATATCTCAATAAGAATTGTATGAGTATAAGTCCTTTCATCACAATTCATATAAGTGAGGTTAACACATTAGCATTTCAAAACATATTCAGGTACATTTATAGTTTTCACCATCCTTATAGCACATACACCTTAATCTACCTCACAACATAGTCAAGACATTTCAATTCAACATCATACCACCCTATAATCCTAATAAAGGCATACTCCAATGTAATATCATGACTTAACAACAATTAATCACAATTGGAAGTGAAGATAGAGATTATAAGACTTACCAAGTCTTTATCATAGTGTATCATCAAGGTCTTACCATCAACCCATAACTCAACCCAAATTGGGGAGTAACATCATCACACAATGATAATCAATAAAATAACAAGGCCAATTTCATCTCTATAATACAATTCATCTTTAGATCACAACTTGAGACAAGATACATAGGCTAATTTCACATTATAATTCATAACATAAATCACATCTCAAGAACTAGCATGATAGGACTATAATTCATCTTAATTTGACCATAATAACACCACAAGATAGTAATCTAATCAACAATCAACTCAATTGAATGATCACAAAACAATATAGATCAAGATCACTACCTAGGTTTTAGGATAGAGGATCATGTTCTTCAATTTAGACCAAACCATCAAGAATTACCATAAACAAGTTGAATTACATATTAATCTACTCAATATAACCCCTAAAAATTCATCAACAACTCAATCCATAACTTCAATTTCGTAATTTAATGAAACCCATAAGAAAACTCAACTTTTTGAAATCTATTTTGAAAGAACCCTTTGAGTAAAAGATCTCAAAGGTGAATAGAACCCATACCTTAATGTTTCTCAACAATCTAATGAAGAATGTACCCTTTTCCAGCCCCTAAACCCTAGTTCTTGCTAGCCTTCAATGGTGAGTTCATGTAGAGAGAGAAATAAGAGAGAAGGGAGAGAGTTTATTTTGAGAGTTGTCTTTAGGTTAATGAGGGTTAAGGGTATTTATAGAGGGACTTAATTAACTTAATTAGTTTCCATTTAGTCACTAACTAACCCCTAAACCACTTAATTAATTTAAATGAAATCATTAAAATTCATTAGTGAAATTCGACCCTCACCGATGAACCCCGATCGACGGTCCATCAGTGAGTCGACGGATGACCCCCCTCCATACTGCACTTCCATCGTATCTATCAGAGACTTTGCAAGCGAGGGATTCCTCCAATTTTTCTAAGTATGGGGTGACGGTGGCCTCGATGCCTCGTCGAGCCAATGACAGCTCGTCAACCCCTTTCATCGCGAGTAACAGTAGCTAGGTAAACAAGGGCCTTCACGAATCTATCTAAGTGTGAGAAGACGGTTGCATCAACTCCCCGTCGATCCACTTATAGACCGTCGTCTGCCCCGTCGATGCACACTGCCAGGCAGTTCTGCATCAACCTGTAGGGATCCTCCTCAAGGACCCTTGGTTGGTCCTTGGGGAGTCGTACCCAGACGTTTCAATCATGAAATAACTCAAACACCCATTAGATACCTTTCCACCCATTTTCGTACATTTTCGATTCCGAAAAGTTAGTAAAAGGCTAAGGCACACTAACATCTCTTTGAACCAACTTCCCGAACGTCTTTGGACGTTTTGGTTCTTAAACCTTCTAAATGACCTATACTCATTAAAAATGGACATAGAAACAGTGTTTAAAATTTAGACACCTATGTTAGGATTTACCATGAGTCTTGGAGTTTCAAGGTGTTACAGTCACAATTCTAGATCACCAACAATCTATAGACTATAGTACACGAAAAAATCAATAAAATAGGGTTTACCTGCTTCGTGGATCATTTGACCTTGAGAATGGACCGTTGTTGCCGTTAGGGGAAGTGAATCTATAACTAACGTCTTAATAGGCGTAAAAAAATTGGGCAAAAAGAGTTGGAATTATGGATCACTAAAAATTCATAGAATATAGCACATGAAAGTCGGTAAAATGGGGGATTTACTTGCTTAAGGGCTCATTTGACCTTCAAACAGGGCCATTTTGGTCGTCAAGGCTAACTGACTTCATAGCTAACATATTAATGGACATCGAAGCAAAATTTTATGCCAAAAATACGTCCAAATTAGGGATCACCAAAAACGATCATGGACTATAGCACACGAAAATCGACAAATGAGGGGTTTACTTACTCCAGGGATTGTTTAACCTTCAAAATAGATCATTTCGGTCATCAAGGCCAACTGAATCCATAGATAACGTCGTAACGGATGTCCATGATATGGATGACTCTATATAGGTTCCATCTATAGAGTCAATTCTAATGGTATGTGAGTTCTAAGTCTTTCTCACTGATTTACCTTAAATGCATCTGAATCGATACATTAGCTGTAATATTTGTTTGGGGCGCTCGTCCTATTTCCATCTCTTCCCTTATAGGATGTCACCAACTGAACTTAAAGAGCTAAAGTTTTAGTTTTCCTATTTTTAAGTAATGGATTCATTTATCCAAGTGCTTCCCCATGGGTGCTAATGGTTTCTTGTTATTAATAAGAAAGATGAAAGTTTACATATGTGCATAGACTACCTATAGTTGAAAAAATTTATAATTCGTAAAAAGTACTCATTGCGAAGGATAAAAGATTTATTTGACCGTACATGGTTCTCCAGTCTTCTCCAAGATTGATTCGAGATACGACTACCATCAGCTAAAAATTTAGGCTAAAGACATTCCTAAGATTTCCTTCCATACTTAATACATGCATTATGAGTTCTTGGTGATGTCTTTTGGACTGACCAACAACTTGGCTACCTTCATAGGTTGATGAATAAGGGTTTACGCCTTATATGAAATCTCTTGTGATCATATTTATTGATAATATCCTCATTTATTCTAAAAGTAAAGAGGAGAGTAGAGACAGTTTGAGGATAATGTTGGGCTTGCTCAGGTAGAAGAAACTTTATGCTAAATAATTGAAGTGTGAGTTTTGGTTGCCTTTGATGAAGTTATTCGCCTCAATCGCCTCTCATATGACCCACCTGACTGAAATAGAGATTTTAGTCATGTGGTTTGACGAATGTGAGAAGAGCTTTCAATAATTTAATACTTTGTCGACCACATCTCTTATCTTACCTTGCCGGTGGAGGTCAAGGATTTAATTTTTTATTGTGATGTCTCATGTTTTAGGTTAGGTGTTGGATTAATACACAAAACAATTGTTCCGCTTATGCCTCAAGATTTCTAAGGTGCACAAGAAGAACTAACTGCATCACGACTAGGATTTGGCTGTTGTACCTTTTACACTTAAAATATGAAGGCATTACTTGGATGAAGTTCGTTGTGAAGTGTTTACTGACCACCACAATTTGCAACATATTTTCACCTATAAAGAGTTGAACTTGAGACAACATAGATGGATGGATTTGTTGAAGAATTATGATATCACTACTTTCTACTATCCATGTAAGGCTAATGTGGTATAGATTGACCTAGCGTGTCCAGCAGTTACCAGATAATTGTTTGCAAGGGAGATTAAAATCGTGGCTAACAATTTGATGCGACATGAAGTATCTGAAATAGGGTGGATTGTTAGCCAAGGTAGATACATGGTCTACATTCCTAAATCAAATTAAGGACAAACAATTCAAAGATGTAAAGTTGGGAAAGATTCGTGGAAAGATGGTACAAGGTAAGGTTTGATTCTAAAAGTGTTTTGCATGTCAAAGAGCAATTTTATATGACCCAAGTTGGTGAACTGATATGTATTATCTTTGATAAGGCTCATAGCTCAAGATACTTTATACATCGTGGTGCAACTAAGATTTATTGCTACTTGAGACAATATTACTGGTGGGTCATATGAATGATACAATGGATTTCGTAGCTAAGTGTCGGAACTTCTAGCAAGTGAAGTATGAACATGAGAAGTTGGGTGGTACTCTTCAGTGAATGCCTATTCTGGAATGAAAGTGGAAAAGAATAGTTAAATTGATGGAGCCTTCTCCTATTGAAGTATCAATCAAGGGACATACTTTTTCATATTCTCCGATATGTCTTTCAGTTAAATTGATGAAGCCTTCTCACATTGCTTGAAACTTGATGGAGGAGACTCAATTTTTTTTTCTTGAAGGCTAGTTTGATTTGGGACTTTAAATTGGGTTTGTAAAAGTATTTAAACAGAAAGGGTCCTAGTTCGAAATCTTAGGTGAATGCCACATCAAGTGCTATATCAACATAAATATGTATTTGTTAAGTAGAAGGGTATTTATGGTCCCTTGGCTAACATCAAGGGTAACTTTGCTACCAAAATTAAATAAAAAGTATGTGATGTTCAATTTTAATAATTTGAGAATATTTTTTTTGGCAACTTTCACATATAGCAAACAAAAAATTCATATTTGTATGCTATAGCAAAGTTTGCATAATTGCGCTCCATAGCAAACATAAAACTGTATAATTCGTTGGCCTAAATTGTATAATTCGCTGGCCTATTTCACTGCAATTGTATAATGCACAATTGTATAATTCGCTGCCTATTTCGCTGCAATATTTTTATAAAATTTACTTTGCATACAATTGAATCGAATTAAAATGTATTTATATTGCATAATTATAAGTGTATAGCAAGAAGATATATGTTTTTCTCTCGCTTTATACAAAAACAGAAACACATATATACACTTTTGTTGTATAAAGCTAGAGAAAATTGTATTTCACTACAATTGTATAATTCGTAATTGTATGATTCGTTGGTCTTTTTCACTGCAATATTTGAAGTAAAATGTTTGTAAATTATATAATTAAGTGTATAACACGAAGATATATATTTTTGCATGTGTATATACAATTTTCTCTCGCTTTATACAAAACAGAAACAAAATTTATACACTTCTGTGTATAAAGCGAGAGAGGCGAGCAGAGGGAGAGTGGCGAGCGAGATTTTTGGGAGAGAGACACCTGACAAACTTTGGCTAACGTTTGCTATGGAACACAATTAAATCAAACCCTAGCTACTCCATTTATTTTAGGTTATTAGTTTGCTATTATATATAATTTTTCCTATTTTTTATCGTTTTCTGTTTATTAAAAGTAAATTTAAGATATTTTTATTATATTAATTTATCATATACTTCAAGAAAATCAGACAAATATTTAACCTAAGTTTTTTGTGATGCGTTGAAACTTTAAATTCTTCTGAGAACACTATTAAGGTAATAAATAATTTCAATAGTTTTATATGAACAAAAAATATGTGATGAAAGAAAAAATAAAATAAATTTATATATAACTAAGAATATAAATACCAACTAAACTAATGTTTTGATTGGTTGAAAATGTAGGATTATGTCTAGTGAGGTTAGTTTTCTCTTCTCTCGTATCTTCTCAACATCAAACTCACCATTTTCTCTACTTCCTTTGCTCCATCATCTTCCATCCATGTCGATTTCGACCAAAATTCCTCATCCTCTCCATCACCCTAATTCACCATACCCCAAATCCTCAAAATCCTCTTTTTTATACTCAAAACCCACTAAATTAGCCTTCTTTAGATCCATTACCATCGAAAGAATTTCAACAAAATCTGTTTCTGCAACCCCAGCAGCAGCAGGAGAAGCTTCTTCTTCATCTCTCCAACCCATTGAAGAGCTTCCAACGAAGCTTCAAGAAATGGTCAAGCTTTTTCAAGCAGTTGAGCAACCAAAGGCTAAGTACGAGCAACTGTTGTTTTATGGCAAGAATTTAAAACCACTCGATGCCCAGTACAAGACTAGTGAAAATAAGGTTCAGGGTTGTGTTTCACAGGTTTGGGTTAGGGCGTATTTTGATTCTGAGAAAAATGTTGTATTTGAGGCTGATTCTGATTCGGTACTTACTAAAGGTCTTGCTGCTTTGTTAGTTCAGGGACTTTCTGGAAGACCTGTAGAAGAGATTTTAAAAGTTTCCCCTGATTTTGCTGTACTTTTGGGGTTGCAACAAAGCTTAACTCCTTCTAGGAATAATGGGTTTTTGAATATGTTGAAGTTAATGCAGAAAAAAGCACTTCAATTGTATGTTGAAGAAGCTGAGAAAGGTGCTAATTCAGGGCAGAGTGAAGTATCAAATGCCTCGTCGACTGAGTCTCTTGGTGTTAATGGTAATGGAAATGTGGAGTCTGTAGCCAGTCCTGAAGTTAATGGAAACAATGTTGCTGTTGGTGCTAGTGATGATGGTGTTTTGAGGAGTAGAGGGATGAGAATCAAGCAGAAACTGGAGAAGGAACTTAGGCCTGTGGAACTAGAAGTTGAAGATATATCTTATCAGCACGCAGGACACGCGGGGATTAGAGGTAGTGATGGAGAGACACACTTTAATTTAAAAGTGGTGTCAGAGGAATTTGAAGGTAAGAGTTTGGTTAAGAGGCATAGGATGATTTATGGTTTACTGCAAGATGAGTTGCAGAATGGACTACACGCTTTATCAATTGTGGCCAAGACGCCGTCTGAAGTTGGTAGTAGTTGAATTGCTGGCGTCAAGAGAGGTCTGGTTCTTTTTGTCGTGTAAACTTTTCATCCTTGTGGAATTTATTGAAACTTATACCTCATAATATCTTGTAGCATAAAATCCTGAGAAGTGGATAGACGCGAAGTCTTTTTTGTCGCGAGAATCTTAATAAAATAGTTTCAGGATTTTAAACTATAGTTTTCTTTCCTCCCAAGAGTCATTTCAATACCTCTGTGACGCACTTGGACCTGCTAATCAACTTCAAGAATGATAAACTAGCTACTTGGAGTGCCATTATGAAAATTTTATCCTTATCTTGTACAACGATGACACAATTTTTTTTCTAATTTCAGCTCAACTTGATGAAATGCAATTACAATTATCCTTTATAAGTAACTCTACTTTGTTAGGCCTTTCACGTTTATGGTAACTGCAAAAATTATTATTTTTATGTTTTAAAAGGGTTTTAATATAAATTCATGGTATATCTAAAGAAGTTTACCTCTAGTGAACTATGCTTCTGGTTTCCTTGAACCGAAGAGATCTAAATAATCTATCACATTCCATGGGAGATGATATTTCCTAGTTGCATTAATTTTGTGATCTGGGGGACTCATAAAAGCTATAGAAGGATCTGTGAGATGTCACTCTTTTCTCTAGCGACAATGCTGGGAATTTTCTTAAACATCAGGTGGCAAAGTGATGCCACAGACCGTAAAGATATTGTTTGTAGAGCAGCAGGCCTAAAGAATATCCAGAAAGTTGAAGCAGATATGGAGGACACTCCATTGTGCATATTTTGGACTTCATGGTTGGAAAGGACCAAAGCTTTCTTTGAAGGGCATAGGGATCACGTTTAGAATTAAGAATAGATGTATTCATAATCTATATTATTTGGTGTAAATGCAATTCTTTGGTGTATCTGCATCAGTTTTTCGATTTCGTGGATTTGTTAGGAGGGTTGTCCAGTGTGTGCCTGTTCTGGGATGTTTTGCTTTGTACTTGCCTGTACCTTCTTTGCACCTTATCAATAAACTTTTGCCTCTTTTTGTTTTATAACAATTTAATTCTGAAGAAACAATATATAGAAATAAATACTGTAGGGAGGTGCTCAGGATTCTCTAGAAAGAAATTATCTATATGGTGCCCTATTATTCCTCGAGGAATGGTATATTTTGGTGGTCAGAATCACGAAGCACAATGTATCATAGGTTGATAGTATATCTTTTTGGATGCATCAGCCTCCTTCAGGCTTTGTTTCCGCAGGTTGTATAGCCTGAAAAGGAGCACCAAATCAATCTGATTTTGGTTCCTTAAGATGCACCCGCAGTGATATGGTTCCTGGTGATCAATTTTTGGAACAAAGTATTTGGGATACATCTGATGCCAAATTCATGAAGAAGCCCTTTAGTTTATGGGTTATTGCATATGAGTTAGGACATTTCGAAGTGGTCTCAAGAAGTCTCCAAAGAGGCTTGCTGTTCGAGATATGGCTAGTGGTCTAAGTGATATGGTGGTTGACACAGAAATCTGAACATTCTCTGCAGCCCCTTTTTGATGAATATGGTGGCCTGGTAAACAATTTATGCTTTCCAATAGCTTTAATTTCTATTTTATGCTGCACAAATCTAATTTCAAAATTTGTTACATTAGGTGTCTATTGATAGGATAAACTGCAACTGTTTGAAGATACTTCTACTAGGTTATATAGACGCATGCAACCTCCAAAACGTTTTCAGTTCTACTTGCATTACTAGATGGTTCTCATATTTGGCATCTCCTTGTGATAATATCAAGAATACATATATGATCGCCTTTGATATAGTAGCATGTAAATTTTCCAATTTCCTGACTTAAATTTTTGGTTGAGCTGTCAGAATCAGTTTTTTTGGGGTAACTAACTTGATTCAAGTACTAAACCAGCAAGTAGGTACAAAGTATGCCCCAGTGTTGGACAAACAAGCTCCAAACACTGTGATTGAAAAGAGCAAAATTACATCAAGAACTCTAATCTCAAAAATATTACCTAAGGATAGTAATTAAGAATGTCCTAGACTCTAGTCCAGAATGCAAACTAGGAAATAGAGAGCCCCTGCAGTGAATTGCTTGAGTAGCCAGTCTTATGAGTATTTCAGGGCTTCTACTTTTCATCTGAAACAGTCTTAAGTTCTTCTTGTGCCACACCAAGTAAAGATAACATGTAACGGATAATCTGTAAAGAGCAGCTTGTACTGAGTTGCCTTTGGCATGAGCAATAGCCCACATCATTTCATCCTTCCATTCCACAGATGATCTTTGAATGCCTAACCATAAGAGATTCATCCCAGATAGTTGCTAAGTAATGACATTTGAAGAATAAATGATCCAGACTCTCATCATTGTTGGTTGCAAAGGGATAAGACAGGTCATGTGTAGGACTCCATTTTGCTAATCTGTCTCTAGTCAGAAACCTTTTCCATACAGCCAAATACAGTAAAAACTTCTCTCTAGGGGCTCCATGGTTTTTAGTAATCTCCTCCATCTACCCTTGTATAGTCACCTCAATTTACAATCGTTTGTGCTGAATTTAGTCCTGAGGGTGACATCCTGATCCTCATAGCCAGCTATTTCCAGTTTTCTTTTGGTATTGAGGATCTTCTTAATTGTCCATGATGCTCGACTATCATTCACATCCCAAACACTTCCACCTTTGATTTAGTATGCATGGACCAGTTGGATCCATATCATGTCCTTTTTCAAGCACAGATTCCAGAAGTGTTCACTAATAGCAGTTCAATTCCAATCAGTTATGTCAAATAAGCCAAGGGCTCCAGCAGTTTCCAGCTTATTTTGAGAAGTTTCTCTTATCAAAAGTGCTTTTCAATAAAGTGCCTTGGGAGGTACCCAAAGTGTGGTCTAGTGGTCAAGAGTCATGAGGTCTCAGGTTTAACTCTCAGTGGAGACAAAAGCACCAGGTGATTCTTGTCATCTGCCTTGGTAGATAGAGTTACCTGGTACCTGATGCTGGTGGGATGTGACTGGTATCCTGTAGAACTAGTCAAGGTGAGAGAAAGCTGGTCCGGACAGCATGGTCTAAAAGAAAGTGCTTCGGGAGAGTCGCAATTTGTGATTACTGTCAAACTACAAAAAAGGATATGCATATAAGTTGTCAACTATTTTTGATATGGGTATTCTTGTCGTAAATAAATTCGAAAGTACTTATTTTTAGGAGATGCTACATTTTTCTGCCGATGCTTCAAACTGAAACAGAACTTCTGCTACTATTCAAAAACACTTATTTATAGTGAAACTATAAGAAGTGCTTTTATTGAAAAATAAGCACTTCTCATCTTTCAAAGTCTTGGCCAAACAGGTTATGAATGCTTCTACGTGCTTTTTGTTACTCTGGATTACGTTGATACTTGACAGAGTATATGCATTATCAATTTACCTCTTACTGTTCTACCCAATTTGCAGATGGTTCTTCTGTGTAATGTGTCTTTCAGTAACATAACTTTCAATTTACATCAAAGGTCTAACTGTCTGAGTTCCAGCATAACCTTTTCCTTGGCTGCTAGATCATACAATGATAAGTATGACTCTCGGGAGCCTCTTTTGGAGCCGATTGACAGATTATTGAAGTTTTTCTTCAATTGGCTTTTGTAAATATCCCAGCGCTTCTTTCATTGTTAATGTAACAGTTCCACTAATCAGTAATCCTTGCTTTGGAAACTAATTTTAGGACCAACCATGAACATCGTGTGAAATGTTATCTTCCTTGTCATGTTTCTTGTATGGAACTACTGATTGATTATATGCAAGTTATTTGACTTCATTTGAATTATTTATTTGGTAGACAGAGATTAAGTTCAGGTGCACTTCAGTAACCTTCTTTTCAGCCTTGTTATTTTGTATCACAACTGTGGACTGAACTGCAACTTGCTATTCTATTTTGATTTGTGTCTGTATTAGAAGCACAGAACCTTTAGCCAAATCAGTCCTATTTTGAATTTTGTGACTGTTTTTCTTTAGCTGCTTCTTTAGTCAAATCAATCTTTGCTTTGTGGGATGTCTACTTATCAGTGAATATGACTCCGAAATGCAAGAGAATACAATAAACCCCTACCCTCTACTGGATGTCAACAACGATGAGGACACAGCTCCTAACTTGTGGTATCGTCGTGGGTAGCACTTATGCTCAGACTCTAGGAAAGAAGACAACAACTGACAGGTATCATCGGCCTCCCTCCATACAATCATATTCTTTTATCAGTACATATATCGCCACACGTACATCATGATGTTCGATCACCTGCCTGGTCGATTAGGGAGTATATCTTTTCTCAATATGAATCAAAATCATTGCTAGCAAGCCCCATATACAAGCAGACGAACAACTTTTGTCTCATTGTAGAGTACTAGTAGAGGAAGAAGAACGATAAATTGTATGTATTTTACATGTTGGGTTTATGTTATTTGTATGACCAATATATGAGTGGACATAAAGAGACAACACCAAACGCAAAATACATTTTTATTTTTTAAAATTTTTGTATATCAATGTTATGTTTTTACCCCAATTTTATATCTTACAGATAAAAATTTCGAAATTCATATGCTCAAATATTTCAAAACCGTAATATTTGTATCATTTCACTTGAGTTATATGATAGTCAGCCAACACATTCGCATACAATGTATATGTTGCCACAAGACGACCTTAGGGATGACAATGAAACGGGGCAGCACGAGTTTGATTGAGCTTTAACGTTTGTTAATAATTAGGTTCCTATTATATATATAGGTGATATGAACTTGATAAATTTAAGAAATAACGTTTCACAAGTTTAAAAAAATCACACCCAAAATTGCAAAACACAATTTTCTTTAAAAAATTATGTAAGGCGGATCTACATAGTGCAGAGCAGAGGATTAAAAATATATTCTTTTGTTATATGAGACAAGGAGGAGTAGATTAAAATCTTCGTGATTTTGCATGAATTTGTCTTCCCTGCTCCATTATCATCCCTAATTGTAGCATAAGTTCACATTGAATCAATGTAGATTGATGTATAACCGTTGTCCCCTACAAGCACAAGTCCACATTGAAATTTGAATCACTTTAGCATTTAAAACATGTGTATTGAAGGAAAACACAAAAATAAAAAGTTTGGTCTCCATTAATAATTTTTAATTAATTAGGTTGTTTTGATCAAGTTTTTTGGAGGTTAAAAATGTTTTTTTTTTTCAAAACAACATTATTAGATACATGTCATTATATAAAGTTCAATTTTGAAACCGAAAGGTACAGAGCATTGATTTCAAATACGTATAGAGGATCTTAATTTCTCAATTACGCTCAATCCATCCAATAGTTTAATTTTTTTTTTTATATATATTCAATAGTTATAAAAAAAAATTAATTGACATTGACTGAATCGTCTCTGATGATACATGATTGACTGTCCTTTTTAACGTTATTTTATATTTAATGGTATTCAAAATGTATTATAATTCTTGTTAATTTTTTTTATCATTAAATGATATTATACCTGAATTACAAATTTTCAAAAAATTATTCAAATTAATTTATGTGTTACTATATAAACTATAGTTATAATATAATTTGAATTTAATACCATACATTGTTATAAATTTGATTGTTATTATTCCAACAAATATAATACATTTTAGCAACGTAAAATTAATTTCAATTGTACCGAAATATTTGAGATTCATACATAAATGCCTGTGAGACATTTGTATTTAAAATATTTTAGTTATATATTAAACACATACATTCAAACATACCTATAATTGTATTGCAATTGTTATTTTTTCTCTTATTAAGATGTTAAAATTTAGTATTGTAATTTAATATATTTTGGTTATATATTCACAATATGCATTGAAAAATGCATATAATATGTATGACGTATTGAATTCAAAATGTATTACAAGTATAACTTATATTTATTTATTTTATTAGTGATTTTTAAAAATAAAATATTAACATTCAAAACATCCTTAAAGATTAAAATAATTGAAATTTAAAAAAGAATCAGAAAAAATGACCGAAGAAAAGAAGAATGAAAGAGAGAAAATTATGGAAGAAAAGAGAAAAAGAAGAGAAATAAAGAAAATGACTTGTTTGTGATTAAAAAAAGTAAGACTCATTTGCATAAGAATAAAAGATATGTTATAATTTATAAATAAAGTTATATAATATATTATTTATGTGATTTGGCCTTGAAAATATAGAGAGAATTAATATAAATGTAGGGATAAGATACTAATACTCTCTTGATTATGATCGAAATTTTAGAAACACGCCTTAGCTAAACTAATGTCTTATTATCGCCGGAATTTATCTTTTTATAATTTTGCACACCTTTTTGGCTTACGTGACCTTCAAACATCTCCCACACGCCTCACTTAAGTGGAGTCACGGGTGTGCAACGTTGTAACAACCCGTGTAGTCGGTTTGGGCACTAGAAATTTTTATGTTAGAAAAAACTTTCTGATAGATTTAAGTGGGTGTTTTGGACTATTCATAATTATAATTATGAAATTAGTGGGATAGTTTTACTAATTTACTTAGTTAGTGGTTAAGAAAATAATAGTGAAATAAATAATGGGTCACTTTCACCACTCTTATAATTAGTTATATAATATTTAGGAGGAAATATTCTGTAAAAGGGAAATAAGGGTTTAGCCAAGAGAAACCATATCTGCAGCAGTCATGAAGCAGTTGTTCCATCAGGTAATCAAATTTAGAGTTGGATTTTGAATGTATTAGCATGATTGTGTTAATTATTTTTAGTATAATATTTGAATTGGAAAAGAGGAATATTCAATAAACGTTAGAAAAATTAGTGAAGTCGTATTGGATTGTACAGAAACTGTTTGTGAGTATTATTATTACTATTGTTATGTTCTTGATTGGAAGGAAAAGGTGTGTATATATATATATATATATATATATATATATATATATATATATATAAAAATTAGTACTATGTTGTTGTGAAGAGGAATCGGGCGTACATTTTAATATATGTCTTATGGTAATGTTTGGTACAATTGGCTTAAAGTTGGTGGATGAGTGGCAAGTGAAAGTTATATATAAAAAATTTAATTAGTTCATGGAGGATTAAATTGTTACCGTCATATGATTACTATTTTAAAATAAATTTCGTATGTTATGTATTATCACGTTCTTTGCCATTCAAGTTGTTATATTGAATGGTTTTGAATTGCATGTAATGATGGCCTAATGGTCTATTGAAGAATAACAAACAATTAACAGTAGGAAGGTTTTAAATTCTTATGTAATTATTGATTATAAAATTGAGGCCAAATATATAACCAATAAGAGAGTAAGGTGGGCTAATAAACTTTGATATTTCTATGATAAAATTGGGAATTTTTGCATATGGGTGTGATAAATTATGTAATATGTTATTTTGATTTTCCCTGGTAGAGGTTACTGGACATAGACGTAACCTTAAATTTCAATTCTTTCCATAGTTATCTTGTTATGAACCAACTTTTAAAATATTGAGTTAGGTAATTAAATATTAGGTGTATCGAGTTATTTAAATTCCACTAAAGTTATGCTAATGGGAGGAATTAAGACTTACCATTAGGCTTAAACTTTAAGAGATTGATTATAGAATTAGGTGAACTGATGGGTATAGGCTAGACACAGATAATCGGACTGTTTATGGCCTTGTGAACTTACACCTTATATATATATATATATATATATATACTTGATAGATTGGAAAGGTTCGGAGGCAATAAGGAAAGGAAAGGCATTGGAGAATAGTTACTTGACTTCAATTCTTCGGTGGAGGTAGGTTATGGTTTATGCTATTTGATAGTAAACTCTTAATAGTGAATGATATGCCTTGAATGATATTGTGAAGTTATCTATGTACTTGACTGTGTGATTGTGTGATTTGGTTGTGTGGTTTGTGATTGGTCTGAAATCCTGAGACCGTAGAATTTATATTCTCTAATCCTATCTATCGAAGTGATGCCTTGAATAAAGAAGGCTTGATGAAAATAATATAACAATGAATTGAAAGCGGTGATAATAAAGGATAAATTAATAGTATAATTGGATCGGAGTGTCACGTTCCGACACGGTATTCTTGGATCGAAGTGTCACGTTTCGACACGGTATTTTTGGATCGGAGTGTCACGTTCCGACACGGTATTCTTGGATCGGAGTGTCACGTTCTGACACGGTATTCTTGGATCGGAGTGTCACTTTTCGACACGGTATTTTTGGATCGGAGTGTCACGTTCCGACACGATAATATTAAAGGAAAAATATGTTGAATTAATGGAAGATATTCAATCTCAAAGAACTCAACTCCCAAAATGGTTTGGTTTGGAGGCATGAGTCCTCATGTGTGATCTTGATATCATTGACTTATTACGAGCTTACTTTAATGTTGTTGATACTTGTTCATGTTGTTTGTTGTTTTCACCTGTTAAGTGCTATAGTTGAGTTCATACTATTATTTATTGTATATTAGTTACTATTTTGGGTTGGCCGATGATATTTACTCAGTACATGTTGCCTCGTACTGAGTCCTACTTGTTTTCTTCTTTGTTTTCCTTTTATGAAATGCAGTGAGTGTACCTATGACTTCTGATTTCCTTCAGCTCTAGCCAGCCTCCCGCATATCAAGTTACAGGGTGAGCTATCAATTCAAGCTCGTGTTGGATTCTCTCGGTCACGACATGATGTCCTATACTTTAGGACACATACCATTTTATTCTTTATTTTAGTGTATTCGATATTCTTAGACTTAGTATTAGAGATTAGATGTCCTTGATGTGATGACTATCAGATTTTGGGATGATAAGTATTAAACTTTAAAACTTATTTAAATTGGTTGCTTAGTATCTTTTGGAGCTTCTGCATTATTTATATTATTTATAGTTGAACTATTGGTATATGTTGGGGTTTAGATGTGTTGGTTCGCCCACCTAAGGAGGTAAGTGTGGGTGTCATTCACGTCCCGTTTTGGGTCGTGACAAACTTGGTATCAGCGCATTAGGTTCGTTGATCTCATCACACAAGGACAAGTCTAGTAGAGTCTTGCGGAACGGTAAGGGACTCCTTTACTTTTCTTCGAGAAGCTATAGGACTTTAGGAAAGCTCATTTCTTTCTTTCTTTCGTGCTACTACTTGAATCCAATTGGTATCTAGGTGATAAAATTGGTATCTGAACTTCTGCACTCTATTTCAAATATGGGTACTACTAGAGTATTTAGAGTTGAAATAGGAACAACAGAAAGAAAAAAAATATGTCCTTAGAAATAGATATATTTTCTCGATTGCAAAATGTGGTGGTAGTCTCATGTCGAGTGTCGGTTAATAAAGACACTACTATGACTTCATAGAGTGAGGGTATATTCGAGAAAGTCATCGATGCTTACTTGGTTAGAGTTAGGAAGTGTGTTATTTTGTTATTGAATTGATCTAAGAAGTAAAACAAATTGTTTGGTCTAAAGAGAGAACATATTCGATAATGTTTTGCAATTATTCAATGGTTAGAAATATGTGGGCTATTTGGGTACGATACTATGGACAGGTATGATGTGTTTTAGTAAGGTATCTAATGGACTTTCACGGTGTGGCATTACTTGGGTATTTTCCCCTTTTTTTGGTTATAAGTCTGAATTTCCGGTGGTATATTTTTTCAAGGTATGAATTAATAAGATGAGAAACGATTGATTGCATCGTTATTGAGCACGTGAAAGAATTTATGCATGCTTTGGACCATAAAGTTGTTACTTTTGATTGTTAAAGGATCTAGGGAAGGGTTTACCCTCAGAGTTTTGATTTAGAGTGTGAAGTAAAATGTCATGGATTATTAGTAAAACATGAGATCGGTAAGCAAGCTAGATAAACAAGAGTTTGATATATTGATGGAGCGAGATATTTAGAATTTGCACCATGAAAAGAATTTGAGAAGAGTGAAAGAATAAGACCTCTCGTATAAATCCATGGGGTGTAGTTGATGGTTGTTTTAATTTTTGCCTATGAGTTTAGATATAATTGTGAGATGTGAACAAGTTCAGTACAGACTTACTAGGAGTTTATCATCGACTTCTAAAAAAAATGAGTTTGGTTTAGGTGACAAATAATGAGGTATGAAAATTTTAGTATTTTACAATGAAGTTAGATTGCTCAAATTAGGATAGAAGACTTAAGAATGATGTAAAAGGTGAGATATAATTCTACATGGTTATTAAGAATAAAGTTGGGTTAATACTACTCTATTGATGGGACTTCATAGAATGTTAAGGTGTGTTACATGGACATTTGATGGTTAATAGAGGTTATGAGCTTATAGTATACAAAATAGTTTGAGTGAAAGAATTTTCCTAAGTGTTGGCATGATATATATAGTGGTTTAAAATGGTACCTTAAGCATGGTTTGTGAAAGTGGTGTAGAGTTGACTTTGGTGTGATTTAATAGTTTTGTCTCAATGAAAAGGTACTATCACATTTGAAATTAGTGCTATTGGCCTTATTTGGGACTCGTATCTGTCAGGAAATGCTTAAATAGAAAGAGATAGCCATAGTTTGAACATGTATGTGATAAGCATACTTTGATACTAATGATGGTTTGAGAGTAAGGTAGATGATCGATGTAGTTATACGTTTTGTTATTATTATGAGTGTTGACTTCAATGAATGTGGAGTTTGATAAACCAAGTATGTGTGCAATTATATTAGAGACATTCTATGAGGGGAGGTGTAGATCTCTAGTATTTGATACTATTGAGATGAGACAATGGGTATTAATATTTTGAAATAATCATTAAGATAACTATCCTTTCTTGCCTTGCCTTCCTTTGATCGTTCGAGGACGAACGATGGATAAATTGGTATCTATTGTAACAACCCGTGTAGTCGATTTGGGCACTAGAAATTTTTATGTTAGAAAATATTTTCTAATAGATTTAAGTGGGTGTTTTGGACTATTCATAATTGTAATTATGAAATTAGTTGGTGGTTTTACTAATTTACTTAGTTAGTGGTTAAGAAAATAATAGTGAAATGAATAATGGGTCACTTTCACCACTCTTATAATTAGTTATATAATATTTAGGAGGAAATATTCTGTAGAAGGGAAATAAGGGTTTAGCCAAAAGAAACCATATCTTTAGCAGTCACGAAGCGGTTGTTCCATCAGGTAATCAAATTTAGAGTTGGATTTTGAATGTATTAGCATGATTGTGTTAATTATTTTTAGTATAATATTTGAATTGGAAAAGAGGGATATTCAATAAACGTTAGAAAAATTAGTGGAGTCGTATTGGATTGTACAGAAACTGTTTGTGAGTATTATTATTACTATTGTTATGTTCTTGATTGGAAGGAAAAGATAAATAAATATATATATATATATATATATATATATATATGTATGTATGTATGTATAAATTAGTACTATGTTGTTGTGAAGAGGGATCGGGGGTACATTTTAATATATGTCTTATTGTAATGTTTGGTACAATTGGCTTAAAGTTGGTGGATGAGTGGCAAGTGAAAGTTATATATAGAAAATTTAATTAGTTCATGGAGGATTAAATTGTTACCGTCATATGTTTACTATTTTAAAATAAATTTCGTATGTTATGTATTATCACATTCTTTGCCATTCAAGTTGTTATATTGAATGACAAATGCCTTTGTTTTGAATTGCATGTAATGATGGCCTAATGGTCTATTGAAGAATAACAAACAATTAACAGTAGGAAGGTTTTAAATTCTTATGTAATTATTGATTATAAAATTGAGGCCAAATATATAACCAATAAGAGAGTAAGGTGGGCTAATAAACTTTGATATTTCTATGATAAAATTGGGAATTTTTGCATATGGGTGTTATAAATTATGTAATATGTTGTTTTGATTTTCCCCGGTAGAGGTTACTGGACATAGACGTAACCTTAAATTCCAATTCTTTCCATAGTTATCTTGTTATGAGCCAAGTTTTAAAATATTGAATTAGGTAATTAAATATTAGGTGTACCGAGTTATTTAAATTCCACTAAAGTTATGCTAATGGGAGGAATTAAGACTTACCATTAGGCTTAAACTTTAAGAGATTGATAATAGAATTAGGTGAATTGATGGGTATAGGCTAGACACAGATAATCGGAGTGTTTATGGCCTTGTGAACTTACACCTTATATATATATATATATATATATATATATATATATATATATATATACTTGATAGATTGGAAAGGTTCGGAGGCAATAAGGAAAGGAAAGGCATTGGAGAATAGTTACTTGACTTCAATTCTTCGGTGGAGGTAGGTTATGGTTTATACTATTTGATAGTAAACTCTTAATAGTGATTTTTGATAGTAAACTCTTAATAGTGATTGATATGCCTTGAATGATACTGTGAAGTTCTCTATGTACTTGACTGTGTAATTTTGTGATTTGGTTGTGTGGTTTGTGATTGGTCTGAAATCATGAGACCGTAGAATTTATATTCTCTAATCCTATCTATCGAAGTGATGCCTTGAATAAAGAAGGCTTGATGAAAATAATATAACAATGAATTGAAAGCGGTGATAATAAAGAATAAATTAATAGTATAATTGGATCGGAGTGTCACGTTCCGACACGGTATTCTTGGATCGGAGTGTCACATTCCGACACGGTATTTTTTGATCGGAGTGCCATGTTCCGACACGGTATTCTTGGATCGGAGTGTCACGTTCCGACACGGTATTCTTGGATTGGAGTGTCACGTTCCGACACGGTATTTTTGTATCGGAGTGTCACGTTCCGACACGATAATATTAAAGGAAAAATATGTTGAATTAATAGAAGATATTCAATCTCAAAGAACTCAACTCCCAAAATGGTTTGGTTTGGAGGCATGAGTCCTCATGTGTGATCTTGATATCATTGACTTATTACGAGCTTACTTTAATGTTGTTGATACTTGTTCATGTTGTTTGTTGTTTATCACCTGT
The DNA here is from genome assembly GCF_036512215.1 of Solanum lycopersicum. Classification (NCBI taxonomy): domain Eukaryota; kingdom Viridiplantae; phylum Streptophyta; class Magnoliopsida; order Solanales; family Solanaceae; genus Solanum; species Solanum lycopersicum. Next base: position 6,467,683 of record NC_090811.1, read on the forward strand.
TAAGTGCTATAGTTGAGTTCATACTATTATTTATTGTATATTAGTTACTATTTTGGGTTGGCCGATGATATTTACTCAGTACATGTTGCCTCGTACTGAGTCCTACTTGTTTTCTTTTTTTTTTTTTCCTTTTATGAAATGCAGTGAGTGTACCTATGACTTCTTATTTCCCTCAGCTCTAGCCAGCCTCCCGCATATTAAGTTACAGGGTGAGCTATCCATTCAAGCTCGTGTTGGATTCTCTCGGTCACGACATGATGTCCTATACTTTAGGACACATACCATTTTATTCTTTATTTTAGTGTATTCGATATTCTTAGACTGAGTATTAGAGATTAGATGTCCTTGATGTGATGACTATCAGATTTTGGGATGATAAGTATTAAACTTTAGAAACTTATTTAAATTGGTTGCTTAGTATCTTTTGGAGCTTTTGCATTATTTATATTATTTATAATTGAACTATTGATATATGATGGGGTTTAGATGTGTTGGTTCGCCCACCTAAGGAGGTAAGTGTGGGTGTCATTCATGACCCGTTTTGGGTCGTGACACACGTAAGCCAAAAGATGTAAAAATTAATCAAAAAAATGAGTTTAAAAGGTAATATGACTTTAGATTAGTGAAAAGTATCTCTGAAATTTTAATCATAGTTTAAGAGGATACTTATGCTTTATCTTGGTATTATATGCATAAAATCAAGAATGTATTTTCTAGAATAATTTTATGATTTAGAATAAAAATAGTATTTAGTCACTAACAATTATCATGAACTGAAGACATATACTACTATTGGTTGAATATGACATGCTATACAAAACTTCTTAAATTGAAGATGAATAAAATTTTAATAGCATGAGTTTGAATGTTATTTTGATTGTTTTGAAAGACTCAAAGGGTGAGTCATGTTGTACTTCGGTCTATTATACCGTTGGTTAAGGGTAAGACGATTGATTCAAGTTTCATCGCACCAAAAGGGTAAGACATCAGGTTAAAGTCCGGATGCACCATAATGAAAAATATTTGAGGATAAGACGATAGATTCAAGTTCTATCGCACCAAAAGGGTAAGACATCAATTAGAGTTTTGATGCACCGTGATTGGGTTCAAGTCCCATAGAATTATGGCGTAACACACATTATATGGGTAAGACATTGAGTTTGATTCAATGCACCATAGCGATGATAAAATGATGACTAAGAAAAATAATATATTTTTGATGAAATGTCTTGAAATTCATCATATTGAATTTGCTCCATTCCTTGAAAAGAATGTAGTAGCAACATGTGATAACTCTGAAATCCGCCTGTTGACTTGCTCCATTCAATCATATGAATGTGGTAGCAGTGAATGATTAGTCTGAAAGATGACAGATAATTAATGATATGAATAAGGGCGTGGAGGGACAAAATTATAATAGTCATCATTGTGGTAATGATAAAAGGAAAACACTATGAGTTCTTCAAATAGTCCTTCAAAATGTGAAGACAATTTTTATTATCAAAATGGTATGAAAGGTCATTAGACTTGTGAATGTTGTAAACTCAATAATTTGACAGGTTAATAAATCCTCTATCATGATACAAGAAGATAAAGTGATGGTACACTTGATCTTTCAAAGTGATGTTGAGGTGTGTCATGGAAATATGATAATTTTAAAGCCATGACAATGTGCTTATAATGCAAATTTATGAAGTACATTTAAATAATTAGTTCATTCCTTGAAAAGAATGTGACTTGTGATGGGTACCGTGAATGCTCGACCATTCTATAAGAGAATGGGTCTAGATGTGATAAAATCATTATGGGTTGGATATATGCCACAACTCACCTCTATGGAAGGTTTGAGAAAAAATGATACACGTCACTTCTCATCTCTACGGGATATTTGAGAGGAAATAAATTTTATTTGGCAGAAATGACTTATTGTATGTTTTATACGTCACTATGGTATGAACTACTGAAAGGGCAAAAGAAAGAAATAGTTCTTGCCTATAAGGATTGTGGTCATTATTGTATGGCAATACAAATTTGTCATTGGTTGTGTACCTATGGTACAACAAAAGTAAAGCAAGAAAGACGTCTTGCTCGTAATGATTTTGACCATGACAATAATAATATAATTCCCTCCTTGAAGGAGATGCTCACCATAGGGATGGTGTCATGCAATATGTGATAGTACACAAAATTAATTGCAAGCTCTAACGAGTGGTGCTATTATCAGATGAATAATATTGGGGTTGTAGTAAGTCTCAAAAGAAACTTTTTAAGTTTCGGATGAATTGAATAAATATAAAGACTATAAATCACTACAACCGAAGAGGGTTATAAATTTTTATGTAAAAGATTACCCCACTTTTCCTCTTGTTTGCTCCATACAATCATGTACATGCTGATGAAATCACATGTAAAAGTAAATTATAAGTGTACTAAAATACAGATCAGTTGGCATGACTTGTTGACCATTCCGGTTAAATGTGATGCAAACGTGATTGAGAATTCAGGTGATTTATATAATGAAGAAATAAAGATTCTTCAAGAATTCTCTTGTGTTGCTTGTTCTGTTGATACAATGATCATTGTACCAGCTAAGGTTGGGATTGTAACCCCCTAAAATTTTTGGAACATATAAAAGGGTGAATATGAGTCTGTTCACCTGTCATGTGGATCATTTGCAACTATATGATTGATGCATCTATGCGATGGTCACATGTATTTTGTTGTCAACTTACAAATTGGTTTTTGTAAGGTTGTTTGCTCGAATTGTTAAAATTAAGAACACAGTTCCAAACTATGTAATTATATTGATAATGCTGGTTGATTTAGCAGAAATTGTATGCCTCCAACTATAGCTAAATCATGGTTATGAGAACAAAACTCCCAAATAAGATTTGGTATGAGATAATTTTATTTAACATGTAGCAACATGTATGCATCAAACCAACAAGGTTTCCCCATTAAAATTGGTTCAGAGTCAGGAACCATATAATTTTCATCTAAAATGTTGAATGTGCGGTTATGATTTTAATTGCTCCACCACGCACAAAGATGAACTTCCAAATAAGGTTGGAATGAATGTTAGATTTTCTAACATTTGGGGGAGAGATGATTGACAGCTGGAAATTATGATTGAGGTTAATTATGAATTATCTAGATCCTCGTTAAATAAATATGTAAACTTAAAGTTCAAGGGATAATTCAGTTGCATAATGTTGTAAATCAATTGCCAGATGAATGCACTGACCCTATGATATAATTCAGCTGCAAATGCTCCAATGTGAAGTCCTTGAAGGATAGAGTCTATGATACGCCGAAAGCGTAATAGATCAATCGATTCCAAATATAAAATTCCTTGAAGAAGGAAGGAGCAAATGATCAATATGGTCATGATAATGAGGCAAGTGCTATTCATATTGACATAACACTTCATAAAATCTTGAAAAGGTTCAGGTACCTGAAATAATGAAAAATGAAGAGATCTCGATAAGTTATGTCTTGTTGAAATCGATATCAAACAACCGTCAACGGTTTCTTTAATATGAGGTAGCGCTCAATGATATAAGTTGTGACGAGGATCTTGAATTCAAATCTGTCATATAGTGTGGACAGATAAATAGTTGGCCAAGTAAAATGCACAATTCAAGTATATTTTGTTTCACTTAGAAAAGTGACATTTTGGACTGGTAGTCCATAAATCAAGGTACAATGTCAGTGGGGTGCAAATAAATTATTATGCGATAGTATAACCGTAAGATATCAAATACGGTTTGTGCCTCGGGGAATAAAGGTTTATCGCAAAAATCCTGACATATTGGAGATGTTTTCTCCTTTGGTGGATGCAATGAAGTTTGTTTTGATCTGGCAACATATGTAAAACTTGAATGCATGTAATGAATAATTGTAATGTCTAGCTAGAAAATGAAGGTTATATGAAAATCATTGAAACAATCGAGGTGTTTGAAGCATATAAGAGTTTGAAGAAACTTTTTCAATAAAGCTTCAAGAATCCTTATATGGATTGAAATAGTCAAGGAAAAAAAGGTACAAAAGAATGACCCTAATTGTCCTTGTATTTTTATGAAAAGGTCTTGGTAAGACAAAATTTTGTCTTGACCTACAGATTGATAATTTGACGAATAAAATATTTGTCTAACAGTGCACATACACTGAAAAGTTTTGATGCAATTTTATATGGATAAATCACATTCATTGAGTACCCCAATGATTATGAGATCACTTGACATAAATGATGATTCAGTTTAATCTCAAAATAAAGATGAAGAGTTTCTTGGTGATGAAACTCTATGTTGGTTCAATCAGGGCACTAGTGCATCTTACTAGCAATATTTGACCAGATATTTGTTTTGCAGTAAATTTACTGGCAAGATTCAGTTTCTGTCCGATAAAAGGACATTGAAATGGTGTTTAGCACATGATTGAATATCCTCGAAGGAGCATAGTTATGGGTTTATTCTATCCCGAGGAATCCAAGATAAAAATTGATTGGTTACGCAGATGCAGAATATTTATCTGATCCGCATAAAGATCTATCTCAAGCACGCTATGTGTTTGCATGTGGAGGCACAATAATATCTGGCGATCAATGAAGCAAATGTTGCTATGCAGAAATAAAAGTCCTCCATGAAGCAAGTTGAAGGTGCGTTTGGTTGAGATAAATGACACACCATATTCAAGAAATGTGTGATTTTTCTTTAAAAAAGACTATACCAACCACAATGTACGAAGATTGGAGACATCATCACAAGAAATTAAGTGATGTTTTAATCAGGGGGAGTATAATACGTGTTGCACTCTTTTTCCCTTGACCGAGGTTTTTTCCCACTGGGTTTTCCTGGCAAGGTTTTTAATGAGGCAACAAATAGTGCGTATCAAAAGATATGTGTACTCTTTTTCCTTCACTAGAATTTTTTCCCACATGATTTTTCCTAGTAAGGTTTTAACGAGGCACATTATCTATGGACATCCAAGGGGGAGTGTTATAAATCTATAAATAGAGATATCATTCACCATTGTATATACTTAAATAAGAAGAAAATTCCTCTTCTTCTATCTACTTCTCTTGTCTTCTTCTCTTTATGATTATATTCTTATGAGTTTGATTTTATAACAATTATTAGATACATGTCATTATATAAAGTTCAATTTTGAAACCGAAAGGTATAGAGCATTGATTTCAAATACGTATAGAGGATCTTAATTTCTCAATTACGCTAAATCCATCCAATAGTTTTAAAAAATATATATATATCCAATAGTTATAAAAAAAATAAATTGACATCTACTGAATCGTCTCTGATGATACATGATTAACTGTCCTTTTTAACGTTATTTTATATTTAATGGTATTCAAAATGTATTATAATTGTTGTTTATTTTTTTCTTATTAAATGATATTATACCTGAATTACAAATTTTCAAAAATTATTCAAATTAATTTATGTGTTACTATATAAACTATAGTTATAATACAATTTGAATTTAATACCATACATTGTTATAAATATGATTGTTATTATTCCAACAAATATAATACATTTTAGCAACGTAAAATTAATTTCAATTGTATCGAAATATTTGAGATTCATACATAAATGATTGTGAGACATTTGTATTTAAAATATTTTAGTTATATATTAAACACATTCAAACATACCTATAATTGTATTATATATTGAATTTTCAAATATATTGCAATGGTTATTTTTTCTCTTATTAATGATGTTAAAATTTAGTATTGTAATTTAATGTATTTTAGTTATATATTCACAATATGCATTGAAAAATGCATATAATATGTATGACGTATTGAATTCAAAATGTATTACAAGTATAACTTATATTTATTTATTTTATTAGTGATTTTTAAAAATAAAATATTAACATTCAAAAAATCCTTAAATATTAAAATAATTGAAATTTAAAAAAGAATCAGAAAAAATGACCGAAGAAAAGAAGAATAAGAGAGAGAAAATTATGGAAGAAAAGAGAAAAAGAAGAGAAATAAAGAAAATGACTTGTTTGTGATTAAAAAAAGTAAGACTCATTTGCATAAGAATAAAAGATATGTTATAATTTATAAATAAAGTTATATAATATATTATTTATGTGATTTTGCCTTGAAAATATAGAGAGAATTAATATAAATGTAGGGATATGACACTAATACTTTCTAGATTATGATCGAAATTTCAGAGACAAATCTTAGCTAAAGTAAGATTTTATTATCCCCTGAATTTATCTTTTCATAATTTTGCACACCTTTTTGGCTAGGTGATCTTCAAACATCTCCCACACGCCTCACTTAAGTGGAGTCACGAGTGTGCCACGTAAGCCAAAAGATGTATAAATAATTAGAAAATGAGTTTAAAGGGTAATATGACTTTAGATTAGTAAAAACGTATCTCTGAAATTTTAATCATAATTTAAGAGGATACTTATATTTCATCCTTGTGCATATATGTTAGAGTTAGATCATTTTTCCTATAAAACACAAAATTTTAGGCCTTATTAGCATGGGCCAATGATATCTAGTCATATTATTATATAAATGAACAAATGATATTTGATTGATTGTTGTAGACATTTGGATTTTCCCCTCAAAAGAAATTTAGGGATTAATATGATGTAAATGTATGTCTGAGTTAGGTAATTTTTCCTATAAATAAAAACAGTTCACACAAAATGTTAGGCCTGTGCTAACATGGGGGCAATGGCATCTTCTTGTTATATAAATGAACAAATGATAATAGACTGATTGTTGCAAGACATTTGGAATTTCATCCCAATAAAACTTCTGAAAAATGCAAAAGTCAAATAATCATTAATAATCTTTATCACATTATGTTTTTTCCACCGACAGAAAAATAACAAAGAAAATAACTAACTTATAAATAGAAAATATCATAAATACAAAAAATTACAGTATAACATCACCTTATTATAGCTAAAGAATAAAGCGCGTTATCCCATGCATTCAATTAGAAAGCCTTGATGCATGTATTGTCCATAACTAACAAATAACAAGCGTTCAGTATAATTTTATTGAATAAAATAAAAATATTACGTTAGATATCATATATATGTTTTTGGCATGATATTACTGACCATCCCCGTAATGTTATGTTAAATAACATATAAATTTTTTAAAGATAATTATTTTTTGTTAAATTTTATTTTTGCTTCCTATCAAATCCAAATATGTTCATAATACTATCCTAATATTTCATTCCCTTAGAAAAGTGGGAAAAACGAACAATTATTTTTTTTTTTTTATACTTCTTACATGTTTTTTATTTTAAAAAAATTTAAACATACATATAATTTTTAAGTAATATGTATAAGTATATTTTACAAAATTGAGCCCCCAAAGATATAGGGCACCAAGCGATGACTTTAGTGGCCTAGTGGTTAAGACGATCCTGTACGAACCTCGCCTACTCTCCAATCTCACTCTCATCTCTCCCTTTTTTGTATAACTGGTAGCAAAAATATATGTATCTAAATGTATAATACATAAAAGACTCTTAATTAGTGGTAAGATCGATACATAATAATTCAAAAGTATAAATAATAATAATACTAATATATATGGTAGTATAATATATCTAATTATGTAGTTCTTCCTAAATGAATTCCCACAAAAATAATGAATGACTTTCTATTTTTTTCCGTATAAAATAATTAAATACTATTTTTAAATTAATTTAATTAAAATATCTATGAAAATGACAATATATTATATAACGTGAAAATTATGATTATTTAGTACGGTATCATTATGAGTGATGAACCAACAGTAGTTTATTATTATTAGCTTTACACACCACATGTAAACTTAATCATAACACCTAATATTCCTATTTTTCTTTGTTCGAATGTAGCTAATATTGAATGAAACTGTGTGTGTGTTTTTCCAATTTAGCACTATTGAATTTATCACCTGTCGGTGTTATGTTAAATTATTTTTTGAGTTGGAAAAAACAAAAGGTTACCTCATTCCCTACTCCTCAAAAAATCTTATACCTTTTTTTTTTTTGTTTTATTCGAGATTCGAAATTCATAATGAAATTCGATTAAATTTGAATTCGCGTAAAAACTTCGACCCATATTGGAGATAAACCGCTCCTGCAACTCTATATCGAGAACTCAAATTCGAATTCTCTTGATTAAGTATTTATCATTCTAGCACACTATCTCTTGTGATTTTGTAAAGAAAAAAGATATACCATTTTCCTCCTCAATATTATTAAACATGATCCTTTATATATAAATTGATTAATTAAAGAAGTTGTATACATCAATTATTTGGAGTTCAATTAAAATATTGGATAGCTAGTCAAGTTATAACGGTAATAAAATAAACGATATTTGGTTCACTAAGTTTATGACGTGCCTCTATTAATTAAAAAAAAATCCACATGTATCTGTTTTTTTAATCAATTATATCTAAAAAAAAATTAAAAAGATAAAGACCTATCTTAAAAAAAATCAACCAACCGAGGTGCGTTGTGTGTATTGATTAAAAAAAATAATATTATGGATGTGTTCGATATTGAAAAAAATATTTTCCAAGAAAATACATGTTTATTTTGTTTGATAGATAAATAAATAAAAATTATTTTAGAAATATTTAAATTGAGATAAATACTATAGATATGAGGTGAAGAATTGTTTCCGAAGTAGAACAGACACAATTAATATAAAATATCATTAATATAACCTATTTTCTTTAAAAATATTTTCTCACACACCGATTACACCATAAATATAATGGAACTAGACTAAAACCTCTTTAAAAAGTTGACTTTGAAAGGGAAGTCCAAATAATAATTAACCTCAAAGTCTTAATTATTTGATTTGGTCTTGGCCAATGGCAAGTTTTAATTAGTACTGTACTACACTTTTATTTTTATGAAATTACATTTGTACTTTCTATTTTGAAATGACGAAGGTAACAAATTCAAAATTCACTCAAATAAAATTTTTAGAAGCCACGATAATAGTATTCAAAAGGTTATATCGGAGTTTCAACTAAATTTAAATCACACAACATAAAACCTATTCAGGAATATTGATTTTCCAATGTACAACTTTTTTCTCTTTTTTGCTCCCATATTCTTTGATTTTTATGTGGTTAATTATTAGTATGCTAATAACGTTGTTATATCTTTTTCAAGTATGTGAGATAAAATACTTTATCATAGAATTTTATTAGTTAATTAAGAAGACTTTTGGAGTTCCCTAGTTGATATTTTATCCCCTACTTAATTAAGGTAATAAATAGCAGGTTGAGGTATTACTTCAGTGAGGTTACTTGGCAACAAATTATTCCTTAAATTATATTTTTATAAAAATCATATTTAATTATGAATAAACTTTACATTGATCGATCTTATTTTATGTGTCCTATTATTCTTTTTTAATAATAAGCATCACACCGATCGATCATTAATGTGCTAACAAGTTATATTATTTCCTTCTATTGTAATTTGTTTTTCTTTACCCTCGTCATTTTACACGATATACTTAAGATTTTTAATTAAAATTTAATTAAATAACATTTTGATATAATTTACACATTTTTAATTTTAAATAATAAAATCTAAAAGTCTTTTATTTATTTTAAACTTTATCCGGAGTCAAATAAAAATAAAAAAATTAAATCGAATAGCGTAAATTATTGAGAAATTTTTTCAAGTAGCCACTATTCTTAACTTGGTTATGCTCCATAGCTATAGTTTGCATATTTATAGGTTGTAACTATAGTTTAAACTACCATATAATTCGCTGGTGAATTGTATAATTCACGGACACGTTTGTATAATTGAGTCATTTTTGTATTAACTTGAAATAACAAAGTTACGCAAACACAAACATCTGAACTTTAAACAATTATACAAATTATATTATGTTAAATTACATTATACAAATATTACACAAATTATTATATTATACAAATTCGAGACCCCAGTCCACGTAACTAAATATTGATGGCGTGATAATTATCTAAACTATAAATATAATGACTAATATAATCAAAATAATACATGTTTGTTTAAACATATAATTTTCCCTAAATTATATGATTGAGAAAGAAAATTTGCATTTGACTTTTATCTATTAAAATACATGGGGTAGTAGTTGTTTAGCGTATAGGCTTCTTGGATAATGATTAGTACATACATCCATGTCTTAAATATTATATATGTTAAACATCTCTTATATATATAGGCCACTTTTGCCTTATTTGATTCCTATACAAAGCTCCAAAAATATATATAGCATTGAACATGAAGGTAAGTTGAAAAAAAAGAAAGATTAAATATTGCTAGGATTAATTGTATGTTTTTGTTTTCTTTTTTTGTCTATGGCTAATCTAAGGTTAATTTGTTATACAGAAAAAAATTGTGATTGATATCCCAGTCAGCAGTGATAGGTGCATATCAAAGGCAATGCAGATGGCTGTAACTATATGTGGTTGGTTTTTTTTTATAATTAAATCCCTAAATTAAATTTGAATATTCGATGATCAAAGTCTTTAAATTTGAAATGATTTTGTGTATTTTGTTTGTATGAAATCGAAAAATCATCGAAAAGTCAAACTAACTTTTCATATGAGCTTTTATCGATTCATTCATCTGATCATAAATTAAAGCCATTTTTTTATTTTTCACATATTCTTCAATAGTATTCATTCTAGATTCTTTTATTTTCATGTAAACATCATTTCCTTCTTGATTAGTAGATTTAGCAATATTATTGACCGGCCAATTTCATAATGAATACTTTTTTTTATCTACTTTTAATTATTAAAAGTTTTTTATTACAGAGTCAAATAATGTATTTTTTAATCATATTAATATGTGAAAATTTGCAATTTATAGTACTTCTTGTATTGCTTTTGACTATTTAATTTTTTTATTCAATATATCAAATTAATATAATATAATTTAGTTTTGCAAATTAATCATATTGACTTTCGAAAAACTCAACATAACAACAAAAAGTGGACGGAGGGAGTAATTTTTTTTAATCGTGACACATTTTTCATTTTAGTCTGTTTAAATAAACTTTTAACTTTAAAATTCTCTCCTTTTATCATAAATTCAAACGTATTCAAAGATTTTGTGTCTAATCAAACGACGCAGGTGTTACGTCGGTGAATGTAGATAAGGGAAAAGGCCATTTGATTGTGATAGGAGAAGGGGTTGATTCATTTGCATTGATGAAGTGCATAAAGAGGAGGTTTAGGTGTGCTAACATTGTGAGTGTTGAAGAAGTGAAACCTCCCAATCCTGAAGAAGAAGCAAAGAAGAAGAAGGAAGCAGAAGAAAAGAAGAAAAAGGAAGAAGAAGCAAAGAAGAAAAAAGAATGCAAAGAAGAAAAAGAAAAGTGTTGCAAATCATGTTGTGATTGTTGTCCACCATGTTGTCCACCATCTTGCCCACCATATTGTCCACCAAACCCTCCATGTGTACAATATTATCCTGTATGCCAACCTGTTTATGATAATTATAATCCATCTTGCTCTATTTTTTGATTCCTCAAATAAAAGGATGCTCAACTATATTGCATTTACATGCAAGGGCATTTTTACTATCCTATAATTTCGATATAACAAAGCTCGCACTGTCTTTTTATATTAAAACACAACATGTCAATCGTTATGAAGATAAGATGTATTTAAGGGTCATCTAGAGAATGCAGTCAATGTTGAGTATCACCTGTGAAGTTTGTTATTTTACGTAGAAAGTCATTTTTCAGTTTTTAAGATATTTATTTATCTGTAGAAAATATTTTTCAATTTTTTTATTAGATCAAATATGAGAAAAATTGAAAAATTATTATTTTGAATACGAAAGTAATAAAACTATTTAGATATTTTTTTCGTCTCAATTTATTTGACATGCAATTGGAATCTTGAGTCTACAAAATTTATCTTTGATGAGAAATTTCTTATATACATTTTAAATTGTTAATTGTTGTGATTTATAATACTTTTAACTTCATTTTTAAATATATAGATTATATACCAAAAAAAGTTAAAACTTCTATATTGAAATTCACAATCAAAATTTACGAAGTAATGGAACTTAATTTTTTTAAAAAACTTTAACTAGCTGCTAAAAAAAATCTCACTTTTTTTCACGATCTATTTGTCAACTAACTTTTTCTTGGTCACTTTCCATCCCTCTTTTTTTTTTTTCTAAAGGAAGACCAACTATGATTTAATGTAATCATTAATACTAAGTTTGAATTGTTATTATAATAGTTTACATTATTAGAAACTTAAAGTAATGAATTATTTGTGTTCATTCATCAGTTACACATATATCAACATACATATAACAACATACATGCATCTCAACTATATATATGCGAATTATATTCATGGAATTTAAAAAAAAATATAAAATGTTCGTTCTACTCGTTGATAGATATCCACCCACCCCACACACACATTTTCCAATGTATGATATTCTTTCCTTGTTTGACTTTCCCCAACTATGATTTATGTCAATATCATGGTTGTTAGTTTTTCCAATGAAACTCAAGAATGTTTAATAGGTCATACTTACAAATATTTCTAACTACTTCATTATTAATTTCCCATATGAATATTTAACAATTTCAAATAATTAGGGGGGGGGGTTGTAGGGGTAGGGGGTGCCTTTCTTTAATATATATTTTATACTTTTAATGATTGGCAGCTCCAACACGATTCTTGCCTCAGAAGAGGGATATTAACATATATATTCCCATTAGTTTTTAAGGGTTAGTTACAATAAATATTCCTATAATATGATTTAATTTTGGATATTCTCTATGTATTTTTACATCAGATATTTACACCCCTTATATGACTGAAAATCATTCAAACCCCAAAATTTTGGTATAAAAACAAACTCCCTCCTCAACTTTGAGAAATAATCATTTTCCCCCACTATCCTATGCAAAATCTGTTTTTACCTTTGTCATTTTTAATCCTCCATCTTTCTAACACTCTTTATATTATATAATATTATATTCTTATTTTTTAACCATTCTATGTATAGATTTTTATTTAAGTTCATTATAAGTAGAATACCCTTTTATAAGTTTAACCATTACTAATCCATTTCTTACACTCACAGGCTGTTCAATTATCTATCGCTTTATCATTATACTCCTTTCTTTCCATTTTATGTGACATAATTTTCTTTTTGGTTAGTCTAAAAAAAATGTCACATTTCCTTCTATAATAAGTATTTAAAGATACAATTCATTTTTTACCCTTGTTGGTCCCACTTAATTAAATTATACTACTCTAATATATTTATGAGGAAAGAGAAAAGTGAATTTACTTTTTTGAAAGGCTATTTGGTTAATATTTTAAAGTATTCTTTATTTCTTAAAGTCCGTGCTCGATCAAATGTTGCCACATAAAATGAGACAGAGAGAGTAATTTTTTTTTTTGATTTTCCACACAATATCTGAAGTTCACATTAAAGCTTTGATTAGATCAGGATCGCACATTGCAAAGCCCATCCAAAGACATCCGATAAAATTAGAATGATACATAAAAGATCAGTGCGCAAAATGACACACACAAATCGGAAAAATCATCCTAGTACTTATTAGACATCCCATACATATCCACTACAATCCAACACAACTATATCACTTATTAACGACAATCATTTATCTACCACAAATTACACACGTACATAAAACTCAAATATAGGTTAAACAAGGGCCATTATAAAACTCCTCTCTAGCATATCCTAGTTACCATCCACTAAACAAGCGAATCATCCAAGAATGTATACACCATGATGGGGTTTCAATAAAATAGGCAATAATTAATCTTGGAGTGCAAAAAGTTACAAGTTGAGTTTGACATCTCAAACTCTATACAAGATCATATTAGTGAGCCCTTTAATTTAGTAGAGTGAATCTCAAATTGATATTGTGGGTGCTTATGCCTAGAGGGCAAAATAAAACACATTTTTTCTTAGCAAAGTCCGCAAGACAAAACAAATGATCCACTAATTCAAGGTCAGTGACCACTCTGTTTGAGTCACAACAGTAGCATTTTGGATTCATTGGGATCCCAAACCTCCCAATCCTTTGGTCTGTAAAAAACTTGTAATAAAAGACATCTTGAAAGGTATGTTTTGGTGCCACAGTCTACTGTCCGTGTTGTTTGGGATCCTTTCTTGTCTCAGCTCCCTCAATGCAGATCCCATAGTGAACTTTACCGTGTGTGAAAGTGTCCATATAGGCTTGTCCTCCTTGTTACAAAAGACAATAGGATTGTGTTGATTGGAGATGTCACACCACTTTTATTTTTTACGATTGTTGAGGATATGACGGGTTTTAGAAAAAAAAATATATTTTTATTTTTTTATAGAGTCGCCACTTGAAATTGAGTTTTTTTAGGTGTTCAAGTCACTAGATAATTGTTAGTTTAAATTAAAAAAAAACTCTTTTTTTTGTTTTGGTCTACGAAAAATAGAGATTGAGTAAGGAATTCTATTGACCGGACAAAGGTATGAGGCAGCCCCGAGTCCTTTGGTTATAGCACGGTCGTTTTACTAACTTATAATTGATTAAAATAATTTATTTACTTATTTTGGATAAAAGGGAAAAATTGTATTAATTACTATTTTTTTAAAAAAATTGATTGGCCTAAGAGCGTAACCGCACACAACACCTTTTTTAAGAAAAGAATACACACCAAGGATCGTAACCGAACACATGATGGTATTTGAAGTTTTATTTTATTTTTTAAAGAAAAAACACAATAATTAATTATTCAATTTTTTATAAAAAATAATGATAAAAATGAATAGAAGAAAATGGTGCTAACATATAGAACAAGAAATGATTAGTATTTATTTATTTATTATTATTAAAAAATTTCTAGCATTTATATTTATTGTTTTACCAAAAGAAAAAAAAAATAGACAATTAAGTTTTACTACTAGACAATGACAACAAAAGAAGAAAAACAAAAAAAAACTATTACAAAATTACAATTAAACACTTTTTTAAACTAATGATATACTAGTTTTAATTTTTTTTTTATGTTGATAAAAATTTAAGAAATAACCAATTTGATAAAAAAAAATTTTTTATATAAAATGACACTCCTTGACTTATTTGATAGAAGATTGCAAAATAACAATTTTTCTAATTGTTAGATTATTAAGTCAAATTAGTCAAATTTGTATTTTTACTTTAATAGTCAATTCAAATATTTATTTAAGAGAATTTTATTTTTATTTTATTTTTTTGAAAAAAAACCATATTTACATACTTTTTTTTGGCAGAAATAACCAGATTTATATTTTTTGCAGAAATAACTGAATTTATATTTTTCTTTTGTTGCAAAAATGATCAGATTAAACCCTTTTGCAAAAATGACTAGTTTTACATTTTTATGTTTATTTTTTTCTTAAGTTCGTTTTTCAAAAAGAAAGTTATCAAAAACCTAAAAAATTGCGATTGTTATATTTTATTTATTTATTTTACTTTTTTTACTTACTAAAGCTAACATTTAAATTAAATATGATTAATAATATATATGTACATAATAATAAACAAAATCATATGAGAAATACTATAGAATAAAATAATAAAAATATACAAACTAAATAACATAAGGATAAATATAATCATACGAGAATCATAATAAACTTAGCATAAAAAATCAACAATTTTTCAAAAAAAAGAAAGAGCATAAACATTAATTCAAGATTACATTGAAATGTAAAAAGAAATACCTAGAGTTGATGACAAACAAATAATAGAAGCAAATTCAATTGAATTCTCAAGACAACTCAAGAGAAATATCTTCTTTTTTTTTTAAGAAGAAGAAATTTTTTTAAAAGTTTTTTTTTTCTTGCAATTTTCTTTCTATCTTTCTCTCTCTCTCTCTCTTTTAAAAAAATGGAAAAAGAAAGGGGTTTAAATAGGTGTTCAACATTAAACCTCCAATTTTTCTTGAAAACTTAATAGTCAATGCATGCATTGGACTCTTTATTTTCCCAAGGTAACACCCAAGATGGCTAATGATTTTTGTTTATTTTTATTTTAAGAAAAATCAGATTAATTGAATGATTCATTTGCTATTTTAGATGACCCATTTACTTTATTCATCAATCGAATATAGAGTTATATGGGTCATCAGAAAATAATAGGCTCAAATGTCATTTAGATGATCCATTTCTTTTATTCATTGTTTGAATAATAGTTAATGAGTCATCTGAAAATAAAATGCCCAAATGTCATGTAGACGACCCATTTCTTTTAGAAAAAAATTTCGAAATGTCAAAATATTTAACATTTAAGAGGGTTCATTAGCAACACTTTCAATATTTAATAAAAATGTCAAATTTTAGTTTGTTATGTATCTTATTTATGTTTTTATTATTTGTTTTTATTTAAAGAATATAATTATTTAATAACAAAAGGGAGAAAATCAAAGGAAAGAATATTTAAAAAAAAGGTAGGGATCCTTAATTTTCTCATCAGTTACATTTTCAAATAAAATTTAAATTTTGTTCTTTTTTTTCCAGAATTTTTTCTTTTTTAAAATTATATTCATTCCACAATATATTCTATTTATATTTATCATAGTTTTTTGTTAGTTTGTATTCATTTCAATAGGTATGCCGAATTTATCTATATAGTCATTTAAGAACTATATTTGTATTTTTATATTTTTTTTCCTATATTGTTATTTTTTTCTTTAAAAATCTTTTCTGTATTTTATTTTTATTTCTATTTATTCTAATTTTTATTTAGAATTTTGTATAATAATGTATAAAATACAAAAAATTAGTATGATGAAAAAGTGAATGAAATATAAAATTGAAAAGAAATAATTGAATATTTGGTGTACTCATTCTTAAATAAAATACATAACTAGTAGACATACCTTTAGAATAAATACAACTTAGAAAAAAATGTCAAATTCAGAAACAATGCAACACAATTTTTGAATGAATACAACTATTGATTGTAAAAATACATACAGACTAAAACAGTATCAAAATTCAATAAATACTTCTAAATTTATGAATACAAAAATAAATACTAACTGTGGTACATTGACATAACTATAAAAAAAAATAGAATACAAAATGAATTAAATATATGAAATACAATTCCAAATCTATGGATACAAAATACAATAAAATAATGAAATAAAAAAATACATACTGACTAAAACAACAACAAAATTCAATATACACTTCCAAATCTATGAATACAAAAAACATCAAAACTATAAAATATACACAATCAAACTCATATAATGTGTTACATTGACATAACTAACAAAAAAAAAAAAAACAGAACAAAAAATACACTAAATATATGAAATACAAAAATAAGTACTAACTATAACATAATAAAAATTCCATATACACTTCCAAACACATTGTAACATGAATTTTTTTGAATTTCAAAAATTACTAAACAAATCAAACTAAACATGCAAGACACAAAACATGCAAAAAAAAAACCTCTTCTCCAACAAATTGGTCTTCTTCAACTTCATGGTTATGAATTTGTGTGGGATTTTGCACATCGACGGATTCAGGCATTTTCCCCATCTTATATCCTCCTTAGATTTAGAAGCGGAACCTACATTTTTTATTTCTTGAGTGAAAAAAATTAAATAATGGAAAACCGGAAGAACTTTGATTATTTTGTCCAATACCTCTAGTAATTCTCTTGAAAACGTCAATTGAAGAGAGAATTATGTAGTCTCAAACCCTAAAAAATGTTTTAAGAACAACAACAAAACAAAAAAAATTAAAAAAAAATTAAAATCAGTAAGTAAATAAATAAGAAATCTGAAAAACATAATACCCAAATCAATGTTAATTTTCAAATCAAATCTTGCAACGAAATTAAATGAGAATAATAGAAAATATTAATATATTGAATCGAAAATCTATGGAATTGATTTGGAAGAATGTTAGAGAGAGAAATTGAAAAGAATTGTAAAAAAAGAGAGAAAAATCTGCGGATTCGATTAGAAAGAAAGTAAGATAGAAAAATTGATAAGCTTAAGAAAAGAGAAAGAAAAAATAAAATGACATTAATATCTATTCAATTACATAAATATTGGAAAATGTGTAATCTATAAGAGAGAAAAAAAAGGTGTAAATAATGAGAGAAAAAATATTAATAATATCAGAATAATTATTTATTTTTAAAATAATGACATTTTTGACATGTTTACTAATATTATTAAAGTATAGATATTATCACTAAATAATTTTTTTTTGGACTAGTTAGTTAAATTTCTCTTTTTTATTCATTGTTTGAATAATAGCTGATGGGTCATCTAAAAAAAATCTAAAATAAGGCCAAATGTTGACCCATTTCATCAAGACCCAAACAAATTGACCCACTAACATAAAATCTAAACATCTAAACAATTTAAAAGATCAAACACAATAAAATAATGCAGAAAAAAGTAAAAAAAATAAAAAATAATAAACATAAATTGAATTTAAAAAAAACTAATAATACTTCAAGCAACATTAACATGATAAACTTAAAGAACATTAATAACACAAATCTGACATCAAACGACTTATATGGTCAAACGAAAAAAGATAATGATGAATTTGAATAAAGATTGAGATGGGGGGAAATTAACATGACTTCCGGGTAAATGAAGGTAGCAGGAAAACTTTACCGAAATTTTTTTGACGGATTTTGAACTTAAAATTTATATCAAATGATAGCCCTTGAAGAGCTCTACACATTTATGTAAAGGGTTTGGGATGGAAAATGACCGGAACTTTATAAATTTAAGGAAAAAAGTGAAAATTCATACTTGGTTTTCCCTTAGATCTACGGAGTTTGACTATAGATATGGATGAAACGATTGTAGATTTAGGTAGAGGAGGGTGAAAGGATGGTAAAATTTTAAAGATTTTTTCCGGCCAAAAAGGTGGTGGCGGCAGCGGTGGCCGGCCGACGGCATGGTAGTAAGGGGAGGAAGAAAAATAAAAAAAATGCTAATTTTTTGGATTTTTGTATTTTTTTTGGTCCAATAATAGCTCGTGGATCAAAATATCATGAATGATTGAGATTCAATCTTGACCATTTCTATTGACCGGGTCAAAATCAATTAGGCCATCAGAATTGATATAAATCAGCACAATTTAAATAAAATTGGGTCATTTGAGCCAATAAAATAATAAAAATAAAATTCCTTACTAAAATATTATAGGAGTAAAATAAACACGTTAAAAATTAGGTGTTCACAACATGCCCCTCTTTGCTTGGAAACATGAAGAGTTTTCAAGCAAAGAAAGTGAACGAAGTGGCTAATTTTTGACTTTTTCAAACTCCGATGAGTCCATTTTGTAAAAGATGACCGAATCTTGCTTCAGAGGTTGCCTACATATCCTTGATTAAAAGGAAATCAGATCAGTGTAGTTCGAGTAACTTTGATAACCGAAACTATCAGAAGCGTGGCCAAAAGATTGCTTCATATTGCTTGTCATCATCTACTGCCTATAGTTACAATGAAAAGAGTTAGAGAACTATGTATCTCTACTTATAAATGTTACAAGATCCCTAATTGATGTATCTTCTTAGGATCTTGTCTAGATCTTTCACTTGCTCCGTGCATTATCTTTGAGATCGATCTTCATGTTGTCTTGGCGGCTGGTGGGTCATTCTTAAGTGCATGTTTTAACTTGAGTTGGTTGTTGAAACTCAACACTCAAGATCATAAAATGAAGAACCCATGAAGAATATGTTTCCTTTATAAAAGAAGAAAACAAATGAGAATCTTGAACTAGAAAGTATAACCCTAGAATGAATAGGTTAAGTGAGGCATGTTACCCCGAGAGTTCCAAATAAGATGCATTGTCCTATGATTGGATGAATCCCCAAAATGCGAATAGGGTGTGTATAACCTATGAATGTTAGTGCGCATTGCTCCAAATATGCATATGGTGCGTATTGCCCATGAATAGAGAAATGATCTGGATTGCATGTGAATAAGGACTGCTGCGCACTACACATAAATTCAGATTGATGCGTATCGTACGAAATTCAGACTGGTGCGTATTGCACATGAACACAAGATGGTGCATATTGCCCATGAATAAAGGATGTGTGCTTGTTGCACGAAATTCAGATTGGTTCGTATTGCATGAAATTCAGACAGGTGCGTATTGCACATGAACAAAGGATGGTGCGTATTGCCCATGAATAAAGGATTGTGTGTCTATTGCACAAAATTCATATTGATGCATATTGCACATAATTTCCAATTGGTGCGTATTGCATAGAATTTAGACTGGTGAGTATTGCACATGAACACAGGATGATGCGTATTGCCCATGAATAAAGGATGTGTGCTTGTTGCACGGAATTCAAATTGGTTCGTATTGCACGAAATTCAGAGAGGTGCGTATTGCACATGAACAAAGGATGGTGCGTATTGCCCATGAATAAAGGACGTGCACGTATTGCATGTAATTCAGATTGGAGCATATTTCCCGAAACTCTCGCATTGATAGGAAAAAATGCGAGTAGCATGAGATGAAACACCAAACATTTGAAGACTTTGGAGATCTTTTTTTTTTTTGTGATGTTTCCTTTTTGACTTGTAACCCTGCATTTCTTTTTTGTTTCTGTGTTGAGCAAATGTAAGAGAAAATTGTTAGTTTAAAGTGGTGGTTGGTTTGTGGCCTTGGTTCTCCAACGAATTGACCATACTCACGACCAATTTCTCTAACTCTAATCTAACTCCTTGGTTAAGCAACCTTTGAAGCTCCCTCTTTGTTATCAGGAGCCTTGATCTTTTGGTACTACCAACTATCATGGTGCGAGTGATGTCCCAAACAATGATGACCTTCATGAATTTTCAGTGAAGATTTTGTTTTTTAGTCCTTGCTTGATGGCTTGTCAACTCAGATACTCAACTTTACTTTTGGGAACCCATAGTAAGCTTTGCACTCTTTACTTTATTTTGTGAATAGAATATATCGAAAAGAGAAAAAAACAAATGTCAAACTCAAGAGTATCAAAGATTGGATCAAGAAGACTATAAACTTAATGAAGGATATTCCTTTGAAAATGAGAAAGAGAACTTATCTGGAGGCATATGTCGACTTTGATTGAACCATGACATGCACTTGGACTTGCCCCCTGATCCGTTTGAGTTTTTTAGTTCTCAAAATCTGAGTCATCGTCAATTGATCTATGTAACTTTTATGCAGAGGTGTCGAGAAATGATCATCTTTGCAGATTTTATTCATGATGTTCTCTCCCTTTATCTTAAGGTGACCGTTGGATTTTCACCTATAAGATTTTATTATTATTTTTTCGTCTCATGATGCCTATGAAAGTTTTCACCGATAAGACTCTCTAATTTTTTTTAGTTACTTATGGTACCCCCCAGGGTTTTCACCCATAAGTTTTTTTTCGATGTTGCCTTTGATGATTACTATCATTTTCAGATTTGATCAAAAAGTTGGTTGCCAGAATAAACAGAATTACAATTGACATTATTCTATATAAAAAAAAACTAAAACAATGCCCTAATTTCTGTAAATACTGGAAAACTTATTTTTTTATACGACCGAACCCCTAAAGGGTTGCCTACGTATCCTTTCGGAATCAGGTCAAACGTAGTTCAAAATTTTCAAAGAGAGATTTTTTTTGAAGAGATGCCTTTGTTCTTTCAACCCCAAACTTGTCGCAGAACCTTAGAATGCATTAGATGTAGTATCTTTTGACAGAATCTGCATTAACAATTATGCCCATGTTTTTTCCTTCCACATCAGTAAGGTGCAGGGCTCCTCTGGACAATACTTCCTTGATAAGATATGGACCTTGCTACTTTGGGGCAAACTTTCCCTTGACTTCTTCTTCGTGCGGGAGAATGCGCTTTAAGACCAGTTGACCTTCTTCAAAGTGTCTTGGGTGCACCTTTTTGTTGTACGCACAAGCCATCCTTTGCTGATAAAGCTGACCAAAATAGACAACCGTCAATCGTTTCTTGTCTATTAATGCGAGTTTCTCTAGTCGGATTTTGACCCATTCAGTATCTTCAATTTCAGCCTTGACAATAATTTGAAGAGATGGAATTTCGACTTTCACTGGAATCACAACCTCAGTTCCATACACCAGCAAATAAGGAGTTGCAGCAATCGAGGTGCGCACTATTGTGCGAGATCCTAAAAGTGCAAAAGGCAGCTTTTCATGCCATTGTCTAGTTCCTTGAACTATCCTTCTGAGAATCTTTTTGATATTCTTGTTGGCTGCCTCCACAGCTCAGTTGGCTTTTGGTCGGTATGGAGTAGAATTGTGATGCACAATTTTGAACTGCTCGTATACCTCCTTCATCAGATTACTATTGAGGTTCGCAACATTATTTGTGATGATAGATCTTGGGATTACCAAATCGACAAATAATGTTTGAATGAAACAAATCCACGACCGCCTTCTTAGTGACTGCTTTGAAAGTTATCGCCTCCACCCATTTGGTGAAGTAATCAATTGCAACCAAAATGAATCAATGTCCATTAGAGGCTTTTGGCTCAATTGGTCCAATTACATCCATTTCCCATGCAACAAAGAGCCAAAGAGCAGCCATGGGGTGCAACCCTAAATGAGGTGAATGAATCAGATCACCATGGATTTGACGTTGATGACATTTTTTCACAAAGTGAAAGCAATCCCTTTCCATGGGAAGCCAATAATACCCCATCCGGAGTATCTTTTTTGTAAGGACATATCCGTTCATGTGTGGTCTACATACCCCAGCGTGCACTTCATTCATAATTTTCTCGGCTTCTTCAGCATCCACACATCTCAACAAATTCAGATTCGGAGTTCATTTATACAAAACATGCCTACTCAAAAAGAAACCATTAGCCAGACATCTAATAGTTCTTTTTTGGCTTTTGTTGGCATGTTCGGGCATCTCTCTGTCTTCAAAAAATTCTTGATGTCTGAGTTCCATGGCTCACTATCAGGTTCTTCTTCCACTGTATTACAATAGCCATGTTGGTCCTGAACTTGAATCTCTAATGGGGTGATGTAAGTGTTTCCAGGATAGGGAAGCATTGAGGCCAAAGTAGCCAAGGCATCGACCAAATCATTATGAAACCCGGGGATGTATCTAAACTCGATATACATGAACCTTTTGCTAAGATCTTCCACACATTGTGTATGGAAGGATCTTGAGGTCTCGAGTTTTTCATTCGCCTTGAGCTTGTCGGATAAGCAAATCAGAATCTCCCAACACAATTAATTCTTGCACACCCAAATCCATTGCCATATCTAGACCCATTATACAAGCTTCATACTCAGTCGTGTTATTTGTACAAAAGAAATGAAGTCGAGCTGTTGCAGGGTAATGTTGCCCTGTGGGCGATATTAAAATTGCCCAATCCCTGTGCCTTTTGTGTTGGTTGCTGCATCAAAGTACAATTGCTAGGCTTGATTTCCATTTGAACATACTTCCTCAATTGAGTCAATCTCTTCATCTGGAAAATATGTATCCAATGGTTTGTAATCATCATTGACTGGGTTTTCTGCCAAAGCTTGGGCTTTCATTGCAGTGCGAGTGACATATATAATGTCGAATTCAGTGAGCAAAATTTACCATTTTGCGAGTCTGCCAGTTGACATTGGCTTCTAAAAGATGTACTTTAAACGATCCATCCTTGATATGAGGTAAGTTGTGTAGGACAATAAGTAATACTTTAACTTTTGAGCTACCTAAGTTAGAACGCAACACGTTCTTTCCAAAGGGTGTACTTGACCTCATAACTAGTGAATTTCTTGCTCAAGTAGTAGATAGTATGCTCCTTCCTTCTTGTAGCATCATGTTGACCGAGAATATATCGAAAGGAATTATCTGTGACTGAAAGATATAGAAAGAGAGGTGTGTCAGGTTCAGGTGGTACCAACACGGGAGGGTTGGACAAATACTCCTTGATTTTATCAAAAGCTTGTTGACAATCTTCTGTCCATTTGACAGCAACATCCTTCTCCAGAAGTTTGAAAATGGGATCACATCTGGTTTATAGATGAGCAATAAACTTGCTGATGTAGTTCAACCTCCCAAGTAGACTCATTACTTCGTTCTTATTTTTCGGGGATGGCAAATCTCGAATGGATTTTATTTTGGAGGGATCCAATTCGATTCCCCTTCTATTGACAATAAAACCCACAAGTTTACCAAATGGAACTCTGAATGCACATTTTGCTGGATTAAGCTTGAGGTCATATCTTCGCACTCTTTCCAAGAATTTCTCAGATCTTGCACATGATCAACTTGTGTTTTAGACTTGATGATTACGTCGTAGACGTATACTTCAATTTTTTTATGCATCATATCATGGAACATGGTGGTCATAATCCTCATGTAAGTCGCCGCAACATTTTTAACACCAAATGGCATGACCCTGTAGCAATAAGTTCCCCATGGAGTGGTGAAAGCAATTTTCTCAGCGTCCTCTTCATCTATCAAGATTTGATGATACCCCGCATAACAGTCCACAAAAGATTGCATCTCGTGTTTTGCTCAATTATCAACTAGGATGTGGATATTTGGCAATGGAAAGTTGTCTTTTGGACTAGCCTTGTTCAAATCTTGATGGTCAACACAAACTTTTATCTTTCCATCCTTTTTCGGCACAGAAACAACATTTGCCAACCAAGTAGTGTAACGAATAACTTGGATCACCTTTGCATTCATTTGTTTCATTATTTATTCCTTGATTTTTTCACTCATGTCCAGTTTGAATTTCTTTCTTTTCTGTTGGACGGGTGGAAAATCAGGATAAATGGGCAACTTATGAACCACTAAATCAACACTCAAACCTGGCATGTCATCATAAGACCAAGCAAATACATCTTTGTATTCAAACAAAAGGTTGTATTATTGCCCTTCTAATTTTCTGATTTATCTATAAACTTATTTTTAGTTCCTTAACATCCTCAGAACTTCCCAAATTGATTGTCTCAGTTTCACTAAGATTAGACTTTGGTTTGTGCTCAATCTGTTCCAGTTCCCTATTAATTTTCCTAAAAGCCTCTTCTTCATCATATTCCACCTATTGACTTGGTGATTCAATAATAAACAACTCTTTGATATCAGGGACTGAATTCCGCATGCATGTCATGTTATCAAAGCCGACATTTATAGAACTGAAAAATAGAGAATGAGAATTAATTGGGGGGGGGGAGACAAAATTTACTATGAAACTGAAATTTCATTTCATTGACATCAAAAAGGGACAGAAGTGTTGACAATAACAAAATACTTTGAGCTATTCGGGCCACAACCCTGAGAATAACAAAATACAAAAGAGAACTAACTACCACGACTCCTTCCTTTTGAGAAAAGAGTGGCTTCCCAATTGTTTAAATCAACACCTGAGCCCACGAGCTACATATTGGCATGACTTGTACCTTCACCAACTTGGACCAAATTTACTTCACAAAACAACTGACTGAGATCCTTAATAACTTCTTCAATGTCTTCAAGAGTGAATGAATCTTTCAATTCTGGACCCTAAGGTTTGATAAAAGAATGAGAAATATTGGGAATCGGTTGTGGTAACGACCAATCAATACTTTTGTGGTTCTTATCTTTATCTCCATTTCTCTTGCTTTGTTTGTATCCAAGGGCACTGGTTCCTTGGTTTCCTAAGAGAGTAATGGGATCCACGATTCCTTGCGAATATACTCCCAAACCTTTACCGGATTGATAACCATATTTGAGTATCGTCGTTGCTACCATTAAAGCAGAAGAAGAGATACATGATTGGATGATAGATTCTCCTTCTTTAAAGCGATCGACTGATACAACCTCAAAAGACTGGTAAACAATATAATCACATCCTTTCTTTGCCTCAATGTATGGGACATATAAATATCTGTAAATAGGTGAATCATCTTCCCCATGAACAGTGATTTCCTGATTGTTGTATTCAAACTTGAAAACTTGATGTAGACTTGATGGGACGACTCGAGCCTTGTGGATCCATGGCCTCCCTAGTAGCAAATTATAAGATGTTTCCATATCCATTATTTGGAACACAATCATAAAGAATAATGGCCCAATTTTCATGTTTAACTTGATTTCACCAATGGTATCCCTCCTTGAGCCGTCATAAGCTTGCACATATACATTACTAGGGCGAATTCTGTCAATGTAAACTTTCAAGCTTTGCAGCGTAGAAAGAGGACATATGTCTACCCCTAACCCTCCATCTATCATGACCCTCTTTACATAGTAACCTTCACATGTCACTGTAAGATGCAAAGCTTTGTTGTGTCCAGCTCCCTCCTTGGGCAACTCATTATTAGTGAAAGTGATGGCATTTGACTCGAAGATGCACTTGGTCATATTCTCCAACTGATTTATTGTGGTCTCTTTTGACACACATGCTTCATTCAAAACCTTACTCAACACAAGACGATGTTCTTCTGAGTGCAAAAGTAGAGACAACAGTGAAATCTGTGCCAGCCTCTTCATCAATTGTTCCATGATATAGTAATCTGGAACCTTAAGCTTTTTTAGAAATTCTACATTTTCTTCCTCATTAATTGCTTTCTTTAGTGGTACTTGGATATTTTCAGTCATCTTCCCTTTTCTTAATTCTTCTGGAGAATAACATCTTCCAGAATGTGTCAAACCCCCCGTTTCATAAACTTCTTCGACAATATCCTTTCCTCAATAAACCACTGCAGTTTTGTTATAGTTCCATGGGACAACCTTTAAATCAATTACTGGAAGTTGTTGAATGGGCTTAACAAAAATAGGCTCTTTCAACTTAGTCAAGCAACTTTGGTCATGTTGTGTTAATGAAAAGCCTTTTGATACATACAACTTTGGCATAGCTTCTCGAACTTCAATCCCCTTTGAAACCCTCGGGATGCACAAGACTTTGGTGTCAAGATTGACACCTTCCACACTTAGAGATGCAACTGGTTCTAAACTCTTCATTGACTTGTCTTCTTCTCCGATCTTCCTTAACAACTTTCCCATTTTGCTGAGGAGTTTGTACTCTTTATCATCACAAACATACCCACTAAGTTGTTTTGAGATGGATGTGTGTTATTGGTCACATTGGGAGTGTTTTGATCATCTGTCACAACAACAACTCCATGCTCGATCAGCTTCTCTATTCTTCCCTTTAATGTCCAACAATTATCAGTGCTGTGTCCTGGGGCTCTTGAATGGTATTCACATCTTTCATTGGCTTGGAAACCTGGAGCATTTGGATTCAGACAATGTGGTGGGATGCACTCAATCGCTCCTATCTTTCTTAACTTCTGAAACAAGTTGGAGTACGACTCCCCCAATGGAGTGAATTTCTTTTTCTGTGCTTGATCTTGAGCATAATTCTTCATAAGAAGAGAGTTGTAAGGGACCTGATAGGGTGGACGTTGTGGGCGAAAGTTTCCTTGAGATGGGGCCCGAAAATGTGGGCGATTGGGAGGATGCACATATGACTGAGCATTTAAGACCATGTACGGAGATGGAGAAACTGGATATTGAGGGGAATAAGGGTAGTAATGCTGAGGATAACTAAGTTGTCCCTGAACTGATGTGTAAGGACAATTAGACTTTCTCTGAGCTCTCATTGACCATGATGCTAGTGAAATAACTTCCTCTTTCCTTTGAAGATTTCCAAAACTTGTTGAACCACCTTGAATGGCTTGTGTGGTAGATTTGAGTGTTGCCTGACTCACGATCCTTCTTGTTTGGAGACCACTTTGGACAATTTCCCCAATTTTGACTGCTGTGTGAAACGTTCTTCCCAATGTGGCTGTGAGGTGGTGGAAGTAGTCAGGATCTTGAGCCTCTATGAAGATATCAACCAATTTTTGTTCATTTAATGGGGGCTTGACTTGGGCTGCTTGTTCCCTCCATTTGATAGCGTATTATCTGAAGCTTTCACTTGGTTTTTTTCTTGTATTGGAGAGTATATTACGATCTGGAATAATGTCGATATTATAATAAAAATGTCTAACAAAATCTTGGGCCATATCATCCCATATGTGCCAGTGGGAGATCTCTTGGTCTATAGACCATTTTTGAGGCAACACCAGTCAGACTCTCACCAAAATAAGCCATGAGCAATTCTTCTTTACCCCCTGCACCATGAAGTTTATTACAATATCTCCTAAGGTGGGCTATGGGATCACCGTGTCCATCATACTTATAAAACATAGGGGTTTTGAACCCAGGTGGCAGGTGGGCATTTGGGAACATACACAAGTCTTTGAATGTGACACTATTGTGCCCTCCTAACCCTTACATGCTCTTCATGTGTTGCTCGATGCTTTTCATTTTTTTGAACATTTCTTCTTGCTCTGAGCCTGGAGTGGGCCTCTCAACATCAATGGGGGTGCCCAATTGAACAGAGTTAGGGCCCCGAAATGCTATCCCATGAGTATCGTACTGCTTTGGATGAGTGATAAACTATCCCTTTTGAGCTGCTCTTTGCGTCACAGTCGGTTGTGGGAGTGTATAGATCGGTGCAGCTGTTTTGACAGTGGGAGTATTCTTGAATGACATGCCTTAAGGACGTGTTGTTGATGGCCCGACCCCACAATTATCAAATGGACCATACCTTAGAGGGAAGAAAGGTTCTGATATTGGGACCTGAGAAGATGAAGATCAGATACTAGTGATCTCAGGAAAACCAGGAATAGACATTGGTGGTTCTTATCTATTGGCCCAGGCTTGCCATAACTGTGCCATTATATGTCTCAACGTCTGATTTTCTTTAATTGTGACTGTCTCTGTTGTTGTTGAATCAATTGGAGTATCCGCTGGATTCACCATAGTTTTAGTATTTATTGTCATTGACACTCTTACCTTAGACCTGGTAAAGTACGGGTGCTCTGCAAGTTTACCACAAATCAACCACCAAAATCTTACTAGAGTTGATGTGAAATAAACAAACTTGTTAGGGGTTAGACAATTTTATAAATCAATCACACACTTATTAATCACATAGTAACATGGGTTCCGAAGGCCATTGTTTCATGCCATCTTTTCTTTGCTTATTATGCCTTTTTTTTTGAAAAAATGTTTTGAAAAAGAAATTCTAATCGGACCCTTTGGAGGTTGCCTCCATATCATGTTACTGCATGAATCAGATCATTACGTAGTTCAAAGATTTAGACAACTCAAAAAGATTAATTTGGAATTCATTCACCAAAACTTTAAGAAAACAACAATATCAAAAGGTTTAAACACAATCCAGATCAACATAATATCCTTAAACACTAAATTTTAAACTGCAAATCAAGTCTTTCAACAAAAAAATGAAACGAGCAAAAAAAACAATTAGAACTTCTTTTCAATATTCATCACTTTTTTGGGGCTTTTTTTTCCTCCCAAGGTCTCATACAAATTCAGCAACACCTTCGGCAGATGGGGAGCAATGGTCCGTGCTTGCTCAGCCACTTTTTGATAATTCATACAACGTTGATTTTTAATAACATAGGAGGTTTGCTCTACCAGTTGATGAACTTGAAGTCTATCCCTTCCCATGTTTTGATGACAGTCATTTAACAAAGCCTGATGATCACCAAGATTATTCCTCAAGAGGGCCTCTCGCCCTTCTGCTACTTCAAGTTGATGGCAAAGTGTTGCTCTCTCGATAATCAGTTGTCTTTGCCCCTCTTCGATATCAACATAATGACTGATTTTTCTTTTACATTCTTCTAACTGATGCATCAAACACGATCTTCTTTCTCAAATTTTATCTTATGCCGCTTTAGTTCTCCCTTTTGATAGTGTACGACCTCTTCGGATGCCACTAAGTCCCTCTTCAATCGAGAGATCTCAAAACTCCGCTCCTTTTTTATCTTTCGTGCCAAGTGGATTCTACTATGCAATTCTTCCTCCAATCGGGCTAATCTTCCCTCTGCATGCTTCAATTCTCCTTCCATATCTTGCAACTCTAACTTGTGATTTTTTCCTCTTTGGACCTGTATTTCTTGCCGTGAAATGATTGCTTTTGGCCTTCTCCAACTCTTTTTTCAAATGTCTTATAATATGTTGATCTCTTCTTTTTCAGCTGGATCCTTCGGGAGTGTCACCAAATATTATTGGATCACGAAACCATGATAGGTACCTAGGAACCACTTTTCCTTTATCTTTCTCCACAACCATTTCACTTAGCTCAGAATAATACTCCCGTACCAAATCTTCATAATATCTATGCTATTAAAAGCAAAACCAGAGTGTCATATGCAAACCTACTCATATCATCATTGGGTGGAATTTTTTGAATTCTGGCTAATTGACGCATGACCCAAATTGGGGCATATGGTTGAACACCTTTAAGACCAATCAACACAAGAAATGAGATACCACCAGACATGCAAATGATATCCTTAGCTGGGAACCAGTAATAATTCCACACTATTTTATCAGATGTGATCACTGAAAGTTTTTCTTCACACGCTATGATTCCTTTTGGAAAATGAATTTTGGATTCCCTTTCCTTATGAGAGGAAAAATAGTTGCACCAATCTGGAGTAAACCTAGGCGCACGATCATGGTGATAAAGATGTTCCAAAAATCATATTTGGAGCAAAATCTTACAACCTTCAAAGTTCATCTCCCCATTTAAACATTAAGTCAATGCACGAAACATATCTATCATGATCATATGAATAATAGTGGGACATTCCATTGTGGTCAACGCCTTCACCACACCATCCAAACAAATGTCAATATGCTTGTCCCTTTTGGGAAAAATAATGAGCCCCAAAAATGCGACTATAAACGCAAAACATCTATTTGCCTTCCAAGCCTCTTCACCCCCTTGGTTACTCAACTGGTTTTGATAGTTCTTGAATCCGTCCCTTTGGTCGTAACTTTGGTATAGAAAGCCCAATGAGACCCATTCATTTTTGCAAACTCTCTTTCTCTATTTGATTAATCTTGAGCAGTTCCAGAAATTTTTTGGCATCAACATGTTTCAAAATTATGGGTTTTTTATTGCGTAGATCAACACCTCGAATAGTAGATCCCTTCCCCATGAAGACGACAATTTCTCCCAAAGTTTGTGTCATCTCACAGTCAGAAAAATGAAATACAATATTTTTGGGATCCCAAAAAGGAATCAATGCCTCGACCACATCCCTCTAGGGTCAATCTCCATGAGATGAACTAAATGCCCTAAGTGTTCCTTTACTCTTTTTTTCTCATGACTTCACATGTCTATCCAACATTGCTATAAATCTTTTGGTATAGTATCTACGATCATGAACTTTGGAATTCCTTCGCTTCTAGGACTTTTTGAACCTTGTTCGTTGGTCGATGATGTCATTTGTGCCATTAAATAGAATCCAATATAGTTTTTATGACAAACTCTAACAGAGTGAATAAACAAAACAAAAAAAAAATTTGTTTGTTTTCTAAAAATAAAATAAAACACCAATTTTTACAAACACGGAACCCAGAAGGGATGCCTACGTATCTCTTTTTAGTGTGAATTAGGCGTGTGTAGTTCATAAAAGAAAATTTTATTTTGTAAAGACTACCCCTTTTATTTTGACCTTTTTTTTAAAAAAAAATAATTAAACTCACAAAGCTATTTTGAAGATGGTCAACAATGTCAAGGCCTTCTGAACCAACTATTTTTACATAGCATATAAAATGAACATTTTGATCTATCATGGATACATATCTTAAATTTCGCTAGGTCAAATGCACATGATGAAAAAAAAATAGCATACCAGAGACATTTTATCTAGGTTTAATATTTATGAATGTGTCTAGACTGACTTACTCAAACAGAAAACTCGAGTCGGGGAGGGTCAGCGTACCGATAGCAGAGCTATTCCGGATTAACTGGCGGTCCAACCCCGCCTAACATGTGTGACAACCTAGAATCAGGATTGTAACCGCACACTGACTCATCCTAGACAAAAAACCTGTGGAGCGTAACCGCACACACAGTGTATAACAAAATTACAGAGACTTAGATAGTGTGTGAGAGAAAATAATTTATATACAATATAATATCAAAACAAGGAATTGCTGAAATAACACAATTAGCATCCAAACATGAAATTTATCCAAAAAAATAGCAAAATAAAAAGTTAATGTACAAAACTCGAATTCTAAAAGAAGTAATCCCCAACAGAGTTGCCAGATCTGTCACACCTCTTTTATTTTTTACAATTGTTGAGGTTATGACGGGTTTAAAAAAATATTTTTATTTTGGTAGAATCGCCACTTGAATAGAGTTTTTTAGGTGTTCCAAGTCACCAGATAGTTCTTAATTTAAAATAATTTTTTTTAATTTTGGTCTACGAAAAATAGAGATTGGGTAAGGAAGTCTATTGACCGGAGGGAAGGTATGAGGCACCCCCCGAGTCCCATGGTTCTTGCACGGTCGCTTTATTAACTTATATTTCGCTAAAATAATTTATTTATTCATTTTGGATAAAAGGGAAAATATTA
This sequence comes from Solanum lycopersicum, assembly GCF_036512215.1. Lineage (NCBI taxonomy): Eukaryota > Viridiplantae > Streptophyta > Magnoliopsida > Solanales > Solanaceae > Solanum > Solanum lycopersicum. The sequence goes on from NC_090811.1 coordinate 6,500,186, forward strand.
TATTAATTACTATTATTTTTAAAAATTGATTGGCCTAAGAGCTTAACCACACAAAACACCCTTCTTTTTAGAAAAGTATACACACCGAGATTCGAAACCGAACATATGATGATATTTGAAGGTTTATTTTATTTTTTAAAGAAAAAAACACAATAATTAATTACTGATCTTTTATAAAAAAAAAATAATGATAAAAATGAATAATAGAAAATGGTGCAACATATAGACGAAGAAATGATTAGTATTTATTATTTATTATTATTAAAAAAAATTTAGCATTTATATTTATTGTTTTACCAAAAGAAAAAAATATAGGCAATTAAGTTTTACTACTAGACAATGACAACAAAAGAAGAAAGACAATTTATTTTTTTTACAAACAATTAAACACTCTTTTAGCCAAATTTGTATAAAAAAATTTATATATATAAAATGACTACCTTGACTTATTTGATAGAAAATTGCAAAATAGCAAATTTTCTAACTGTTAGATGATTAAGTCAAATTAGTCAATTTTGTATCTTTACTTTAATAGTTAATTCAAATATTTATATAAGAGAATTTTATTTTTGTATTTTTATTTTTACAAAAAAAAGCCATATTTACATTATTTTTATTGCAGAAAGAATTAGATTGACATTTTTTTGCTGAAATAACCAGATTTACTGTTTTCTTTTGTTGCAAAAATGATCAGATTAAATCCTTTTGCAAAAATGACTATTTTTACATTTTTATTTTTATTTTTTTCTTAAGTTCGTCTTTCAAAAAGAAAGTTAATAAAAACCTAAAAAATTGTTATTGTTATATTTTTTTACTTTTTTTACTTACTAAATCTAACATATATGATTAATAATATATATGTACATCATAATAAACAAAATCAGATGAGAAACACTATAGACTAAACTAATAAAAATATACAAACTAAGTAAAATAAGGATAAACATAATCATACGAGAATCATAATAAACTTAGCAAAAAAATCAACAATTTTTTTTTAAAAAAAAGAACATAAACATTAATTCAAAATTACTTGAAACGTAAAAAGAAATACCTAGAGTTGATGACAAGCAAATGATAGAAGTAAATTTTATTGAATTCTCAAGACAACCCAAGAGAAATATCTTTATTTTTTTTAAGAAGAAGAATTTTTTTAAAAGTTTTTCTTGCAATTTTCTTTCTATCTTTCTCTCTTTTTTTTAAATGGAAAAAAGAAGGGGGTTTAAATAGGTGTTCAACATTGAACCTCTAACTTTTCCTGAAAACTTAAGAGTCAATGCATGCATTGGACTCTTTGTTTTCCCAAGGTGCCACCCAAAGATGGCCAATAATTTCTTTAAAAAATTTTTGTTTTACAAAAAATCAGATTAATTAAATAATTCATTTGCCCTTTTAGATGACCCATATACTTTATTCATTAACTGAAGATTGTTATATGGGTCATCATAAAATAATAGGCCTAAATGTCATTTAGCATGACCCATTTCTTTTAGGAAAATTTAGCTAACTAGTTAAAAAAACCAACTTATTTAGTGATAATATCCCTACTTTAAGAATATTAGTAAACATGTCAAAAATGTCATTATTTTAAAAATAAATAATTATTCTGATATTATTAATATTTTCTCTCTCATTATTTACACCCTTTTTCTCTCTCATATAAATTACACATTTTCCTATATTTATGTAATTGGATAGATATTAATGTCATTTTAATTTTTCTCTCTCTTTTCTTAAGCTTATCAATTTCTCTCTCTTACTTTCTTCCTAATCAAATCCCTAGATTTTTCTCTCTTTTCTTACTCTTCTTTTCAATTTCTCTCTCTAACATTCTTCCAAATTAATTCCATAGATTTTCGATTCAATATATTAATATTTTCTATTATTCTTATTTAATTTCGTTACAAGATTTGATTTGAAGATTAACCTTGATTTGGGTATTACGTTTTTTAGATTTCTCATTTATTTACTTACTGATTTTAGTGTTTTTTTTAATTTTTTTGTTTTGTTGTTATTCTTAAAACATTTTTTAAGGTTTGAAACTACATAATTCTCTTTTCAATGGACGTTTTCAAGAGAGTTACTAGAGTTATTGGACAAAATAATTAAAGTTCTTCCGATTTTTCATCATTTAATTTTTTTTCACTCAAGAATTAAACAATAATGTAGGTTCCGCTTCTAATTCTAAGCAGGATATACGATGGGGAAAAATGCATGAATCCGTCGATGTGCAAAATCTCACACAAATTCATAACCATGAAGTTGAAGAAGACCAATTTGTGGGATAATAGGTTTTTTTTTGGCATGGTCTGTGTCTTGCATGTTTAGTTTAATTTGTTTAGTAGCTTTTAAGATTAAAAAAATTCATGTTATAATGCGTTTGGAAGTGTATATGGAATTTTTATTATGTTATAGTTAGTATTTATTTTTGTATTTCATATATTTATTGTATTTTGTGTTCTGTTTTTTTTTGTGTTAGTTATGTCAATGTAACACATTATATGAGTTTGATTGTGTATATTTCATAGTTTTAATGTTTTTTGTATTCACAGATTTGAAAGTGTATATTAAAACTTTGTTCTGTTTTAGTCCGTATGTATTTTTGTATTTCATTGTTTTATTGTATTTGTATCCATACATTTGGAATTGTATTTTATATATTTAATTCATTTTGTATTCTGTTTTTTTTTAGTTATGTCAATATACCACAGTTAGTATTAATTTTTGTATTTCATATTTTTATTGTTTTTTGTATTCATAAATTTGGAAGTATATATTGAATTTTGATACTGTTTTAGTCAGTATGTATTTTTACAATTAATAGTTGTATTCATTCAAAAATTATGTTGCATTGTTTATGAATTTGACATTTTTTTTCTAATTTGTATTTATTCTAAAGGTATGTCAACTAGTTATGCATTTTATTTAAGAATGAGTACACCAAATATTCAATTATTTCTTTTTAATTTTATATTTCATTCACTTTTTCATCATACTAATTTTTTGTATTTTATATATTATTATACAAATTTCTAAATAAAGCTAGAATAAATAAAAATACAAATAAAATACATATTGAAATGAATACATACAAGATTTTTGAAAAAAAATTACTATATAGGGAAAAAATATATGAATACAAATATATTTGTTAAATGACTATATAGATACATTCGGCATACCTAATGGAATGAATACAAACTAATAAATACAAGATTTTTGAAAAAAAAATAACTATATAGGGAAAAAAATATATTAATACAAATATATTTGTTAAATGACTATATATATACATTCGACATACCTATTGGAATGAATACAAACTAATAAAAAACTATGATAAATATAAATAGAATATATTGTGGAATGAATATAATTTTAAATAGGTAAAAATTCTAGAGAAAAAAAAAAGAACAAGTTTAAATTTTATTTGAAAATGTAACTTATGAGAAAATTAAGTGATCCTTATCTTTTATTTGAAATATTCTCTCCCTTGATTTTCTCCCTTTTGTTATTAAATAATTATATTCTTTAAATAAAAACAAATAATAAAAACATAAATAAAATACATAACAAACTAAAATTTGACATTTTTACTAAATATTGAAAGTGTTGCTAATGAGCTCTCTTAAATGTTAAAATATTGACATTTAAAAAATTTCCCTTTCTTTTATTCATTGTTTGAATAATAGTTAATGGGTCATCTGAAAATAAAAAGTCTAAATGTCATGTAGATGACCCATTTCTTTTATTCATTGTTTGAATAATAGCTGATGGGTCATCTGAAAAAAATCTAAAATAGGCCCAAATGTTGACCCATTTCATCAAGACCCAAACAAATTGACCCACTAACACAAAATCTAAACATCTAAACAATTTTAAAAATCAAATACAACAAAATAATGCAGAAAAAAGTAAAAAATAAAATTAAAATAATAAACATATAACGAAATAAAAATAATAATAATAATACTTCAAGCAACAACATCAACATGATAAACTTAAAGAACATTAATAACACAAATCCGACATCAAACGACTTATATGTCAAAAGAAAAACGATAATGATGAATTTGGATAAGGATTGAGAGGGGCGGGGGGGGGGGGGGGAGATTGACATAACTTCCGGGTAAATGAAGGTCGCTGAAAAACTTTACCGAAATTTTTTTGACGGATTTTGAACTTAAAATTTATATCAAATGATAGCCCTTGAAGAGCTCTACACATTTATGTAAAGGGTTTGAATGAGAATGATCGAAATTTTATAAATCTAAGAAAAAAAAGTAAAAATTCATATTTGGTTTTCCTTAGATCTACAGAGTTTGGATATAGATATGGATGAAAGGTTTGTAGATTTAGGTAGAGGAAGGTGAAAGCAAAAGATAGTAAAAATTTTAATAAATTTTTCGGCCAGAAAGGTGGTGGCTACAGGGCTGTGGTGGCGGCAGCGGTGACCGGCCGATGGCATGGTAGTAAGGGGAAGAAGAAGAATTAAAAAAAAATCTAAAATAAAAAAAATTCTAATTTTTTAGAGTACTGTATTTTTGTTTGGATCCAATAATAGCCCTTGGATCAAAATATAATAAATGGTTGAGATTCAATCTTGACCATTTTTATTGACCGGGTCAAAATCAATTGGGCCATAAGAATTGATCTAAATCGGCCCAATTTAAACAAAATTGGGTCATTTCAGCCAATAAAATAGTAAAAACAAATATCAAAAATACAAATAAAAGTAAAATTCCTTACTAAAATATTATAGGAGTAAAATAAACACGTCAAAAATTAGGTGTTCATAGTAGATCAATTTTTTCACTTCTTCAGGGATAAAGGTATTGAGCATGTTCCACTCTCTTTCACCTTTTTGACAATTATATTTCAAATGAATATTAATGATATTGGCATTATTGTCCACCTGATGATATAGGGGACCAAGACTACACTAATTATCATACCAAAATGAGATATCGCCTCTGCTAATGCTCAAAAAAAAATATTATGATCAATCATATTTTGTATTACAAATCTCTTTCCAGCTCACCCACTTTTGACCATTAAAGCGGGTGATGAGGAACGTGGTGAGGAGCACATTAATGTCACGCCTGAAGTAGAGTGAATCATGAGGATTGACATGGCAAGACAGGTTATGGAGATCTTAGACAAGCACTTGAACAAAGTCAATGAAAAGTTTAAGACTCTCGAGGACTTCACCCTTGAAAAGAATGACAACATCCACAAAGAGTTGGAGGCGCAAAGGCATGCAAAGTATGAGATGAAAGAAATCATTACTTCCTTGGAGGGTTGGCTCATGGATGCATTAAGAACGATTAAAGCCATGAAGGTCGAGATAGAAACTCTCAAGGGAGGATTGGAAGATGTAGGATTTGTGACACCCAATCACAAATAAGGAGGCCAAGATTGAGTCTCCCAAGCCACCGATGTTCAAAGGCGTCTGTGATGCATAAGAGGTGGAGAATTTCGTCTAGAATTTGGAGAATTACTTCAAGTAAAATAAGGTAAAGAATGTTAGAAAAAGATCAACACTACGATGTTGTACCTCTCGGAGATGTCCATGCTATAATGGAGGCAAAAAAAGTCGAAAATAGGGAAGGGGCTTTGCACCATCAACTCATTAGATCAATTCTGAGAGGAGTTCAAGAAGGCTTTTTTCCTTAATAATGTCATTTATGAGGTGAAGCGTAAGCTTAGGGAGCTAAAGCTGATGGGAAGCATACCAACATACGTGAAGGAGTTCACCACCCTCATGCTTCAGATTTCCAACCTCACAGATGAAGATATTGATGGGTTGCAAAATTAGGCTAGGATGGAGTTTGAGCGCTGACAGGTCTGAATTATTGATGAAGACATCACATATGTTGAAACTTTGACAGAGTTGAGGCATGACGATCCCGAACAAACCGGAAAAGATGACAGACAGTAAAGATCAAGGTGATCTTGAAAAAATCAAGGAGTACCAACAACATCCCAGGAATAATGATACCTATAAGTCTAATGGGAAGAAGTTTGGACGTCAAAGTGTACAAAGAGGAAGGCAGAGGCTACAAATAGAAACTATTACTACATATGCGGTGTGCCACATGACTGTGCAAAATTCCTTTAACTGAAGAATCTTGGTGCCATATAATTCTTTTACTATTGCTCTTTTAGAGATATTTAATATAATTCTTGGTAAAGAGTTCTTCGAGAGGTGTCCCACGATGATTGATCTTTACCTCCAACTACTTTTGGTCATGGAGAAAGAAGGATCAAGTGCCCCTACTTAAGCTAAATAAGACGGAAGGACAAGCACAACTATCAACCATACAACTCGGGATGGGCCATAAGAAGAAGGTGATGACAAACTTAGCCACCATCACGAGTGTGATTAAAGGAAATAGTGATAAATGGATTTTGCCATGCATAAAGGTTCTAATAGAGAACAAAGTCTTGATGTTTGAAGAGTTACACAGGGGAATTGATCAAGTCCAAGTACTAAGACCCACGCATACAAGAAGACATGATTCGATTGATCATACAATAATAATATGTCGTGGTCGTCGCATGATCAGATGGGGGAGTGTTATGACCCGCCACTTTGTCATCCCACTTAAGCATAAAATTAAAGCATAAGTGAGATAAAGTAAGGGAGAAGAATCTGTAGAGTATTCCAGATAATTTTGTTAAAGGCTTTAGAATTCTCTAGCCCAGTAGATAATTCTAGAAGAGGGACTAACTTGTAAATATACAGAGACTTGTATAGTGATTTTTATTTATACTTTAGGATTAGGAGGGTAGTATAAATATAGGGACTCTCATTGGTAAATCAACCAAACACTTCATAAAACATTCTCCAATCCATACAAAAAGCCTTCTTTTAAATATCTTTGTCTTCTTCTTTCTTTTAGTGATCTAGTTTTCAAAAGGCTTACTTGAGCTTATAAGACCGTCAAATAATAATAAGAAAGTCGTCAAGTGTCGTATGGAGCATTAGTGAAAGTCTAAGTCCGTGACGCTATGCTTGGATTGACAAAACATTGTTGATCAATTTTTTCAACCTCGGCTTCTGATAGATTCTTCCATTTCCAATCGGCGAGATGCTGATTGCGTCCTACTGGACACTAGTGACACTGGCATTTTCAGTTAATTTTCAATGCAAATCCTTCTATCTTTATTATCAAAGAAATGCCTACGTACAAGAGAATTAGGTCATAGGATTCCCTTAATTAACATTAAAACATAACAATAATTCATGGAACTGAGTCTAATAAGTTTGTAAAGTACCATCTCATCGAACATCAAACTTGAGGTCAGAGTCGAATCTTTAAGGAACAATACAAGGGTGATTGAAAAGGTAAAAAATGACAAGCCACTAATTTGAGTCCAACAATTTATACACATATTTTTTTGGGGGGGGGGGGGTTCTCGAATAAGCGACAAACACTAAAGTTAACAAAACAAAAATAAAGGACACATTGATCAAATACCGTTTTACCCGAGGATAGCAAATATATTTTGAAATAAGGATTCAACTCGTACTCATATGACCCAAAGTAAGTAACCAAACAACATCAACAAAATTGTTGCTCTCAATTGCACATGCAAGTGAATATGATCGCATAAGTAATAGAATGACTCTACAACAACTGGATTATCGAACCCAAAGGACTTGTCGATTAATTATTCTTACTAAATTATACTACTATATTATTTATTAAAGAATGCAAAAATAATTTACCTTATTAAATGCAATAATAAATGATGTATACTAATGATTGTGAAATTCAAGGGCTGCAAACTTACTTAATATTTATGCATAGTATCTTCTTCTATGGACTTCAATTAGTATCAAATCTCTGATTTGCAAGGTTGAATCTATGATCATGGTCTCCCAAACTCTAATCACCTACCACAACTTGCCGTATAACTACATCATTGAACGGGGATAGACTGAACCAATTACAGAACATTAAGTTTTCATCTTGTTAGTAACCAAGAAAGGTCTCTAGGTATATCCTTATCGTAGATATAAATCAACCCTAATTTCTAGAGAAGATCATGCTCCTTTTATCCCATGGTCTATCCTCCTATTTCTCTCCCGAGTTCAATTTAAACAATATTTTTATTTGAATGGCGGTAAATCACAAAATACTATAATAAGACAAAGTAGAATTTTATGTCGAAATCTAATCGATAAGGAAGCTTTCAACTCAACTTTGTGCTAGGGGATTCCTTTCACCTTAATTCATATCCAAATTTATGCCCACATTAAAAGAAATTACCTTTACACATATGAGCAATTTCAAAATCACCGGTATGACCTTACCTGTAAAGAATAGTTCATGCCTTAGCTTAGAAATTTTTGGGGTGTTACAGGGACCCACACATAGAATTACAAATTTGGTTTCGTCAATAGGTATCAACCAACTCATGGAACTTGTGCCCCAAAATTGAGTACAATCTGAGCTTTAAATCACCCAAAATATTTCATGAAATACAAATAAAAGAAACCATCATTAAAGGAAAAATAGAGGTATTTTGGATGAGAATTTATCAAAATAACGAGTCTCAATGTTCTCCCAACGACCCCAATGCAAAGCTCCAGTAATTATCAAAAAATCCCACCAAGAATGAGCTCAATTGAAACTCAAATGGCCAAGAAATTGTGTTTTGAACTCGACCTAATGAGTTGAAATACTCTAAGCTCATTGATTGTAACTGGAAACTTGCTATGTCGGGGGTGCTTGAGATTAATTCGGAACCCCTTGCACGCAAGACCCCACTAAATTTGACATTCGGGACTTAATGTAATTTTGAAATTTCTATTGAAGGTCATCTCGACAAAAAGTGGATCCTACATCTAAGACTTTATTTTAGCAATAAGCCATAAGGTTGTTCGAAAAGAGTCCAAAAGCCTCGTGAGCTAAATGAAAGGTTGATGTATCGTGAATTTATGATACTTTTAATGCATTAAACTTAGAGTTTTTCATGAGTCTTAGGTATCTTATTATTAGATTTGATGGTATTTTTGCTATAATTTTTGCAGGAAATAGGTTGTGGAGCAGTTGGTATTAAAAGTGTTGCAGTAACATGGATTTTTGATGATGTACGACTTGACCTATTAACCGTCATTTCCACTATGGCCCATAGGTGTAAGTCAGAGGTTGAAGTGCTCAAAATTGAAGCTAAGTATGAAACGACAAATGTAGACTGACGAGTCGTATATGATGGGTGCTATACCAACTTCTGACTGACGAAAGGTACTGACGAGATGTAGGAACTACTACGAACCGTATGTTACCAACCACAATTGACACTGCCCAAGTCGAATTTCCCAAGTTTTCATTTTCCTACTTGATTTAAGATTGTGTTTCTATACATATTAGTTGTATTTTTCATTTTGGGGTTGTTAGACTTTTTGAGATACTTACTTTTGGCTTTGAAAATTATTTCCCAAACACTTTTGACATTTAATTCTTGAAGTGTTTGGTTTATGAAATTTGCATTTGTTCTTCAATTGAAGATTCTTGATTTCATCTATTCTAGTTCTAACTTCATGATTTATGTGATTAACCCTATTATGAATTGTGATCACACATGCATTCGTAACTCAATCTACAACTAGAGTTGTGGGAACCATGAGTATTTAATAATGTAAAACTAATAATTATGTAATTCGAGAATAGTGTTTATGCATGTATTGTTCATATCTATGTTTTGAATATCTTTTAACGCGCCCAACACTAGAACTCGCTTCATTCCTACTTGCATGACAAGGGAAGCAATGAATGAGAAAGAGGTTAAGAAATAAAAATTTAGCATGATAATCCACTATCTAATAGCCTAACATAAATAAGTGAGGGCTAATCTAGGATGAAGGGTAACGGTTAGTAAAGCATACACCCGTATCCCGACCAAGTTGCTTGGTGAAATTCCCTACTTGGATGACCAATCACTTAGGAGATAACTAACTTATTGACTTTGCATATTAAACACTAGGAAATAGTTACTATTATGAGGATCTCTAAGTTAAGAACTTGTAGGGAGCACATGTGCCCTACTCTCAACTCATATTAATTTTACAAACTACGAATCTTGTTGCTTGTTACTACAAATCAATCAATTATTACTATGTGTTACAAATCCTCCCAATTTACGGAAGTAAGCTGGCTAAACATACAATCAACAGTAAATTAGTCTAAGTCTAGACCGTATTCCTTGTGAGATCGATACTAACTTCAGTTAGGTTCTTTATTTGACAAAGATTGCATATACATCTTTAGTAATGTGTAGTTTGGGCGTATCTTAGCTTCACCTAGACCAAATTCAATGCTCCGGAGCTAATGGATTCATCAGAAATTCATTCTGAGGTTGTTTACCTAATGTTTTAACCAAAGTCAACTATTTAAACTTCTAAACTCTAAAAGAATGAAATTTTAATAAAAATCAAACGAACGATCAGTAGATCGAACTGATAGTCTTAATAAATTATAATGACTTGGGGTATCCATAGACAACCTCTAAACGCCAAAAATATCAAATAATAGAGAAAATAACTTTGAGGGTCATTGCATAAAAGGAATCAATATTGGTCATGTTCTTTTTTTTTTTGGGGTGGTGGTGGGGGGTAGGGGCTTGACAAAGATACACAATTTTCTTTGCATGGTGAATAACATAGCTATTCAGAAAAATTATATTTATATGAATATAAATGGTAAAATATTAAAAACATATGTTTTTTGTATGATTAAAAAAGGTCAAATAAATTGAAATATCATCCTATTAGACTAGATATTGTTTAAGAGTCAAAAATGGTAACTTCATTACCAAGTGATCATTTATCCTTAAATGGTTACTTCAAATTTCTAAATAAGAAAATTATTGAGGATACAAACACTTTTTCTAATATAGCAAAGTCATAATTATATAATTATGAATGGGAAAAATAATAAAAGCATATCTTGTTTGAATGATTAAAAAGGTAAAAGTATTAAAACATTATCCTATTGGACTAGATATTATTTAGAAGTCTAAAATGGTAATGTCATTACCAATTGATCATTTTAGTCTTATAAGTATATTTCAAATGCCTAAAAAGGAAAATGATCGGAGATAATAATATTTTTCTCTCTCAACTGTAAATACTTTTTTATTATAATATAGAAAAGTCATATTTATATGATTATGCATTGTAAAATATTAAAATTATAATGTTTGTATGATTAAAATAGTTAAAAATACAAAAATAAAATCTTATTTGACAAAATATTATTTAGGAGTCTAAAATGGTAATTTCATTAATAATTGACCATTAGTCTCAGATGTTACTTAAAATTTTTATATAAGAAAATTATGAGGAGAAATTATACTTTGATATCTCAATTATTAATAAATTTTAATTGTAGTTCTTTTTATATGAATATGCATATTTAAGCTATGATTAATTCAAATGTGTGTTTTCCTAGAAAACGTCTGAAACAATCTGCTACAAAACTATCGAGCAGGGTAAAAATACGATAAATAGATACATAATTTTGAGTGTGATCAGACAACCAAAAATCAGACAATGACAGAGTGGCATACCGAAAAAATGCAAGAAATAGAAACGAAGTAACTCGACGTGTGTTTAATTTCTTATGTAGAAAATGTGTATATTTGAGCTCTACTAAAAAAATACACTCAAATATATAGTATCATTATAAGCTTAATATCACCCGTGGGTAGTTAAACGATGGAACGATCAATAATTGATGAGTTAAAAAAGCACATTTTGAAATTATTGAAAGTTTATAATGTGTTTAGTCAAATAACAGAAGAATAAAATAAAAGTTCATCGATAATTACTACTAGAAGTACCCTTGACCCCCTAACAATTCCAAAACTTTAGTGTACTGATTAGATGTAATTATAATATACTAAACGGTATGTATTTGAGAATTTTGGATAATATTTTTCTGAAAAAACCTTTTTTTTATTCGATTAACTTAATTTTGAAAATTATTTCTTTCCAAAATAATAAAAAAAATTACCATGAAATGAGTCATTTTTTAAGAATGAATCACTTTTGTTTTTTCAATTATCGACTTATAGTCTTAACCTCTAATTAAAATTTTTATTATCAATCTATAATTTCATACTTTTTTCCTATAGATTGGACGAATAAAATAAATAATAAAACTTTTTGAAATATTATCCAAAAATATTTTCTAAGAATATACTAACATATTTTTCATAGAAAAAGTTTTCTACAATAAGTTATCATGCCACAAATTAATTATTTGTACTTTCTGACCCCAAAAAATAATTATGGAATAGGAATATTAATAATTTAAAATTTTTAAAGAAAAAAATATAATATTTTTCTTGGAATCAAATTACGATAATCAGTTAATCATTATTTTAACAAACATGACTCAACAAATTAAAAATTTCTTGACCATCTCTAGTAGCAAATCATGATAGACATCTATAAAAATCGTATGAATTTTGACATTTTATGCATTCTACTCCCATAGAGAGTGATTTTTATATTAAGGTATCAAATATGGATAGAAAGAGTCCTAGAGATACTAGGAACGACAATGAAAATGTAAGAAACTTCCTTCTACAAAAGAGCAACAAGTTTATTTTTAAAAAGCAGAAGAATTTTTCTATTTTATGTGATATAAATATTGATATAATTATTTTTAGGCGGGAAGAAATCCTACCCAATGTTTGAAAATCTACAAATCTTTCTAAGGAGGTATTAGTGAGGTATTCAAAATTTCGTGAGGAAGAAAATATTAAAAAGTTAATGATACATGAAGAGTATCTTCAAAGAAAGTGAATGAGAAAGAAGAAAAAATGAATGAGGAGAAAGAAATGGAAATCCTCTTCAATCAAACTTGTGGAGGGAAAAAATATCGCTGAACTTACTACTCGAGAAATTTAAGATTTATTAAAGTTGTTTGATAGTTAGATAACTAAACTTCAAGAGAGAAAGGAAAAAATTAATCAACAACATTAGTCTTCTCAACCCCAAATTTCTCCCTCAAACTTCAAGTTTCCAAACGAAAATGTTACCCCATTACCAATTTCAATGGATGATTTGATTAATGATATGTGATTTGTTGAGACTATGGCAACTAACTACAATTACTTTGTCTTAGGCGATGGAAACAATAACGAGTATGCACCAACTGAAGGCGATGACATCGATGCTGGAGATCATGGACATTCCAAGGACCTTGATTGATAGTGTGATGCTAATTTTGTTCTATTATTATCTTTTATATCGTTTTTAAATATTTTTTTCATGTTCAAATTCATTTTGTGATTTTGTATTTTTATTTTAGTTATTTATGAAGAATCTTTTTTGTTTGAAAAGTGTTCGTTAATGAAGGAAGCTTCATGATGATAAGAAGAAGAGGAAAAACAGCTAAGAGATAGCTAGGAAGAAGAAGAAGAAGAAGGAAGAGTAGTATTTCCTGGTGTAAAAACGTGTGTTACATGTACAAAGAAGAGCTGTATATATAGCTCTTTACTATACCAAACTACTAACAACTTTGTAACTAACTATTTGAAAAGTAGTTATAACTAACTTTATGTAAAAGACTATTCTATATTACAACACTTCCCTTCAAGCTAGGAGGTGCAAAAATATTCAAAACCCCTAGCTTGGATAACAAATGTTCATGTTGTAGTCTAGATAACCCTTTGGTCAATACATCAGCTAGTGTTCTTTGGTATGAATGTACTCCACTTTAATCAGTCTTTTTTGTAATTTTTCTCTTATGAAATGACAATCAATTTCAATATGTTTGGTCCTTTCATGGTATACTGTATTAGCAGCTATTTGAATAGCAGCCTTGTTGTCACTGTAAACTTGAACTGGTACTTGAGCCTTAGTACCTACTTCTTTCAACAATCCCAGCAGCCATAACAATTCTGAAACAGTTGAAGCCAAGCTTCTATACTCAGCTTCAGCTGAACTTTTTGATATTGTTGTTTGATTCTTTGCCTTCCATGATATCAATGATCTACCAATCTTAACCATATACCCTGTCACAGACTTCCTAGTGAGTGTACAAGATGCCCAATCAGCATCACAGAATGCAGTAACTTGTCCATCTGAATCACTTGCCAATAACAGTCCTTGACCAGGTTGTTTCTTTAGGTATCTGATCACCCTTAATGCAGCATCCAGATGAGACCTTTTTGGTTGCTGTAAAAATTGACTCAATGTCTGAGCACTGAATGATATATCTGGTCTTGTCATATTCAAATACAACAACTTGCCTATTATCTTCTGATATGTTGTTTGATCAATCAAAGAATCATCTGATTCTGCTTTCTTCACATGCTCATCATATAGTTTAGATGTTAGTTTGACATTGATGTCAATAGGTGTTCCTGCAGGCTTAGCTGCTGTCAATCCAAACTCAGCTATAAGTTCCAGTGTATACTTCCTTTGATGCATCAATATGCCAGCTGCTGATCTGGTAAACTCAATGCCTAGAAAGTATTTTAATTCTCCTAAATCTTTCATCTTGAATGCTTGTTGTAGTGCCTTTTTTGTGTCTTCTATTAGTTTAAGACTACTGCCAGTAATTAGCATATCATCAACATAAACCAACACTAATATAGTTCCCTCTTCTGACTGATTAATAAACAAGGAATAATCATGTTGGCTTTGTTTGAACTTGAGATTGCTAAGAGCTTCAGTCAATTTTTGATTCCATTGAGCTTGTTTCAGACCATATAGGGACTTTGTTAGTCTACATACTTTCTCCCCCCGACCAACAAATCCCTGAGGTAGTTGCATATAAATCTCATCATCAAAATCACCTTGAAGAAAAACATTGAATACATCCATTTGATGAATATGCCAATGCCTAGCTGTTGCAAGAGAAACAATGGTTCTGACTGTCACCATTTTAACAACAGGTGAGAAGGTCTCCTTGTAATCAATCCCTTCTTGTTGAGAATAACCTTTAGCCACTAACCTTGCTTTGAGTCTCTTTATTTCTGCTGATGACTTGTATTTAACCTTATAAATCCATCTAAACCCAATGGCCTTCTTCCCCTTTGGTAGATCAGTAAGCTCCCAAGTATGATTACTTTCTAGTGCTTGAATTTCATGTTGCATGGTCTCTATCCATCTTTTATCTTGAACAGCTTCTAGATAAGACTCAGGTTCCTTAATAACAGAGGTGGCTGCAATATAGCTTTGGTATGCAGGAGAAAGATGATCATAACACATGTACTTTCCTAAAAAGTACATGACATCTTTGTTAACACTCAAGGACACAAAATCTTTCATCCAAGTTGGTTTGAGTTTCTGTCTAGTAGACCTCCTATGAGTAGTAAGACTTGCAGACTCTTGATTCATCTCATTATCTACCACATCACCAGTTGGAGATTGTTCTACCTCATCAACAGAAGACAATATATGAGTCTCATGAGACACATTATCATCATGAGACACAGTAGTAGAAGGACACCTGGGAATCACAGGATTTATACACTGTACATCACTACTTAGCATGTCTGAAATTTGCATAGGATCCACAAACACTCTTTCTTGTAATGAAGGATCTAATTTTGTAAAAGGAAACACATCTTCTCTAAACACCACATCTTTACTTGTGAAGAATGATTTATCAGTTAGATCAAGAAGTAGATATCCCTTTTGTAACTCTGAATAACCCATAAGTACTGCTGGTCTTGATCTAGGCATCAACTTATCATGTTCTGTTAGAAGTTTAGCAAAACACAAGCATCCTAGAGTTTTGACATGAGATATTGATGGTTTACTACCATACAACCTTTCATAAGGAGTATTAAAATGTAGAACACTACTTGATAACCTATTAACGATATATGCAGCAGCCAACAAACACTGACCCCAATATCTGATAGGAATATGAGCTTGAAGTCTTAAAGCTCTAGTAACTTCAAGTAAGTGTCTATGCTTTCTCTCAGCAACCCCATTTTGCTGAGGAGTGTATGGACATGATCTTTGATATAGGATCCCAAATTTTGTAAATAGCTTGTGACATCTTAAGTTTACAAACTCAGTACCATTATCAGTCCTCAACACTCTAACCCTCTTTCCAAACTGAGTTTGAACATATTGCAGAAACATTCGAATGGAAACACACACAACAGATTTATGTGAGAGTAAAAATAGCCAAGTTACTCTTGAAAAATCATCCACAATTGTAAGAAAATACTTCTTGCCATCAACAGTAGGTGTATTATAAGGACCCCAAAGATCAACATGAAGTAGCTCAAAACAAGCAGTACTTATAATGCTACTATTAGGAAACACATTCCTTGTTTGTTTAGCAAATGGACATAGAATGCACTTAGAAATGCTACATGTACTGTGCTTATTTACTGCAAACATTCTTGCAAGCACTGTGGATGATACATGACCCAATCTTCTATGACATAACACAATGTCTGTCTCCTTGACATCTTGAGCAGCAAATGCAGCCTCAACTTCCTTTTCTTGATCGTTACACTGAGTAGTCAAATGCTTTATTAGCAAGTACAATCCTCCTTCCTCCTTACCAACTTCTTTCACCTTCCCACTGTAGAGTTCCTGGAAGACACAAAAATGAGGAAAAAAGGTAACAGAACACCCTAGTTCCTTAGTAATCTGACTCACGGATAACAAGTTATACTTGAAATCAGGTATATGAAGCACATTTGATATAATACTCCTTGTTGATAAACTACAAGACCCAATGTGAGACATCTGAGTAGTAGTACCATTAGGTAGATATACAGGCTTAGATACTTCAAGTTCATGCACAGTGTTGTTAGTCAACATATTCAAACTAGACACCATATGATTCGTTGCACCAATATCTATAATCCACATGTTACTGTGTTCAGAAACAAAGGATGTTTTACCTGTATTGTTTGCAGTATTACACACAGAAGTTGTAGGCTCAAAATTTTGTTGAATCATTTTTAGAATGTGATCATATTGATCCTTTGTAAATGTACATCCTTGAAGCAACTGTTGAACCTCTTTCTCTGCTGGACTCACTGTTCTATTAACACTGGGAGTCTCTGATGAAGATTGATACTGCTCAGATATATTTCCCCATCTTGGTGGAGGAACATTGGTGTTCATCCCATAAGTGAGATTTGCATGTGTTAACCGTGTCTGACTGTAGTTGTTACTACCAGTATTACCATATGCAGGAGAAGTTCCTTGCACTTTTCTTTTGGACTTAAAATCAGGAAGATAGCCTACAATCTTGTGACAAAATTCTTTGTTGTGACCCTTACATTTGCAAAAATCACATATCAACAATGTATTCCTTTTCAATTTCTGACTTACATTGGAACTGCTACTTGCTTTAGAATAAAGAGCAACTGACTCTAATGCAGCTGGAATACTATTAACACCACTCACTACAGCCTTTTGACTTTCATCACCAACTATCATAGCATAGGCATAGTTAATTGATGGTAATGGATCCATCATCAATATTTGACTCCTTGCTTGATGATAGGAGTCATTTAAACCCATTAGAAACTGGTACAACTTCTGCCTATTCATATGAGCAACAAAACCTTTGGATATTTCACAGTTACAACAAGGAGATGGCACCAACAGTCCAAACTCATCCCACAAGCTTTTCAGCTTTGTATAATACATAGAAACAGAAACAGTACCCTGCAGCAGTGAAGCAATATCTTTGTGTAGACTATAAGTTCTAGAGCCATATACTCTATCAAATCTTTCTTTTAGATCAGTCCAAACATCAAAAGCAGTAGAAGCAAATGCAATACCACTTAGTAAACTCTTGGATACAAAATTCATTAACCATGACAAAACAATAACATTTACTCTTTCCCATTGCCCCAACATTTCCTTACCAAACATCTCCTTTTGAGCAGTTCCATCAATCAAACCTTTCTTATTTCTTCCTAGTATAGCTATCTTAATAGATCGACTCCACAAAGTGTAATTCTCAACACCAAGCAACTGAAATGAGATAATACTCATACCACTAACATTAGTAGGATTAAGAAACAAAGGATGGTTATAATTGATACCTTACTCTGCCCAGAACTGACTTGTGAAGAATTATATGCACCTGATCTGTTTTGAACTGAATCTGCATTTTCACCTTCAATTGCCATTTGAGATTTGGAAAACAATGATTCGACTGTAATTCAACAAACTGGAACTTAAAGATCTTTCCAACAAAAAACTTGTAACACTTGTGAATCTGTGAATCAGTAACTGATTCCTTGATCTTGCGATTTCTCTAAAAAATAAAACTGTGAATCTATGAATCAACCGTGATTCTTTGATTCTGTGGATTCTCCAGCTTCATCAGTGTTTACTGAGAAGCACAAGCTCTGATACCATGTTCGTTAATGAAGGAAGCTTCATGATGATAAGAAGAAGAAGAAGAAAAACAGCTAAGAGATAGCTAGGAAGAAGAAGAAGAAGAAGAAGGAAGAGTAGTATTTCCTGGTGTAAAAATGTGTGTTACATGTACAAAGAAGAGCTGTATATATAACTCTTTACTTTACCAAAATACTAACAACTTTGTAACTAACTATTTGAAAAGTAGTTATAACTAACTTTATGTAAAAGACTATTTTACCCTTTCTAAATTCTACAACTTTTCTATATTACAACAAAAAGTGAACATATTGGTTTAACAATCTGTTGATATTTGATACATATCGTATTTTGTGTGCGTGCTTATGTCTTAAAGTTCTTACCCCACATTTAATTGTCTATGAATAACCATTTTAAAAAATCTAGGTATCTATAAAGTGAGTCTGCACGACCTAGCAATTTACTAATTTTAACTTTTCGCCTAAGTGTGAAATAAGTACCTAACGTGTTCCAACAAAGCAGTAAGGACAATAAGTAAAAACACAATATTCTTACGTGAAAACACCCCACTCAAAAAGTGTAAAAATCACAACCTGTTTAACAACAAGATTTACCCCAACTTCACTAATCAACTATGATCCTTCACAGAAATAGATTACAAACTTTGCAACATACCCTAACTTCAAGTTATGGATTTAGATTACAACTCTTGTAATCCTAGGAACTAACTCTAATTCCTAACCTTCAACACAAACCTCCAAAGATATGTATTCCCAACTCTTGGAGTTATCACAACTTGAAAACAACAAACTTAATTCAATTTATAGCTCACTAAACTAAGATTACATCAAGACTCATTCACAAAGAAAAACTCATAACACACAAAGTTGACCACAATCCAACAATGATGGCCTTGGAAGATTTGGAATTATCGAGGGCGGCTCATACTTGGAGATTCATTAACAAAAAGATGCTTAAGTGAAGTATGAGTACCAAAATATGAGGTACCCAGTAGGAATCTTAGACTAACTAAGATCAAATAGAAATTGTATAAATAAAAAAGGCACGATAATTCGAACAGTACAATTCAACAGCTAACTAGAAACATATCAGGCACTACTGACAGTGAAAATAATAAAATAATGAGCATTCGATATCCTAAACAAGTAAATCACACTTAGAAACATAATGCAAGATGATGCATAAGAGTAGATTTCCCACAAAATCCCTCTTTAATAATGCTTCCTCGAGTTGATCAGTATAATAATAAAACAACCCAACCTTTAATAAAAGAAATCGTAGAATTTAATTTGCTTAACACAAACGTCTATTTTGTGCAGAATTTTTATAAAATTAGCATTGTCCTTGAAATATGCAAACCTCCAAGGTAAAACATAAATTTTCAAGTAAATATCTCTTTAGGACGAAAGCCCTATCAAATGGTGTAAATCCTTTCAAAGTTTCCAGTCTCCTCAAGTGAAACTAGTTATATTCTCCCTTAGTCAGTCCAAAACAAGTAAAAATGGTGACAAACCCATGAAAAGGTCTCAAATATAAGCTTCTGTCATTTCTAATTGAAAGCATGCCAAACACAGATGTAGTGTATGTGAGTGCATACTAAACACAATCAGTTCATTCACATTATATGAGTGCATACTAAACACAATCACTTCATTCACATTATAGTCACACCACACAAAATAATAGGGTAGACTCCTGTCACAGTTCTATAGTACTAACCTGAAACTCCAGCAAGTCCAAATCTTATGCACAAGTCCACAACATGATAATAACACAATTAAAGCTAAAAACAATTATTTAAAAAAAAAGGTAGACAACCATGCTACAACAATTTAAAGCACAAAAATCTAAGTTTTTAACTACCTATATTCATTGAAAGGATCCTATACCAGTGAACCAAGACTAAGGCTAACCTTAACTAAGGAATCACAGTTAAAATTATAGTTTAAAGTCTTGAAAATAGCCAAAATGTGACCAAGGAACATATAAGCCTAAAATTTATATCCTACAACCTTCCTACCGGTCATGCAACTTATTTCATATAGAATCTTACAAAGACAAGTCTAAACAAGAAAATCATAACCTACCTCAAGGCTGAAAACACATAAGCACACAATAACTTTGCAAGATAGGCACATAATCTCCCCCTTGGGAGTAAGCCTGTAGAAACTCTTCTGAACATCATTCATACTAAAGACAACTTCAATAGACAAGAAATCTGAAATTTACTAAAGCATAAAACACATACAGGTAGCAAAATTAGTGTCAGGATCGAAAATAAGCAGGTGTATATGCGGAAGCTAGCAACGCAAATCTCGAAAGACCATAATAAGAAGACGAGAAATATACCAAAAGACACAAAGATTTAACGTGGTTCGGTCAATCGACCTACGTCCACAAAGGAGATGAGCAATCCACTATAAATATGAGAGTACAAAATATAGAGGGAAACAACCTCAACCAATTCACTCAGAATACATGGGAGGTTCACACAAGTGATAACGTATCAAGCTTGTGACCCACAAATTCTCCCTCTAACCAAAACTCTCAAAGCCCTTAAGACTATATTGTGAATGCTGATTAAGTTAGAAGGAACATGGCTCTATTTATAGAGTCCTAAACCTTTTCCTACCAAAAAAGGATTAGTCAATTCAAAACCTTTTCATAAGAGGAAAATCTATTTATGGTAAGAAATCTTGGCAAATAAAACCCAACAAATCTCCCCCTTGGCCTGAATTTCTGACAAAATAAATTTGTCCACCTTCTTGACTTAATCTTCTACAACTTGCTTCTCCTCTCCATAATCTCCTTTGCAAAATTTATGTCTCAACACAGAGAACCTCTCTGAAACAATTTCTCCAACAAAATCTTCATTACTGTAAAAAAGGTTGCGTCTAGAACTATACCCGTCAAGATGAACATCTTCTTCTAACCTGGTTCAACCATCGATTATCGAACCACTAAACCTGACTCCATCATTGAATATAGCTCTGATACCACTTGTTAGGATCTAAAAATAAGCAGGTTTAAATGCGGAAGCTAGTAAAGCAAACCTCGAAAGACCACGAGTAAGAAGACAACGAGAAATATACCAAAAGACACAAAAATTTAACGTGGTTCGGTCAATCGACCTACGTCCACAAAGGAGATGAGCAATCCACTATAAATATGAGAGTACAAAATACAGAAGGAAACAACCTCAACCAATTCACTTAAAATACATGGGAGGTTCACACAAGTGATAACGTATCAAGCTTGTGACTCACAAATTCTCCCTCTAACCAAAACTCTCAAAGCTCTTAAGGCTACATTGTGAATGCTGATTAAGTTAGAAGGAACATGCCTCTATTTATAGAGTCCTAAACATTTTCCTACAAGAAAAAGGATTAGTCAATCCAAAACCTTTTCCTAAAAGGAAAACCTATTTATGGTAAGAAATCAGGGCAAATAAAACCCAACAAATCTTCCCCTTGGCCTGAATTTCTGACAAAATAAATTTGTCCACCTTCTTTACTTAATCTTCAACAACTTGCTTCTCCTTTCCATAATCTCATTTGCAAATTTTATGTCTCAACACAAAGAATCTCTCTAAAATAATTTCTCTAACAAAATCTTCATAATGTCAAAAAGGTTACTGCTAGAACTACACCGCCAAGATGAACACATCTTTCTAACCTGGTTCAATCATCGATTATCGAACCACTGAACCTGACTCCGTCATTGAATCTGGCTCTAATACCACTTGTTAGGATCGAAAATAAGCAGGTGTATATGCGGAAGCTAGCAATGCAAATCTCGAAAGACCATGAGTAAGAAGACAACGAGAAATATACCAAAAGACACAAAGATTTAACGTGGTTCGGTCAATCGACCTACGTCCACAAAGGAGATGAGCAATCCACTATAAATATGAGAGTACAAAATACAGAGGGAAACAACCTCAACCAATTCACTCAGAATACATGGGAGGTTCACACAAGTGATAACGTATCAAGCTTGTGACCCACAAATTCTCCCTCTAACCAAAACTCTCAAAGCCCTTAAGACTACATTGTGAATGCTGATTAATTTAGAAGGAACATGCCTCTATTTATAGAGTCCTAAACTTTTTCCTACCAAAAAAGGATTAGTCAATTCAAAACCTTTTCCTAAGAGGAAAACCTATTTATGGTAAGAAATCAGGGCAAATAAAACCCAATAATTAGGAGGTCACTCTTTATCTTCTATCGATTGGAGAGCATAAAACATATTCTTTTTTTGAGCACTCTCATCCGGACCACTAGAGGCAAATTTCTTACCATATCTTCTTATAGCTCATGTCTTTGTACAATCTTTCATCTTGTGACCACTCTCACGACAACTAAAACAACCCTCTCTACCGAACACACCTAGCACAATTGGGCCATATGGACTCATTACTAATCCCTTGTGGCCTAGGGGTACACACCATCTCATCATTATGTTAAGGAGCATTAGAAGAGCCTTGTTTGTAAAGTTTTTGTCGATTCCTAGAGCGACCATGTCCATCAGACCCATCATGAAAGGACTTATTATTATCCATCCTATACCTCTTTTTCTCCCTAGATTTTTTCTCCTGTAGTTTATATTCCTCCATTTGTTAAGCATACACCATAAGAAGTGTGATATCTATATCATCATGGAGCATTGTTGTATGACATTCTTTTGCTACTATGGCAGACACCACTGTCAAAAACTTACTCATCATATTCCTCGACTTACTACCATTGATGTAGCATACTTAGACAATAAAGTAAATTTCAAGGAATACTCGTGAACACTCATACCACCTTTCTTAAGCTTGATGAAGTCTTCGACCTTAGCTTCCCTCAACTCTTGTGGAAAGAACCTATCAAGAAATGACTTCTTAAACATCTAACCAATCTATGAGACCCGCTTCTACTAGCATACCATCTTTCCATTGTTCATACCATATTTCAGTAACATCCTTCAATTGATTAGCGACTAGTTCTTCTTTTTCTACCGTAGTAACTCCCATGATAGTAAGCACCTTATAAGTCTGCTCTATAAACCCATTAGGATCCTCTTCCATTTTGGAGCCACTAAACACTAGAGGTTTATCCTAAAAAACACTCTCACTCTAGTAGCAGCAATCCCCCTTAGTGGGTTCGCCGGAGCTACTACTTCTCTATTGGCTTAGGCCTTCATGGCTTAGTCCAACACTTTAAAGTCCGACCTGATCTCCACATTCGACATATTCGAAGGATAAATTGGATCTTGAGGAGGAGCTTTGTGTGGAACTTGGAGAGGAACCTGTTGCTCCACAATGCCTTCTTTATCTCTCCTAACATTTGCCCTTATATTAGCCATATCCTGAAAATCAACGGGAACAGATTAGAAGAAGGACCTACTAGAGCTAAACTCTATGACACGACTTAGAGAATGAAGAAATGAGATTTTCTGAGCATCCAATAGTCTCCTATTCATAAATGTGGCGCACTTCACATTTAGGAAAAGACTCTACTAGACGTGGTTTGAGACAATTCTAGAACTATTCTAAACCTTGTGCGTTGATACCAAGTTTGTCACGACCTAGGGGTACACACTTGAAGTAATACATCGTACTTGACCTTGAAAGGGTCTCGTACGATCCCTTAGTACATCATAACATAAGATAATAGAAAAGTACGAAATATTTAAAACTTTATCCATACAATTGAAATCTTCTATAAAAGCAAGCAGAAGTCTTACTACACTTTTGTCTCAAACCATCTAAACTTAACTTGAATTAAAATCTTTGGGACACCTCTAGGGCTGGCAAGGGGACGGGGATGGGGACTGGGGGACAGGACGGGATAGGGGACGACACTTGGGGGATTTGACGGGGATCGAGATTGGGGGACAAAATTATGCCCATCCCGTCCCACTATATATATGGGATGGGACGAGTTTTGATGGGATGGGACGAAGATTTTTTATTTTTTATATACTTATTTATTTATATTGAAGTTATATGGTATTGAATAAAGTTTTTTGTTTATTGGTAACCAAATTTTGATTTTTAGCTAATAAATAATGCTTAAGTTTTCAAATTTCAAAATTAACTTTCAAATTTCATATTTCCAATTAAAGTTTCAAGTATCAACTTTGAAATTTGAGAACTTCAAATTTGTATGTTAAATATTTTAAAGTAATTTAAACTTGAATTTCAAATGTCAAGTTTTGATTTTAAATTATGTACTTTAAAGTTTCAAATTTCAAATTTCAAGGTTCAAGTTTAAAATTTCAAATTTGAGAAGTTCAAATTTGTATTTTAAATATTTTAAAGTAATTTAAACTTGATATTTCAAATGTCAAGTTTCGATTTTTAAATTAAGTATTTTAAATTAGTTTAGTATATATGTAAATATGTATGTATATATTAAAGTTAAAATGCAGACTTGAATAAAGCCTTAAAATTTATTCAATAAAATTTAATTGCAACTTCAAACTTAGAAGTTATAGTTTACAATTTGTAGAGTAACTAATCTACGCAACCACCTTCTAGGAAGGGTTCTGTTTCAATAAGTTCTCATATGTAAAACTAATATTTGTTACAAATATTAGATGAGTAACTAATTTACGCAGGTACCTTCTAGGAAGGGTTATGTTTCAATTAGTTCTCGATGTAATCTAGTATATGTTTTCTCCTTTAAAATTCAATTCTAATTGTCGCAACATATCGATGGTGACATCCACCGGTGTTGAAAAACTTGCAAGAAATTCTTGTGACACTAATTCATTATCACTAGATTCAATTACCGCTTTAACCCAAGCTGCTAATTTGGAATTTAATTTTGGCAAATTATCATTCCTCATCTTGGCATTGGCCAAGCCTCTAAATATAATTGATGTTTCTAAACTTTCTTATGCCAATGAATGTCTGTGATTGCCAATTTGAAACCTTGATGCACTAAAAGAAGCCCTCGATGCAATTGATAATGATTGAATAGCTAGAACATCACGAACCATTTTGTTCAAAATTGAAAATGCAACGTTCTGCCTCCTCCACCATCCTAATAAATCTTCATTGTTATCTTTGTCTTCCACTTTTTCTAAATATTGATTAAGATATTCTTCAAAATCATCATTGTTAATAGAATTAAGACCAACAAAACCTCGCATATAAGTTGAAATTTGAGATTTACTTTTAAGATTAAAAGTTTGACCAACTTCTCCTTGAGTGTTTTTCGTAGTTCTACATTTTTCATACAAAATTTTTGCCTCTACTTTTGTGCTAGACTAACACGTTTCACAAGTTGAAATTTCTTCTGGTAAAATTTCTAAAGTATCAGAAAAAGTGTCAACAAGTGCTTGCACACCTCGTAATTTATAATCAGGATGAACTAAAGTACCAATTGAATAAATCTGAGGAATATGAAAAAATTATTTAAATTTTTTTTTCAATCATACCTTCAATTGAAACTCCTAATTTAACTATTTTTTATTTAGAAAATTGAATTGAAAGAGCACAAATATTTATTAATATTGATGAATAGTAGGATAATAAATTTCTAAAAACATGGTTGTAGCATCATAAAAAAGTCTTAAAAATTCTAATAGTTCATTATTTTCTTCCCAATCTTCATCACAAATAATATCTAATGGGTCAACATTATGAACATCAAACACCATTTTTATGGGTTTTTTTATATTGTTAAGCAACTGAAAGCATTTCGTAAAAAGAATTTCACCTTGTTTTAATATGTCTTGGAATTTTTCTTGGTGGCAATTCACATAGTAAACAACACTCATTAATCCTTAATTCTAGTAGCTTTATTAGCATGAAAAATCTAGGCAACATTATATTCAATTTCCATGCAACCACAATCAAATAATGAAATACCATCTTGTACAACTAAATTTAATACATGTGTTGTATACA
Source organism: Solanum lycopersicum (assembly GCF_036512215.1). Taxonomy (NCBI): domain Eukaryota; kingdom Viridiplantae; phylum Streptophyta; class Magnoliopsida; order Solanales; family Solanaceae; genus Solanum; species Solanum lycopersicum. Next base: position 6,526,465 of record NC_090811.1, read on the forward strand.
TATAACATGAAAAGTTGTATCATTAATTGGACATAATCTAACTTTTAAGATACTAGCAGCGTTTGTATTATTAGATTCATTATCTAATGCGACAGAAATTATTTTATCTATAAGCATGTAACAATCTAAAACACTTAATATATTTGAAGCTCAACATGCACCAACTTTTTCTCTACGCATTCTTTATAACTTAAGATTTTTGTTTGCAAATTCCAATTATGATCAATTTAATGTGCTGTAATAGTTAAATAATCATGTCCATTAACACTACGGCCCATGCCCAAAATTATAGACACTCTACAATCTAATATGCTAAACAAACAACGAATATATTGACATGTTTACCTTGATATACAAAAAACATCAGATTTAACAGTATTTCTTGCAAAACCTCTAAAAGCAGAATTATAAGTTTGTCGAATATATTCAATAAAACTTGGATTTAAAGAGAAACTATAAGTCAAACCACAAACATAAATCATTTTAGCTAAATTTTTGCGATCTCTTTCCTTCTTATATTTACGTTGTGTTGGTGGACCACAGGGGTTTGAAGAATCTAATGTTCCTTGAACCATGTTAGAAGCCCCTATCGATTCATTAAAAATAATATAAAAATTATTTATTGGAATTCCTTTTTTTCTACAGACTAATGTTTTAGCTTTGTTATATTGAATCGGCACACAAGATAACAAATGTCTATTTAAGCCCCCCGTCCCACCTTGACCCCCACCTTGTCTATGTTTAAAAGGTTGCTTACATTTATTACAAATAGAAACATTCTTTTCCTTATGGAAAGTCTTGCATTTCCACACAATAGAAGTTTTAGGGCTTTGATACTTCAGCTTCTCTCTTGTGGGAAGTATAAGGGGTGGTGCCCACAATTTTGCTCCGTTAAATTTGTAGTTTCATTTGGAACTTGTTTCATCGGACTAGTAGGTGTATCTTCTAATTTCTTTTTGTCCCAAATCAACTTCTACTTCTTCACTAAAATTTTCATCAAGATTAGGATTAATATTACCATAACGTCGTTCTAAACTTTCATGATCGAGTTGAAAGTTTGAATCAATAGCATAAGAAGTATCATCAACATAAGTAGAATCATTTAAATTAAATCTACTCTAGACATTGATTTAGATGAAGTACCACCACAATTACTCTAATTTTTTCCTTACTATTTTTTTATCAAAGTTAAATATTTTTAAAATAGCACCTTGTTCTTTCTCTTTTCCTTTACCGATTTTTTTTTTTGCTAGAACTCATATTTAATTATATATAAAATGTGATATAAAAATAACAATAGCAATAACATAAAAATTAAAGACGAAAAATAAATATAAATATTATGAAACGCACGTACCAAACGTCTTAAGCCGATTCTTGAAGCTTGTAGCTTGTTGTAAGTTGTAACTTGTAATTTGAAACTCCAATACTTATTAGCAAATATGAGATTTATATATATATCAATATACTATGAAAATTTAGAATTGGAATATATATATTATAATAATATGAGACTTAAATGGAATAAAAATTAAAACTTATAAGATTGAGACTTGAGAGAATATAGAAAATAGATGAGAAAAATGAGAATAGATGGTTTTGTAAGAAATAATAAGGAATAGAGGGGTATTTATATTATTAAAAATGACTTAAAGTGTAAATAAAAGTATTAAAAGTAGGGGATGGTAAGAGGTGTTGGGGAAGAGAAAAATTAAAAAAAAAATCCGTTGGGGGGTGGGGGGAGCCCACTAGCCATTCCCCAAATGGTTGGCAATGACTCAATTTTTTTAAAAAAATAAGTAGGGTATCCCGCAAAACCGGTCGGTTCATCCGGGCCAAATTGACCGAGACTGAATGGTGAACTGGCCCCTGACCAGTATCCTAACCCTCATTACCCCCAACCCACGAGAATCTAGGGGACCGGGTCCGGCGAGCTCGTTCTCGAACCGGTCGCGGGACGACCCTATCCCCTTGCCATCCCTAGACACATCCCATATAATAGTCTCATGACATGAAAATAAAATACTTGAAAGGAAATAGCTATTTTATCCTCAAAGCTATGAGTACTTACTAAATCTTCAACTCCTTTGCTCCTTAGAAACCTAGCCTCAAGATTGGAAGTCAAATCTCTGAACTATACATTTGAGGAGAATGCACTCAATGTATGCATTAGTACAAAATGTACTATATATGTCAGTTATCATAACATCATAAGAGCATAAAATCATAAGGGTTAGATGGTCAACATAATAGATAATCCATTACTTAATGAAACATCAACTATAAGCATAAGAGAGAATATTATAATCATAAGCAAAGTCTCCAAAATAATCATAATATAAAAATTATTCAACTCTTAGTCATTCATATCATAATAAGACCACTCTCATGTAACCTCAAATCATACTTGTGCAATGCATGAATGGTATTCCATAGTACCTTTCCTACAAATAAATCCCTTTAGGTCATCTTAATCATAGTCTATATGCATAGTCAAAAGTTATTATTTCCTGTCATAAGAGCATTACACTCCTAAGTAACCTCATAGCATACTTGTGCAATGCATGAATGACATCCCATAATACCATTCACACTAAGAATAACTTTGAAGTTACCATATTCACACTTACCATTCATTTGGTTTCATTCTTAGCTTACTTCATACAAGCAAGGGAACTATCACCTTTAGTTAATCATATCATGGAAGACAACTATAACAACCCAAGCTAAACCTACACCATATAATAAAACACTTCATAAGTTGTTTCAAGTCATACTTTTGCAATCCATGAATGACATTCCATACTACCATTCATACTAAATACCACCTTAGGATATCATACATATTGATTAGTTGGGGAAACAAGTCTTTCCTTTCTATTTTCTATTAGTCATTTAAGGTAATTATCTACTTAGTACAACACAAGTCATAGTACATGAATTCTGTTTTCCATTTCAAGGATACTAAGAATAGCACCCTAATAGGCTAAAGTAAACTAGTCACCTTACTAACATAACTATGTTATGCTAAACTAACTACCTTGGAAGGCACACTATCATGTAAGTTTAATATATAGGAAGAGTATAAGTGTTCCATCTTAGCTACCATGAAATAGTCTTAGCTAGACCAACTAAGCCATGCTACTTTTTCAAGCACACTATGATGCTAATGCAACCTACCCTTAGGAGTATGTATCCTTAATCCTGAGATACCATGAAATTGTCTTGGCCTAACCAAGTCATGCTATAATGAAGACCTCCTAGAATTCTAGTTCAACCTACCCTTAGGAGAGTATGTATCTTCAATCCTAGGCTACCATGACTATCAATAAATCAAGCTACCATGAAATGAATCTTACAATGCTAAGTCAAAATACCCTTGGGAGACTATGTATCCTCAATCCTAAGCTACATCTCACAATGCTAAGTCAAGATGCCCTTAGGAGACTATGGATCCTCTATCCTAAGCTACCAATCTTGGTCTTGTCTTACCAAGTCAAGCTATACATGAAGGGATCATATGTCAGAACTTCAACCTATTATAGTCCAGCATGCTTTGATTCATCTTAGGTTATTAAGTCTTTCAACTTGGAATCATTCTATATGAGAGAATCTTGTAGCTCCTAGAACACATATGTCAAAGTGTGTAAGTGAGAACATGATTTCAACAATACACAATAAGATCACATTGTATTGGCCTTACTCTCAAAGCTCGAACATTCATGACTTTGAGCCTTACTCTCAAAGTTTTACTTCTTACAATCATCATTCATACCTAGATTTCAAGGCTTTCGAATCACATTCTTCATTAGCAGGGATTTTACTCATAATTGATCATAAAGGTTCAAATCCAACTTTACTAGTCATGATACATCACATTCACTATAATCTAATTCAATTCATGTCTAAGCTAAGACTCATTTTATAATACTCAAGTATGCTACAAGGATCTTAACCGTCCAAAATGACGTTAGGGTAAAACTAAAGGCCAAGTGGCTCCAAATATCGAAATGCTATGAAAATCATTAGTCTAAACCTAAACCAAAGCAAAAAAAAATCTTAAACATTCAACAATGACAACAAATAAGGCCAGCCACAAGGTAAGGATGATCACATATCACAACTAGCATGCATCTAATCCTAAAATCACGGTATTATCCTAAAACATGAATTCTAAGCAAAGTAACATGATTAACAAGGTACCCACCCCGATTTCTCTCAATTTAAAATTATTTCAATTATTTGAGATAAATCTAAGGAATACAAATTCGTAGTCTATCTTTAGGCCGACCACATATACTCTAAATCATATCAACGAAGCTTAACCTTTCCGCACAACCTCTGAACACTGCCATATTATCAAAACTAGAATCACAATAATAATATGGTCACTTAGACATTAAATTTACTTAAAATGGACGCAAATCAACTTTGGAATCAAAATAGGAACAATGGGACTTGCACCAAATTTTTTGGAAATGACTCCATCAAAAGGCCCTAAACAGTACCCCAAACTCTTTTTCCGAAATGGAACATAATTTGGACTCAGAATAGTGGGAACCAACACATGTAACAACATCACCTTTAAATAAGAAGATGCAAGCTAAGTTAGCCTACAGATCACGAAATATACCTCAAACAGAGAACCCCCAACTCTTCCCAAACACTCTAATGCATATCCCCAATCTCCCTAATCATAACCTACTTCGAATCGCTAAATTTGAGATAACATGAAGGAGAAGTTGCAGTGTTATATTGAGGAACGGAGGTGATCGCGTCTAGGTATTCTAAGACTAATTAAGGTGTTGTTAAAGTGTATGGTCAAGAAAAGGTGGGCCTTCCTATGGTGATTCCCTTGACGCTAAAGCGCACGCGGTTACACCAATTCCAGGGAAACTTATGCAGGAGGGCACGAGCTGGACAAACTCGCTAAAGTAGTTGTATGGCTTCTAAAGAGATGACTCATTAAGTGAGCCTGGGCCACTAAAGCAATAGTCGCTTGGCTGGTCAAGTCCTCTAAAACGAAGCCATGGATGCTAAAGTGAGGGCAACTTATGTGATGCTAGGGACGCAATAGCAGAGGCACTAGCATCAAAAACCACAAAATTTTAGCTAATCCCTCTATCCACATGAACGATCATTTTACACTAAAATTGACATTCTAAGTCTAACTAAACCGACACAATTCTTGTCTGAACATGTTTATAAAAAAATGTTGAATAAGGTCAAACTTAGTCCAAAGTTTAAAAATAAAAATACATAATGGGACAAACCCGCTCCGAAAGTATTGGGACACAAGTGGACCATGCCATTTATTGAAATTAACCCTTTCGGAGTTAATGAATCAAAATTGCGTTCTGAGGCTGTCTTCCTAAACTTTCAATCGAAATCAACCATCAGGGTTCAAAAAATCCAAACACATAGAATTTTGTATAAAAACAAACGAATGACAATTTTATCAAACTATCGATCTCAAAAAATTATAAATGACTTGGGGTTGCTATAAATATACTCTAATCAAAGAAAGGAAGACATTAACATATAAATAACTTGGAGAGTCTTAACAACATCCACTACTAAAAGGATCCACAAAATTAAGAGTTAGTAAGTACCTGAAGGCTAAAAAAAGTTGGGGAACTACTTTAACAACTCATGACTAGTCTGCCAGGTAGCCTCCTTAACTGGGTGATTCCTCCAATGGACCTTCTGTACCACTCCAAATATCCATAATCTTATCTAGAGTCTCACATTATTAACTAGTCCTTTTAACACTTTTTAAGGCCTAAAATAATGTATATAAATCATTTAAGAAGTTTTAGAGTCAAAATGTCAAGGAACGTCTATGACATCCGGTGAATTGTGAAATATACACTAGTGTACCTTGGCATGTTTCGTGGGGTTTTAAGAGTCAGGATTCAATGAAATTTAGTATAAAGGTGTTAAACATGTGCTAAAGTGTTCTTAGGGTAGAAAAATTTAGGTATTAATCCCCAAGGCCACCTTAAGGGTCCTTGGAGAGGACCCTTCAATTTGATCAAAAGCTGTCGATTGGACAGTGGCCAAACGACGGATTAATTGACGAGTCATCGGTAGGTCTACCGCCTGTCGATGGAGGTCGTTGATAAAGACTTAGTAATTTTAAAAAAGGTTCAAAAAACAAACTCTCTGAACTCATCAAAGGCTTGCGAGCACGGGCCGTCGATGGAGCTATGGTTCGTAGGTCAGGGAGTCATCATTTGGTCTGCGTTTCACTGTTAAAATTTTATTTAAGTCATTTAATTAGTTAGTTGGTTAGTTAAATAATTAATTATAATGTAGGGGTCTAATTAAGTTAATTAAGGGACCATATAAGTACCTAACATATTAAACTAACCTAACTCACTTCAATTCCCAAACACAAAATCCTATTCATCCTCTCTCTCTATTCCCCAAGACTCCGTTAAAGATCAATTCAAGGTAACTAAAGCTCCAAGATTCAACTTCTTATCCATAACTCTTCAATAATAGCTAAGTTATGGGAAATCTTCACCTTTGGATTTCCTTTCCCCAAAGGGTTCTGCAAATTTGATTTCCAAAAGTTGAGAAAACATGGGTTTCATTCTTAATTAGAAATTTATCTTTGCATTAAAAAGAGACCAAAAAAGAGACCTCAACAGTAGGTCAGTAAAATGCAGGTCACTTTTTTAAAGACACCTCATGAGGTCGCCAAACGGAGACCTCACGAGGTCACCAACAAATTGTCAGATATTTTTAAAAAAAGAGACCTCATTGATGTCACTATTGTATTATTTAATTTAATTTTATATTTTTTATATAGAGACCTCATGAGGTCACTATTTTATTATATTATTTAATTTTATATTTTAATAAAGAGACCTCATTAGGTCGCTAAGATATTATTTAATTTAATTTTATATTATTTTAAAGGAGAGACCTCATAAGGTCTCTTTTCTGCATTTATTTTTTAGCAACCTCGTGAGGTCTCTATAATGAAATTTATGAAAAATATAATGCAAAAAAGAGACCTCATGGGGTCTCTTTTATGCATTTATAAAATATAAAATGTTAAATAGAGACCTTATGAGGTCTCTATAATGAAATATCTGGAAAAATTAATGCAAAAAAGAGACCTCATGAGGTCTCTTTTTAGGAAAAAAACTGACAGCTAATTATTATTTATGCGGCTTCTCATCACCTGTCATTTTAATTCAGTACCCAAATCAAGCTCAAAGAGCTTCCAAAAATCAATTGAAGCAATACATTTACTAAATATTCTCTTATCAAATCAATTGCAACTCACTTCAGCATAATTATATATTAAACAAAACCATGATATCCATAAGTTATATAATACATTGCAATGTTATCATGTATTCACAAACAAATAATTCTCATCACAAAATTATAAAGTTAACAAAATTATCCATAAGTTCACTTAGATTATGTATCACAAGTCTAAACTTCACTAATGTGGTAGTGTGTTTCCCACATAATCATCACTTTCTTCATCACTACAGGACTCATGTGTCATATTTCTTTGTTGACCATACATTGGATATTGAGTAGGTTGAGATTGACGAGGGAAAGTGACATCAGCAGAACAAGGGGCAATCCCTCCTGAAGCAAGTAATGAATCAAATTGAGCCTTAAGACCCGCAAACTGTAATTCCAACCGCCTTTCCCTAGCCCGTGATTCTTCGGCTTGGCTAGATAGCTCAACAATCTTTTTCTCTATAGCCAAATTTTTCTTCATCGATTAGTCATGATCTGAAATTTTTAGGCCTTCAAACTCATAAGAAAATTCACGAAAGGTTTTATGCGGCATTTCATATGCATACCCATATCTACTCGGCCCACAAGTCAAGTCTAACCAAACTCTCTCATCCTGTTCTTGAGTAAGTGGCATACCTCGATTTTCTTCCGGCAGAGTTTGTTGTAAATCCTCCAAAGCTTGAAGATATAGATTCTAAATTGAATGTTATCATATGAGAATATAAATTTAGAAAATAAGTAATTATTTTTTAAAATTATAGGCTTACATAAGTCACTTCAGCTCGCGGTTCAACTCACACGTCTGCTTAAATCTTGGATCATATTTCCAATGCACAAATAATTTTGCCCAATCCTCCGGTAGAACCCAACTAGGTTTGTTATTATCTCTACGAGCTTTATTAAACAAACTAGCAAGAGTATGCGTAGCTTTCTTGTGAAAGTTTGCAAAAATTTTGGCCTCATGTTCCGGACGCCAAGCACATTTTTCCCTTAATACTAACACGATAGTTACAAATTTAACTTATTAACCAACTTACCAAATTTCTAAGTCTAATTAATCTAGTTTTAACTAAATTCTAATACTATAGTAACAAGTTTAACTTATTAACCAACTTAACAAATTTTTAAATCTAATTAGTTTAGTTTTAACTTAATTCAAACACTTATAGTCACAAATTTAACTTATTAACCAACTTAACAAATTTTTAAGTCTAGTTAGTTTAGTTTTGACTTAATTCTAACACTATAGTAACCAATGTAACTTATTAACCAACTTAACAACTTTCTAAGTCTAACTAGTTTATTTTTAACTTAATTTCTTATACTATAGTAACAAGTTTAACTTACCAAACAACTTAACAAATTTCTAAGTTTAATTAGTTTAGTTTTACCTTAATACTAACACGATAGTCACAAATTTAACTTATTAAACAACTTAACAAATTTCTAAGTCTAATTAGTCTAGTTTTAACTAAATTCTAATACTATAGTAACAAGTTTAACTTATTTACCAACTTAACAAATTTCTAAGTTTAACTAGTTTAGTTTAACCTTAATACTAACACTATAGTCACAAATTTAACTTATTAAACAACTTAACAAATTTTTAAGTCTAATTAGTCTAGTTTTAACTAAATTCTAATACTATAGTAACAAGTTTAACTTATTTACCAACTTAACAAATTTCTAAATCTAACTAGTTTAGTTTAACCTTAATTCAAACACTATAGTCACAAATTTAACTTATTAATCAACTTAACAAATTTTTAAGTCTAATTAGTTTAGTTTTGACTTAATTCCAACATTATAGTAACCAATGTAACTTATTAACCAACTTAACAATTTTCTAAGTCTAACTAGTTTATTTTTAATTTAATTTCTTATACTATAGTAACAAGTTTAACTTACCAAACAACATAACAAATTTCTAAGTTTAATTAGTTTAATTTACCTTAATACTAACACGATAATCACAAATTTAACTTATTAACCAACTTAACAAATTTCTAAGTCTAATTAGTCTAGTTTTAACTAAATTCTAATACTATAGTAACAAGTTTAACTTATTAACCAACTTAACAAATTTTTAAATCTAATTAGTTAGTTTTAACTTAATTCAAACACTATAGTCACAAATTTAACTTATTAACCAACTTAATAAATTTTTAAGTCTAATTGGTTTAGTTTTGACTTAATTCCAACACTATAGTAACCAATGTAACTTATTAACCAATTTAACAACTTTCTAATTCTAACTAGTTTGTTTTTAACTTAATTTCTTATACTATTGTAACAAGTTTAACTTACCAAATAACTTATCAAATTTCTAAGTTTAATTAGTTTAGTTTTACCTTAATACTAACATGATACTTACAAATTTAACAAACAATTATGTCTAAAATTTAAATCTAAGTGTCAACACTAGATGGACACAAATTGATTTTCAAAAGAAAATCAATTGGGTCATCAATAGGATCAACTAGTGTTGGTACTTATGCTTAACAAATAATTATTTCTAAAATTTAAAGCTAAGTGTCAACACTAGATGGACACAAATTGATTTTCAAAGAAAATCAATTTTTTCATCAATAGGATCAACTAGTGTTGGTACTTATGCTTAAACAATATATTATTTCTAAATTTAAAGGTAAGTGTCAACACTAGATAGACACAAATTGATTTTCAAGGGAAATCAATTTTGTCATCAATAGGATCAATTAGTGTTGGTACTTAAGCTTAACAAATAATTATTTCTAAATTTAAAGCTAAGTGTCAACACTAGATAGACACAAATTGATTTTCAAGGGAAATCAATTTTGTCATCAATAGGATCAATTAGTGTTGGTACTTAAGCTTAACAAATAATTATTTCTAAATTTAAAGCTAAGTGTCAACATATATTTAAAGCTAAGTATCAATATTAGATGGGTACAACACATACTATAGACAACAATTGTACTTCAACTTTATTAAATTTAGAATTACCATACCTTATCTCCTACTTTGATTAAATTAAAGAAGTAGTATAATCTTGTATCAACTTTTTTAGGTTTTGAGCTTCCTTAGTGGCCTAGCAAAAAAAAAAGGAAAAAAGTTAACACTAGAAAATAGAGTTTGAACTCAAATGGTGAAAATCAAGTATTTGATCTCATGTACTAACTTATTTTCAAAGAAAATCATGTATCCTATTAAGAGTTACGAAAGCCAACTAGTTTTACAAATTATTATTGATTGGGAAACTTTTTCAATATATATTTAAAACAAATTCTTTTAAAAATTTCAACGATAATCACATTGGGAATGATTAAATTAATAATACAACAGGGTAACATTCAATCGACTTGCTACTTTTTAATTATTTTAAGCACTTATAATTACGAAAACCAACTAGTTTGTTCAAAAAATTCACCTGGAGTCAAAGGGTTGGAAACGCCGACCACTGCTGCTATTGCACGACCCGACGGAGATGGAGGCGGCGCGGCCTTTACCTGTTGAGGCCCGACTGCAAATGGCGCGCAGAGATGGATGCAGCTGACTTTCTCGTCAGAAGAAGATGAAGGCGGAGATGGAGGCACGTCTGGAGATGGAGGCATGACTGGAGATGGAGAATATGAAGGCGGAGAGAGGAGATGGAGAAGTCTGGCGGAGAGGAACGATGAGAGAGAGAGAGGGACGATGAGAGAGAGAGAGGACCGATGAGAAAGAGAGAGGGAAGAAAGAGATAGATAAATTTGGCTAGGGTTTTCTTTTGTTTAAGAGACCTCATGAGGTCTCTCATTTTTTAAGTCTTTAATTAAATTAAATTATTATTTTTAATTTAACAAGTACAGACCCCGTGAGGTTTCTAATTTTATGAGAATTAGATAAAAATTTGAAAATTTTAAATAAGTCAGGTATAGGAAAAAATAAATTCATTAAATTGACCTCACGAGGTCTCTCCTACCTTAAAAAAAATTTAAAAAATATTAATTCAAATAGCGAGCTCATGAGGTCTCTTATTATAGACCTATTTTTTAGGTCTCCTTTTCTAGGTCTCTTTTTGGCCTTTTTTAGTAGTGAGAGAAATTGATGCTTCTTTGGGACTCAATGGGTGAAGATAAACTCATTGATGAATTTTACATATACCTTGATGAAACCCTATATTGGACTTGGATAAGAAGGATTGAAACACTTGGAACATTGGAATCCTTGTTTTTCCTTGGGAGTTGAGAGAAAATTTAAAGTTGGAGAGAATGAGAGTGAAAACAGTGGTTAGGGTCTTATCAAACCACTTATACCTCTTCAAATAAGTCTAAAATGACGAAATATAGAAATTAAACAGTAGGAAAAGACCCAGATAACCCTAAGAAAGAGTTATCGTACAACAACAACAATTACCTTCTGTGTTCTGTACATGCTTCTACGGATCGTACTTTCTATCTGTCAACCATTTAACGATAGTTAAGGTCTCTGATGAAGAACCACAAACCACTTTCATGACCCTTTGTTCCTTATACAACTCGTCAAACCTCCTCATAGAATAAGAGACTGGAAATTTTCCTCAATTCAAGTTACAACCCGTATTAACCACCCGTAAATCCCAAAAATATTGAAATTTCAAATTTCTAAATGATGTAACCATGGTACATATCTACAACTCGTGTTCCCTATTAAGATTTGTCTTGTAGGCTCGTGAAAGGGTCAAAGACTTTACATTTTTCCTATTTTCTAACCTTCACTCTACGAGCCATTCCACGACTTATACACTCAACCATGGACTGTATATCGAACTTATGAACACTGAGCCAACATTCCCAAATGCTAAGTGTAATCCATGAGGCATAAACCCTTTACGACCTATAGACCATCCTCATGAAACACTGCACCAGTGGGTTTTGCCCCAGATCTTGCAACCAATCAACTTCTTACTGACTTTTTGTACTTGTGAGGGGTTAATTAAATATGACTTAGGGAATCCTCTACCACATTGCCATTCCCGGGATGGTATATGATGTTCACATCATAATCTTTCAGTAACTCAAGTCATCAACGTATCATAGATCCAAATCCTTTTGCTTGAAAATGTATTGGATGCTTTTATGATCTGTGTATACGTATACACATCATATAATTAATGCCTCAATTTTTCAAGGCATGAATGATTTCGGTCAAATCTAAATCATGGGCCAGGTAGTTTTTCTCGTGATTATTTTAGCTATATAGAAGAATAGTTTACCATGTTGCATCAAAACACAATCAACCCCGATGCTTGAAGCAATAAAATAAACCACATAGCCCTCTGGACCCTCTGTTAAGGTCAAAACTGAGGCTAAAGTCCATCAATCTTTTTAACTCTTGAAAGCTTTGTTCTCAGACTACGGTCTTCTGAAACTTGTCTATTTTTTGAGTTAGCTTAGTCAAAGGTGTTAAAAGTGAAGAGAATACGTCTACAAACATCCTAAAATAGCTTGCTAACCTCAAAATCTACAAACTTCTATTAGGGGCATAGGTTAGGTCAAGTCTGTGCGACCACAATCTTCTTCATGTCAACCTGTATACCAGAATACAACCAAAAGTCACACTTCGAGAGCTTATCATACAATTTATGACATCGAAGTACCTGAAACACTTCTCCAAGAATGTCTCACTACTCCAACTCTAATTGTGAATATATAAGAATATCATCAATAAACATAATCATGAATGAGTCTAAGAATGGCATAATTATGTTGTTTATCAAGTCTATAAAAACTACTGACATTTGTCAATCTGAAATCCATTACAAGAAACTCAAAATAAACATATTTGATCTTGAAAGTTGTCTTAGGAATATCACTTTCTCGAACTCATACCTAATAGTACCCATAACATAAATCACTCTTTGAGAAATATCGGGCACCATATAGCTGGTCAAACAAGTCATCAATCCTTGACAGTGAGTATTGTTTCTTTATAGTAACCTTATTGAGTTGTCGGTAGTCATTACATCTATGCAATGACCTATCTTTCTTTTGTAGAAACAATATTGGTGCACCGCATGATGATGCACTTGGCCTGATGAAACCCTTACCTAACAAGTCTTTTAGCTACTCATTTAATCCTTAAATTATGCTAGTGCCATTCTATGCGGAGGAATTGATATTGGGTGGATATCTGGTAATGTATCAATAGCAAATTAATCTCCCATTTTAGGGAATATCAAAGAGATCATCCGGAAAGACATCTAGAAATTCATTAACAACAAGAATTGACTATAAGTTCGGTGGTTCTAGGTCAACATCCTGAACTCTAACAATATGATACAATGCAACCCTTAGCAATCAATTTCCAACCTCGAATATATGAAATAAATGTGCCCTTCCATGCTTGAAACACCTATCCTAGAATGTGAACATAGAAATAACAAGAGCCAGACAATCCAACCCATAATAATAATAATATCAAAGTCTGTTCTTGCTTTTATTTTTCTTTGTTACCGGCTCATTTAGGAATAGAATTGCATTTTCTTACTTTTGTTGATACTATCTCTTACTCTTGTACTCCTCTAATCTCATTTAATATGAAGATATTTGATGGAAATATAGTTTACGAAACAATTAAAAAAAATTATTCCTTAGCATCTCAAATCTGAATTGGACAATGCCAGAACATACATCTGAGTTGTTAAAGAATTGGGTAAGGAGAGGAGGCAACAAGAGTCGGAGGAGATGGTGAAGGTTAATACCATCATGTATATGGTGGTCAATTTGAAACGAAAAGAATGGTATATGTTTTGAAAATAGATTCAATTTAATCATAAAGTCAAATGGAATTATACAGTACTTTACTTTTTTTTTTTGTATGTAAACAGTTGTGTATATTAGATAGGGACCAGATTATAGATTTGATAGTAAGTTTGTAACTGACAATTTTTTATGATAGCCCTTAATGCTGAAAGAATAAAATTTTACCAATTTTCAAAAAAACTACTAAAGAATTTTTAATATGAGCAAAATGCACGTAAAGTATCAAAATTAATCTTTCAATGAGTGGTGGTGATAATTTTACACATCCTTTTTTCCCTTGAGGCAAGTTGCCAACACGGCAAACGACAAGCATCCAATAAAATGACTTTAATTTTCATTGCTGAAAGGGACTTTCTTTTTTGAAATCTTCTTTTTATTATCTATTTATATTTACATCTCTGTCCCTACTATAAATAAATATTTGTTAGTTTCTTAATACTTGTTATTTTATAAAATAACGCATAATTAATATGATTCATTCTTTTTTATCCTTGAGACTTATTAGCTTTAATATTATGCATTTGTCCAACATAGTAAAATAAAGTAATTAATTTATATTCATTGATCAAATTAAATAATAATAATAATAATAAACTAATTTGTGTTCATTCATTGAAAATTTGACTTTAAAAAACACTAAATAAGGGTATAATGATAAATTTACCTAATTTCTTAAGGGACGTAAAATTTAAAATAATGACATCGAAATAGGAATTGTGAGAGTATTTTGACAAAACGCTTTTAGCTAAGCTTCAATTAGCAATTTTCGTAATTCCAACTAGTATAATGGCCCACGATTTGCGTAGTTAAAAAATAATAATAATGATTTTTTAATAAATATTGTTAACATATCCTTAATGGAATATATGGATTTTTTTCATGTATATATTACTAATTTTATACATTATTTTATTAAGTTATGAATATAGATACTTGTATTAGATGTAAATGTAAATTTAAATGAATTGCATTTCTCATTAGTAAGTTCTTTAAATAGATGATATAGAAAAGAATATGTGTTCATGTGTATTTGTAATTGTAATACATAATTTTCTTAGTGCATTTCATTAAAATATTATGTATTTAGGAATTTTGATATATTTATTTAATTAATATCCTTTCACTTTTACTTATCATTGTTTGACTTGAAACATCCATTAAGAAAATACTAATAGATATAAATATTTTATCAAACTATCCATATTGAATGATGTTTAGTATAAAGAGTATGTACTGTTGAGGGTAAAACATGGAAAAATATAATTGTCTTTTCTTAATATGTCAAAGTGACAAGTAAAAATGAAAATTAATTTTAAAAATAGACGACAAATAAAAGTGAACAGAAAGAGTAGTAGAAATTTTGTCTTTTTAAAATTCATTCTTTTCAAATAATATACAAATGAAATTAGAAATAGATAAATTTAGTTGAAATTGAAAGAATATAAGAAACAAATAAGTGGGAATGATATCACAATAACAAAAGGATCACATTTTTTAAAAATGTATAACCAAACAAATTGATTGATGAAATTGAAAAGTTTGTCAAAAAGAATAATTATAAACTGTAAAAAAGATAGTATTATAATGCAATGTCTTAGTTCAAAATTACCCAAACAATTTCCTACCATTTATGATAAACCATTCAGATAATTTCATACAATTTGATGAAAGTAATATATTGTACGCTTATACGTGCATATTTTTAGAGGATTCGATGATTTTCAATTGGCACACGTAAGAACGTTTAGCAAATATGTATACTACAAAAAATATACAAAATAAAAAGATCTACAGAGGAAAACAAGATAGAAAACCTTACAGATTTAAAACGGAAAAATTATGAAAGTGATATTTTTATTGGAAAAAAATCTGATATATTTCTCAACTTTTTTATTTAACGCTTATATTTAATATTATGAAAATGACTCATATATATTTTTATCGTTATATAACTGACTCACATTTATATGATATTCATATCGTTTAAAAAGGAGCTCCCACATATCCTTTATCTAAAGAAAATACAAAAATAAGTTTTAGATTTTTTTTTTTATTTTTTAAAAAATTCATATAGGAGTATATATGATCTTTCTAGTAAAATTCAAGGTATATTTTAATCATTCATAAGTTATTTTTTGACTTATTTGATTATCATTATTTGATTTCTTTTTTTTTCGTTTATTCTTTAGCTTTAAGGAAAAATATTAAAATTATTCTTTTGCGACTAAATTGTAATTTAGTTTTTATATTTGCTAAAAATAATGGGGCATCTATATTAAATTTTATATGAAAATTAGTGAAAAATAAATAAATTTGACTACCGAAATAATAATTTAAATTAGTTGTTTAAATAAAAAAGTAAACAAATACATTTGAAGAGAATCAAATATACCCATATGGATTATATATTTTTTAAAAAATAATTAAAACATTATATTAAATTAAGATTATTGTTTTCACATATTAGAGGAAAGAGTATATGTGAGTCATTTGTATAAGAATATGTTTATATGTGAATCAGTTTCATAACAAAAAAGTATATCAAATCTAAATAGCAAAGTTACGGAGTATATTAAACCATTTTTCTTATTTCTATTAGAAAAACCTTGAAGACTAAAGATAAAATAGAATAAATATGTAAAAAAAATTTATCAAAAAAGAAAGGATAATCTAAAAACTAACTGAGCATAACATCAAATAAATCTTTAAATTGAAAAAGAAAGTATAATGTAAAAACTAATTGAGCATAACATCAAATAATTCTTTAAAGGCAAAAGTATTCGTTACCCCCCTGAACTTGAAGCTTTTTATTCAATGTACACCTAAACTTTATTTTGTTTCAATTACCCCCCCTGAACTTGCTTATTCATCCTACACGTACACCTTTTCTGTCCACTCAATATGATCGTGTTTACACGCGCACGACACCTGGATAAATATTTTGCCACCTAGATAAATATTTTGCCACCTAGATAATACCGACCTTCAAAATTCAGAAATCTTAAAATATCTGAAAGAAGCTTCTCCGTTTTGCTCTAAACCTCTCACGAAAGTGTAATCGACAGAGTAACGAGTAGATTTGTGCCAGTTGTAGTTCTGGAGTAAAGACTTGCTAGATTTCGGGAAGTGTTTGGTCGATTGGTCAATTTTCTGTAGGGTTGGGCATAAACACCGGAAAATCAAAACACCGTACCGAACCAAATTCTTTTGGTATTTCGGTTTCGGTTTTTCGGTTTTCGGTTCAATGTTCAGTATATGTTTTTATATTTTTTGGTATTTCAGTTCGGTTTTCGATATGTAATTTTGTGTTATTCGGTATTTCGGTTTACCGAAATATATTATATTATAATATATTTATATTATATTAATTATTAATTTTAAATAATAAATATTATAATTTTAAAATAAAAAAGTAAAAAGTAAAAGACTTTTTGATGTAACTATTTTTAGCCCATTAAGCTGAAAAATCAAACAAAAGAGTTTGTAAATTTTTAAAAGCCCAAACAATTTACAAAAATCGAAATAATAAAAATCGAACCGAACCGAAATATTTCGGTTCAGTATTGGGTACACAATTTACAAAAATTGAAAACCGAAAAAACCAAAAAAAAAACCGAAACGCCGAATGCCCACCCCTAATTTTCTTTGGATCTTGTCTGAAATTGTGTCTACAAGTAAGTGATTATCCACTCGATTTCGTGAAGGCTTGATGTATTGTTGTCTATTTTCTTTACTTTTTCATTCATATTTTGCCCTATTTTTCGTTTAACGTTTCGCCATAGTTTCCGATTAGGGGTCTAATATTTTTCAACTAGAATTTTCACTTAATGAATGTATTATTATGAAGTTTTTTACCTTATTCATGCATGAGCATTAAGGTGTCGATAATCCGTTTAAAAATTTAGGCTTTTTGGTAAAATTAATGTTCTAAGTATTAGGGTTTCTGGTATTGTTAAATGGTGGGGTATTTTATAATTTGTTTAAGTATATTGTGTGGGATGCCTATTGTATGTTAATGAGTAATACATCTACTAACTAAGAACCAAGTGTTGCTTATGTTTTGGTGTTATTATATATGCTTCGATTTTGTTGCTTGCATTGTACAATATATTGATTATTATTGTGGTTATAGGTTGACACTATGACTAATAAGTACCTCAATTTAAGGTTCAAATTTGGGGGTATCTTGGTGAGTGAGGTAGGTCCAGTATATGTTGGGGGTAGGACTGAATATGTAGAGAATGTGGATGAAGATCATTTATCAATTCCTGAATTTGCAGATTATGATAAGTGTTTTGGGATTAGTAAGTTAGGAAAAGCATATGCAGCTCCATCTCTAGGGGTTGATTTGGTGGAATTGAAAAATGACATGGACATTTGTAGCATGACATTATTTATGCATGATGGGGACACAATAGATATTTATGTGTGTGATAACACTATTCTGGATGATGTGGGTCCCAGTGAAGGTCAAATTAGTCAATCTTTGTCAAGTGGTTGAGTCTTTTAATTCACATGGGGAATCTCTAACTGCACAACCAAAAAATCAGATCTAGGGTTAGGTTCCTCTTCTTCCTTTCCAGCTACTGAAAGACTTGAAAATGATGGGGTTGCAAAGGTCGAACAAGAAAGTGATGATGATTATTCTTCAATAGATTGGAATGATACTGAAGAAGAAGTTGAACCAACTATCCAACAAGGAACTGAACCTTTTATTCAACAAGAAGTTGAGCCAATTACCCAAGAAAATGCAGAGGAAGACATAGACAGTGATTCTGTCTGTTCTGACCAGTCTATTGACTATGAAAGTGATGTGCATGAGGAGTTGGGAATTGTTAAGGAAGATGTGAGAAAACTTAGAGAAAGTAGGAGGAGAAAGAAAAAGGAAAAACTAAAAGGTTTTTTAGGTGAAGTTTGATTTGATGAAGGTTATGAGGATATTGAAAAAGGGAAAAAGAATTTCAAGGGTAAGCTAACAGAGGATGAGCCATACTATGACAGTTCTGACTGTGATAGTTTTCAAAGTGATGAAGAAGAACCTGTTTCTGATGATGAACTTGAAGGAGGGAGTTTAAGGGGGAGAAAGAAGAGTAATAGGGTGGTATATGATTCTTCTTGTGATATTGTAATATGGCAGTGTGGTTTGATATTTGAAAGTGTAAAGCAATTTAGAGCGGCAGTTACAAAATATGCTATAAAAAAGGAATTGAGTTAGATAAGTATGTGAATGAGAGTACGAGAGTGAGAGTAAAGTATAAAAGTGGTTGTATTGTTGTATGCAAGCAAGGAAGGAAGGAGTGAAACTTTACTATCAAGACATACAATCAAAGGCATAAATATACCAGTACCACCAATAATATTTTGTGTAATTCAAAGTTATTATGCAAGTATCTGAAAGATAGGATTATTTCTCAAGCTAGTATAAAAAGGTGGGAGATACAAGAATTGGCGAGGAAAGAGTTGAATGTTCATGTAGGCAAGACAGTTTGTTTAAAAATAAGAAAAATTATTTTAAAGGAAATTATGGGAGATCATATGACAGAATTTAATAGAATCCTAGACTACAAGGATATGTTACGCCAAACAAGTTCTGGTAGCACTTGTGTTGTGAAGCTTAAAGATTCAGAATCAGGAAATGGGATGAAACAATTTCACTCTTTTTATATTTGTTTTGATGCTATGAAAAAGGGTTTTCAACAAGGATGCAGAAGATGTATAGGGCTGGATAGGGTGTTTTCTAAAGGGAATTTGTAGGGGTCAACTTTTGGTAGCTGTTGCAAAAGATGCAAACAACCAAATGTATCCAATAGCATGGGCAGTAATTGATACTGAAAGCAAGTTGACATGGAAATGGTTCATAACCATTCTGAAAGATGATCTTAATCTAGGAAATGGTTCCCAGCTAACTATCATTAGTGATATGCAAAAGGTAATTGAATATCTTTCTTTTGTTTATGTTTAATGTAATTGCTAATTTAATTTGACTAAAATTTAACTTGCTTTTTTTTTTTGCTTTGCAACTACAGGGACTAATAGCAGATGTTGATGAACTATTTCCAGAATGTGAGCACAGAATGTGTGCTAGACACATATTAGCAAATTGGTCACAAAAAACTTCAGAGGCTTAGAGAGAAAGAAGAAATTTTGGGCTTGTGCTAGATCAACATTTAAGGCACAATTTAAGTACAATATAAATGACCTGTCCAAGCTGGGAATATGTCTTGTTGAATCCCTTATCAAATACAACAAGGAGACATGTTGCAAAGCTTTTATTCAAACATTTTCAAAGTGTGATAGTATAGATAGCAACATGGCAGAGAGTTTCAATTCTTGGATCTTGGGACCTAGGAACAAGAACATTGTAACTATGTTGGAAGAAATTAGAGTTAAGGTGATGAGTAGAGTGAGTAAATCAAGAGCATTTGCTGAAACATGGACAGATGGAATATCTCCAATGGCAATGATGGTATTCAATACAAATGTAACAAGATCAATGCAGTGCAACATTGAATGGAATGGTGATGTTGGATTTGAAGTGTTAGAAGGGACATACAAGTATACTGTGAACTTGGGTCAACAAAAATGTAGTTGCAGATCATGGGAATTAAAAGGTATCCCATGTGCACATGGTATAGCAGCAATGAACCACTTGAACATGGATGCATCACAAGCAATATCTAGTTGGTATAGAAAAGACACATATATAAAGACATATTTCATTTCATTCAACCAGTCCCAAACATAAAAATGTGGCCTGAAAGCAGAAACCCAATGGTTGAACCACCTGAGGCAAGACAAATGCCTAGTAGGCCACCAAAGAACAGAAGAAGAGAAATTGGTGATGTGAGAAAAGCTGGAAAGTTGCCAAGAATGGGGACAATAATGACATGTTCATTTTGCAAAGGACCAAATCATAACAAGAGAAATTGTCCAAAAAATTCTAAACTAAGTCTACACCAACACCCAGTTAAGAGGTACATTCATATTGATTTGTTTTTATAAATTATTTTAGATTACTTATTAAATTTAATGTCTTGTTGTGTTTTTTTTTTCACTCATATTAGTCCACCACTGGAAAAAAGAGGGGTAGAGGTCATTATGAAAGAGCAAGCACCAGTAAGACTGGTACAAGAAGAGGTGCAGGAAATGGTTACAGGAAGAGGCCTAAAGTTGTTGGACAAGGTGTATTTGTTGCTGATACTGGATATACGTGTATTAATGTAAGTGTCTCATAAACTGTCAAAATTATATCTGTCTTCTAAATGTGAGTCCCAAAATAACTATGTAGTTGATACTGTAGCAAGGATTGTCTAGCAGAAGGAGGATTCATACTTGTGTGGCGAGTTCTGCACATGTGACAGGTGATATTGGTTTTAAACCTACCAAGGGACTGAAGTGAAAAGACAAACAGGCCATGACTCAAAGAGAACTTCAAGTCAAAAGTGTTATGCGTCGTATTCAAACCAGATCAAAAGCTGATGACATTCAAACAAGGTCACAAGCTAAAGGAAAATCACTCTCAAAGAAAACTTCTTAGTTGTGTGGTTGTGTGGGTGTCCAACCAAACTTGAAATAGTGTTTTATGTTTTGATGGTTCTGTGGTTGTTCAACCAAACTTGAAATAGTGTTTTATGTTATGATGAATCTATGGTTGTTCAAACAAACTTAAAGTAGTTACTGTTTAGTGTTTTGGTGCTTGTGTGGTTGTTCAACTAACCTTAAAGTAGTGATTGTTTTATGTTTTGCTGGTTAACATAAGTTATTGTGGTTGTTGGTTGAAACAATGAAACACTATGATGCTTCTTTTTTATGATCAAGAAAGCACTAGTTATGTTACGTTTGTTGCCTTCATGTTATTATTTCATGGTATCATAGTACCTATTACATGTAAATATAGATTGATCAGCAAAAACATACATTACTAGAACACCAAACCAAACTAATCCACAAAATGAGTACCCTACAACCAAATGATTTTGCCTTAATAACAATTGCATTAAAAATAATTCAACGACACACTAAATAAAAGAACAATACCACATTGCATATCAAACTAATACCCAAAATCAGTTTCAATATCCATTTGCACTTGAGTTGTTTTTCTTGTTTGTTGGTTTTCTTCAACAAACCCAAAATTACAATATTCGCTTGGGTCGGAAGTTCAGGATTATACCAATCAAAAAATTTACAAGAATTTCAAAATGAGGACTGCATTTCATAAAATCAAAGTTAAAAAAATGAAATTGCATAATACGAACTTGTCAAATAAAAAACAAAAAAGGAGTAACAATACATACCCTATAGTGTCTATAACCGAAAAATCTTCGTCCGGAATTGTCATTTGTCCATGAAATTTTCAGAATTGGAGGAGCCCCACTAAACAAACAAGTATCCTGTTATTGTTCATGAATTTAGCAATAACAATTAAAACAAAAAAAGTGAGAAAAATATGAAATTTGAAAAGGGAGAAGGGTTAAAGAAGAATAAATAGGTAGAGAATAGAGAGAGAAAAATTCTTAAAATAATCCAAATATTTAAAAAAAATAGATTTTTACGTATATTGCCGTTGTAACTTAACTTTATGATGTGGCAAAAAATTGCTATCTCACGCGCCTTGTAGAGTTTGATTTCAGTTTCTATACCAGGTGGACAGAAAAGGTGTACGTGTAGGATGAATAAGCAAGTTTAGGGGGTAATTGAAACAAAATAAAGTTTAGGTGTACATTGAGTAAAAAGGTTAAAGTTTAGAAGGATAATGAATACTTTTACCTTCTTTAAATTGTAAAAACTATCTTCTTAAACATCTAACAAATAATAACATAGAAAAATGGACAATTTTTCTAACTTACCAAGGTAAAGGTTGACCTTTACCCGGCATATTCCTTTGAACCAACTTCTTGGAACATCCTTTGTTAGTGCCACGTGTCCAATTTTTATTTTTTTTTAAAAAAATAGCATGCCTAATTTATTTTTCATCCAATAGAGACATAACTACCATGTAACTGTGGAAGGTAGAAAAAACATAAAATCATTTACAAAATAATTAAGGATCCTTAGACAATGATTGAAATTTCATAAATATAGTTTAAAAGGAAAAGGGTCTGATATATCCGTCAACTTCGTCATTTAGAGTTGATATATCCCTCGTTATAAAAGTGGCTCATATATGCCTTTACCGTTATACAAACGGCTCACATATACCCCTGCCGTTACAAAATGACTCACATATACCCTTCATTTAACGAAAGTTAAAAAATTAGTTTTAAATTTATATTTATTACTTCAATTTTTTTAAAAAAAATTATTTAGGGGTATATATGATTCTTCTATCAAAGTTTCAGGTATATTTTAATTTTTTTCATAGATAAATTATTTTTTGACTTCTTTTATTATAATTATTTGAATTTCTTATTCTTATTTTGTTGTTTTCTTTCATTCCTTAGTTTAAAGAATAAAAAATTAAACTATTTTTTTGTGTGTATTGTAATTTAATTTCGTATTCGAAGAAAAAATTTGGTTATCTACAATAAGTTTTACAAGAATATTAGTGAAACATAAATAAATTTGATTATCAAAATAATAATTATAAATTAGTCATTGAAACAAAAAAAAGTAAAAAAAAATATGTTTGACAAGGATTAATTTACTCATATGGGATTATATTTTTTAGAAAATAATAATAAAAATTTAGATTAATTTTTTTTTTCATTTCCGTTAGAGAAAAAGGGTATATGTGAGTCATTTGTTTACAAGTAGGGGTATATATGAGCCACTTTCATAACAAGGGATATATTAGCTCTAAATGACAAAGTTGAGGGGTATATCAGACCCTTTTCCCTAGTTTAAATACACTAAGTTCGTATCACTCCTCGAACTCATTTTTGTGTAATTTTGTATATTATTAGATAACATACACATTTCGAGACTTCACATAATTGATGTGCGTGAGATATGTTTGAATGTCATGTAAGCAAAAAATATATACAAAATATTTAAAAAATTAATTTAGAGAATAATAGTATCTTAGTTTAATTAAGAATCTCTCTCTAAAATTTCGATCATAATCTAAAAAATATTTTTTGTCTTATCCCAACAATTAATGAGATGAAAATTAAATGTGAGCTCTATATCTATTTATTTTTTTCTTATCATTATTATTTAAATAGATAAGGAGAGACCCTCTTGTGAAAGTTAAAGACAATAATGCAGTGGAGATATTATTGCTCTTGTTTTATCCTACTTTTATTTTTCTCTCTTCTACATGGAGCCTTGACTTCAATTTCTATATCAGGTTTTTATTTTTTTTCTTTTTCTGCACTAACTCTTCCTTTATATTATTATTGTAATTAGTGTGTTTTTGGTTTTAGTGTATTCAATGTTAGATACCAATTTTTTTTTGCCACAGATAGAATTTTTGTGTACCCAATTTCAACTGGGAGAAATCTTCTTCAGGCTAAGGATGGTAATCTCCATGCTACTTTTTGTGTACTCAAATTAAATATTATTTTATTGAATTTTGATAATTTGTTGTGGGGATATTCTTGGTATCTCATATTTTAATGTCTCTTTGTGTGAAAATTTCCTTTTATTTGGGGAATGAAAAGGGGTTTTCCTTTTTGAAATTTGTTAATTTGTTGAGTCTAGTTTTGTTGCATATTCTTTTGGTGTTGAACTAGGGAATCTCTTTGTGACTAAGCGATAGGTTTTATTTATTTGTACTTAATAAATATGGTAATTTTAATTATTTAAATATTTTTATTCTGCATTTTGATTGGAGATATTAAATAATTATGGATATTTATCCCACCGTATAGAATATATTATCTTATATGTATGATGACATAACTTATATCCCAAAATAATTAATTTCGAAATAACTTATTTCAACCGACACTAGTACTATAGTTATGTCAGTTTACCTCATTTTTCCCTTGGCAGAGGATATCTTTGGGATGTTTGGTTGCAGTCTTGGATAGAAGGAAATCAGAACTAATTTTGGATAAACAATGGCTACTTTGGGGAATAAACTATCCCCATAGTCCTGGATTTCCACAAGGCATAATATACAACCAAAAGCTCAAATTTGACCTTAGCTGGCAATAAGGCACTCTAATTTTATAGTGTACATCTACACACTTCAATTTGGTTTGAACTAATAACTAAGCATTCCAACTCGTCTTTAGTATATCTTATGGACATTCGATGTTAACGTGACACAAATATTTGAGACGTTTAGATGATTATTTTATTAGTTGGAGTGTTCAACTAATAACAACAGAGACGAGCTAAAATGTCTAGATGTGTATATTCAAAGTTGGAATATTTACTTGCCAGTTGAGGCAAAGTTTGAATGTTTGCTTATGCAATATACCCTTTCCACAAACACATTCTTTTCTGTTTTATTTTACTTGTCCCCTATGCTAAAGATAATGGATGTTTTATGTTATTTGTTCATTTTAGTAAATTAAGAGATTTTTATTATTTCTATCCCATGTTATCCTCAGTATTAAATAACTACATAAATTGGTGGTAGTCAAATTGAAAGTTCCAACTCATTATTAATCATTAGTTTAGTAAAATACTTCTCTAAGTAAAGTTGTGCCAACTCAACAATGTTCAAGTAATATGAAATAGAGGGATTAGTTCACTTAGCTGAGACTAAGTTGTTCAAACTCTTCAAAGATATTATGTAGCTACTTTTGAAGAATTCGATACTCATCTGATGATATTTTTGAAAAGTCCGAGCAACATAGGTGTGACAAGTCATTGAATGCTTATTCTTAGATGCAATACGTAATTGATCACTTCACAAACTAACTTGAAAGATAATTTGAGTTTCCTTTACTCAATGCAGCTTGTCCTGTTAGCTTTGAGTTTCAGAACTACACTATCATCACTAGCCAATGCAAGCCACCACGATACCCAGGCAAACAATGTTGCGATGCTTTTTTACAGTTTGCTTGTCCTTTCGTCGAAAGTCTGAATAATCAATCAAATGACTGTATCTCTGTAATGCACGGTTACATCAATCAGTATGGACATTACCCAACTGGTCTTTTTGCCAGTGTGTGCAAAGGTACACAGCAAGGTCTGCCTTGTCCTGCATTAGCACCATCACAATCAGCTGATCGCGATGATACTAGTAGCAGCCAGATAAACTGTAAACTATCACTAGTTTACAGTTTTGCCACAACTTTTATGGGGATCTTGATGTTGATGTTGCTTTTCTGATATTTATATCACAAGAGAACAGGTTTTGCTCATATTTCTGTATTTAAAGGTTTGATTTTTAGATTGTTATTGACGATTTTTTACATATTTATGTATGTATGTATGTATGATTCGATCGATTTGCACCTATATGGTGGTATACCTTATTACACTTGAATTTCCCATGTAGTCATTCTCAATTATGCTATAAGCAGATATGGACCCACATGTATAGATGGAAATGCACATGCACCGGTTAATTAAGAGAGAGAGATATTTGCTTTGAGAAACTAGCAGAAACTAAATACAAAAAACAGCGCCCCAATAAAAAGCAGAGGTTGACACTTAGTACTGCTGATATTGGCCAGTGCACCCACCCTTGTGGACCTCTGTTAGAAACCAGCTAGAACCACATTCTATTGTTTTTAATATAAGTTTTGAATTTAAAGGATAGTAATAATTTAGTGCATCCAAAGTATCCAAGAGAGTTTTTTTTTAGATTAGTTGTCTCCTAAGCACTCAAAGGATATGGTCTTTGAATAACTTTGTAATAAAGTAAATTATGGAAGATAAACAAGACACAAGATAATTATTGGTTGTCTATTACTACTAATTACACAAATGGTTGGTTGGCACAACATGATTACAAGGTATAACAATAAAATATCATTAGCCTAAAAATACTCTTTGAGTCGATCTCCAAATAATGCCCTTACTCTTTTCTTCACTATATCAATTGACTTTAAACATGAAATATCACTCATAATTGGAGAAATCCCCCATGGGAATCCTTGCCTCTTTGTCTCGCGGTGTTGTCAATCCCCCATGGGAATCCTTGCCTCTTTGTCTCGCGGTGTTGTCAATCCTTATCATTTTCAAATAACCCCCCCCCCCCCCCCCCCCGCACACACACACACAAAAAGATCTTGAAATCCAATTTATTCATTTATTCCAAAACCTAAGAAAAATCGGAAAAATCTAATGATTATGGGATGATAAATACTTATACATTGTAAATGGAGATATACTAATTATATAGTGATTATTCATTCATCATGTATGCACTGATTATATACTATAAACAAAATTTGTGATGTTGGGAAGTTTATTGAATTTGAGGCTTTTCTTTGATGGATTTTAATAGGATACAATATACAGGGTAGATATTCCTAAATATTAACACACATGAAGTATCTTTTGTATCAAATAACATAGGTTGCTAAACTTAAGAGAAATAAAATATATACGACTAAAAATAAATATTCAACTTAGTCCGAAATTTTGACAAAAATAACTTATTAATCGAACAATATTAGTTCATTTTTCCAACAAAATAGAATAACATTCATAAATGATTGAAATAAAAGTACAATAACATGAAATGAAAAGAAAAATGCAACAAAGTAAGACACACACTATGAAAAGAGAACATGCAGAAACAATGATAGAACATTATAATTATTACATTCTCAATCGAGGTCCTTGTAATGTCCATCATCTTCAACATTGACGTCATTGCCTTCTTTAGGTGCAGGCTCTATACCGCTTCCATCCCCTAATGTAGCTATAGTATGAATAAACACCGGGTCATTGAATGACTCTTCCATTGGATTTGCTGATAAGGTAATGTTTTCTTTGTTGGACGGAGGATTTGGAGGCTGGTTTAGTTCTTTCTTTCTTTCATCAAGTTTAGCCATTTTTGCAGCAAACACCTTTAGCAAACCTTTCATTTCTCTAGCATCAAGTTCATTAATACTTTTTCCCTCCACTAGTTCGTTGAAGAGGATTTCCATTTCTTTTGCCTCATTCAGTTTCTGTAATTTGCTAATTTGTTCTTCTTTTTTATCAACTTTCTTTTGAAGATATTCTTCATGTGTGACCAACTTTTCAAGCCTTTTGAACTCAACAAAGCTTAAATACCTCGTCAAGACATCCTGAGCCAGACTTGCGGATTTCCAAGCAATAGGTTGGATTTTTCCTGGCCTAAAAATAATTATGGCGACTTCTATGTCACACAAGATAGAAAGCTCTTCGGCTTTCTTGAACAAACTTGTTTCTCTTAGATCTAAGATGGAGTTTCTCACATTTTCACTGTAGTTCCTAGCATCTCTGAGCCTTTTTCTAGCCATATTTGATACTTGAACAAAAAGAATATTTTCTTTTGGAGTAGAATATATAAAACTTGAAGAGATGTGTGGCTTTTATAGTTGTTAAACAAGAATTATCAATGTAGTCAAATTAAGAACTTTCATAATTTAGGTTCCAAATTTTAAATAATTTGATTAGTGTAATCTGATTTTAAGGAAATTATTATTTTTTTTCCTTAAAAGGATGAATATTGTTAATATTCAAATTGAAATTGTACAGGTCATATTCCATGATTATTTTTGGAGATATATAGATAATAAAACAATTACTCTAACCTTTTTACACGGGCTTATTTGGTTGAAAATGTTTATTGAATATATGCTTTACAAAAGACATTTATATATCCTTAGAAAACATTTTTGCATCAAATTTCAATATTTCGACCGATAAAATTTTTTACGTCAAGCATGGTGTAGGAAAATATAAGAGTACTTCTGATTAATTATAATATTTTTTTCGTTAAAGATTGACAATAATATATCGAATGAAATATGTTTTTATATATGTGATGAGAATTATTAAAGAAGAATAATTCCTTTTTCAAAAATCAGAAGTGTGATGATTCAAAATCATAAGGCATGATGGCACTTGCACTATCCCATTGGTAGGTAAGTCAACCCTCCACCAAAATTAGTATCAAACTATCATACATAAATAATAACATTAGCAAAATGAAGTCTTAAAACTCAAAGCTTTCATAGATATAATAGAAGTGTGAAGGTAAAAAGTATACACATAATTTATTATAACACCTCGCTAATTGAAGGAGCTAGAATTAGAAAGAACCATTTTCTGAAAGTATGAAAATCTGAAATTTGGCAAGAGTTATGTTAGTATGAGGTTTGGGACAAGAGTTAAGTTAGGTATCAATACATGATGATCTAGGTGTGCCATAAGATATTGAATGAGAGGCATTTGAATTATTTTTCCAAAGCCGCCGAGCTTGCTAATTTTTGAGCTGGTATGAGGGAGATATGCCCGTTCGAAGTTGGGGTTGTCTAGAAAAGGAAAGATAACCGAATTTTAAAGGGGTATTTTGGTCTTCTCCGTATCCAATTAATTTAATTCGTTTTTAGTAAATTAATTAGGCTCTAAATTTAATTTGTTTAGTTTACACAATTGCCAAATCACTCTAGGGTTTATAGAGAAAAAACCCAAGAGGAGAAAAGAGATGAAAAGGTCTACATTCGTCGATTTCTTAAGGAATTGATTGCGGATTATCCCAAGGATTTCATCCTACAAGGTATGTGAGTTCAGACAACGTTGGGTTCGTTTACTTACGCGCCAACTATGTTTATTTCAATGTGAATTCGACCTAAATAGTTGAGTGTTTGAATGTTCTTGATGCATGTTCTTGAATTGCTTTCGTTCTTGAATTTGGCATAATATTGATGAGTTTCTTAAGATTATAGTGTTGTTACTAGAGTTGTTTGAGTTGGATTCTTGTTTATATGCTTTGGGTATCTAAATCTAAAGAGAAATTGAGAAAAAGAATCGAAATTAATTGAATTAAGATCACAAAACGAGTTGGAAAGTTAGTCAGATTTAACTAGGGGGAAGTTGGAGCGGCAACCTCGGATGCGCCAGGAGGTTGGGGCATCGCGCCAGCAGTGCATCATAAATGTCTCTCTGAAGTATGGGCAGACGCGGCGTGCCAACAGTGCGCCAGGGTCGTCCGCGCCAACCTGTTTTTCGTCGTTGAGCACGTTTGAGTCCTTCTAAAGTGTACTAATACTTCCTAACGATTATAAATCTCTAAATGACTTCTAAACATCTAGAAATCATCTAGAAACAAGAATCATACATTCTAATTCATAATTTCAAATTCAAGGAAAGTTAAAAGCTAAGTCTAGAGAGTTCTTAGAGTTATTTCAAGAAGTCTTTTGCAAATATTTTAAACTTGTTTTAAGACTTGAGTTTGGAGTTAAATAAAAGTAACAAATGAAATTCATCTCTTCAAAAGTGTATACGGGAGCTAAGTATTCCAAAATAGTAAATGTTTCCACATTTAAAAAAGAAAGGAAACACCAATTTCCAAGAGTTGTGGTTTTTAAACATATGAACTGAGTACATTTTGAAAGTAGTATTGAGCACCGGGGGGAACGAGTTCATAACAACTCAATGTCTCCATAAATCATGTAACAAATGTGGGTAGAAAGGGTCATACTTTTTAGATGATTCTTTAATGTTTTTTAGCATAGACTAGTGGATCCACTTAATTGAGGCGTTTATATCCCGATAGGTTATAGGACAGTTTTGTAAGAATGGGTGAGACCGTGTTTCATCACATAGCTCATAGTGATGGTTGTCGATTAGAGAATCTTCCAAAAAAAGTTTATTTTTGTATTCTTATACACGACTAAGATATTATAGTATTTTCCAATACTTTGTGATATTATCTACTATTTTAAATGATCTATGTAAACTACATCTTTACTGTTGTTTATTTCTACATTGAGTTAAGTTATCCATGAGATGAGTAAAGTTGAGGTAAGTATTTCTTTGAGATTCCATACAAGCTTACATTTTGCTTAGAATTCTCCTCACATGCTTGTACATTCAATGTACTGATATCATTTGGCCTGCATTATTTTATGATGTAGGTACAACTAACCAAGATCAATATCTAGCGCTTCGTTGATCCTGTTGAGCATTCAGAGTCATTTAGTAAGACTGATTGCTTTCCAAAGGTTCCCTTTTTATATTGTTTTAGTATTACAGTTGTTAGGATGATCAAAGGTCGTGTTCCCACATCTCTTATAGTTTTAGAGGCTTCATAGACGGATAGTTATAGTTCATTAGTCTTTCATTTTCAGTTGTTTATATTAAGACTTGAGTTAAATACTGAAGAGCGAGGGTACCTCGTGCACCAGAAATTCAACCCTAATAGGAGTTTATCAATACTGAGTTCAGAGAGGTGATCGGAATGTTAAGTCAAGCTTTGATCAATCAAGATGGATAGAAAGAGAATTGATAGGGAGTGGCAAATACTTCAAGGATTCGTGAGTTTCTAAGGGTGAATCCTCAAAGCTTCATTAATTCAAGTGTCACTAAGGATCTGAAAATTTTTGTAGAGGAACTACGGAAAGTGTTTGAGGTTATGCACGTTGTCAATGCTGAGCGAGTAGAACAAACTGCCTATCAACTGAAGAGTGTTGCTAGGACTTGATCTAACCAGTGGAAGAAGGGTAGAGCTAAGGGTGCACCAATTTTGAGTTGGGGTATGTTTGAGAATAACTTCTTGGGGCGTTTCTTTCCCTGTTAACTGAAAAAACCCAAGGTACGAGAACTTCTTACCCTTAAGAAGGAAATTATAAGTGTTCATGAATACAGTTTAAAGTTCACCGAACTTTCTAAATATACTTCGGAGATGGTTGCTGATATAAGGAGCATGATGAGTCTGTTTGTTTCTGGATTGTCTCGTTTGTGAACTAAAGAGGGCAAGTTAGCTATGTTAATAGGAGACATGGACATAGTGAGACTCACGATTCATGTGCAATAGGTTATGGATGAGAATTTGATGGATATAGAAGAATTTAGAAACATGAAAGCTAAGACAGGAAATGAGTTCGGGTAGTAAAAGAGTAATATGAACCAGTCTTCTTTCAAACAAAAATAAAAGGGACTTGCTTCATCATCCACTAGTGCACCTGCACTCAGGAATAAAGGTGCGTACAATAGTCAGAATTTGCAGAATTTTAGAGCTAGACTGGCTCAGTCTAGGGTAGTGTGGCACAAGTAGGTAATTAAGATACTACATGTGCTAAGTGTGGTAGGAAACACCCAAGTGTTTGTGACGATGGCTCTACTGGTTGTTTCAATGTGGTCAAGAGGGACACTTCATGAAAAAGTGCCCTAAGAGAAGACAATGTAATGGTAATAGAGGCAATAAATCCCAATCTTCTTAGTGGACAGGGATGCACCTAGAGGATCTAGTTCAGGGCCTGGTGGAGGAGCAAAGTGTCTATATGTTATCACTAGTCTACAAAGCAAGAGAATATGATGTCACTGGCATGATCAATGTCTTTAGTTTTGATGCTTATGATTTTCTAGATCTTGGAGCGTATCTATATTTTTTAACTCCTTATGTTACAATGAAATTTTATGTTCTTCTTGAGAAACTTATTGAGCTCTTCAATATTTCTACACTTGTTGGTGAGTTTGAGAGTCTATCTTGATTGTACCATTTTCGTCAATCACAAGATCACCATAGATGATTAAGTTAAGTTAGACATGATAGATTTTTGATGTCATTCTAAGTATGGAATAACTTTATGCTTGTTACGCCTCATTCGGTTGTAGAAATTGAGTTGTTAATTTCGATTTTCCTAATGAGCCATTCTTTGAGTGAAAGAATATTTCATCAGTGCCTACGATTCGTTTTATTTTGTACCTTAAGGCGATAAATTTAGTTTCCAAGGGTTATGTCTATCACTTTGTCCAAGTTAACGATTCTAGTATTGAGACACCTCTTATTCAGTAAGTTCCAGTCGTGATTAGATTCTAGATGTCTTTCCAGATGATTTTCCTAGAGTCCCTTCTGAGAGAAAATAGATTTCGATGTAGATATTCTTCCTTATACTCGTCCTAAATCTATTCCTCCATATAGGATGGCACTAGAGAAGTCAAAAGAACTAGAAGAGCAGTTGAAAGATCTCCCTGAGAAGGGATTAATTCGACCAAGTGTCTCACCTTGGGGCGCTCTAATCTTATTTGTGAGAAAGAAGGATTGTTCCCTTAAAATGTGTATAGATTGCCGTCAGTTGAACAAGGTTACTATCAATAATAAGTATCCTTTTTTGAGAATTGATGATCTATTCGATCAATTCAGTGTGACATTTGTTTTTCAAAGATAGACCTCAGATTTAGGTATCGTTAGTTGAGAGTAAGAGAATGATATTCCCAAGAGAACTTTAAGGACCCACTATAGTCACTATGAGTTTCTAGTTATGTCCTTTCGTTTGACCAATGCTCCAAGATTATTCATGGACCTTATGAATAAAGTATTCAAGCCTTATTTAGATATGTTTTCTATCGTATTCATTGATGACAATTTAATATATATTCTTAGGAGTGAGGAAGATCATGCTAGTAATCTCAGAATAACTTTCCAAACTCTAAAAGGTGAGGAGTTATACGTTAAGTTTTCTAAGTGTGAGTTGTTTCTTGAGTCTATGACATTCTTAGGCCATATTTATTCCATTGATAGGATTTTAGTATTCATAAAATAAAGAAGTGTAGAATTTGCTTAAACCCAGATCTCCAACTGATTTTAAGAGTTTCTAGGGATTGGTTGGATATTATACAAGGTTCTTCGAGGGGTTCTCATCTATTTCACCCCCTTTGACTAGTTTCAGTAATTGAAAGTAGGTTCATCACTACCTATTATTGAGCTTACCATAGGGTAAGCAAGGCTTTGTCGTATATTTAATGCGTCTAGAGATTGTTTAGGTTGTGTATTAATGCAGAGTGGTAAAGTTAGAGCTTATGCCTTAAAAAAATGAAAGTTCACGAGAAAAATTATCCAAAGCATGATCTAGATTTGTCTATTGTAGTATTTTGCTTTGAAAATATGGTGTTATCATCTTTATGGTGTTCATGTGGATGTGTTCACCGACTATAAGAGTATTTAGTATGTATTAAGCTAGAAAGAACTTAATCTCAACTAGAGAAGGTGGTTAGAGTTACTCAAGGATTATTCCATGAGTATTATTTATTACCCATGTAAGGATAATTGTTGATGCCTTGAGAAGGTTGTCTATTGGTAGTACTGCCCATTTTGAGGAAGAAAATAGAGAGTTAGCGAAAGATGTGCATAGACCTACACGATTAGGAGTTCGATTAATAGAGTCACAGAAGGAGGAGTAGTGGTGATGAAAAAAGTTGAATCATCATTAGTAACTGAAGTTAAAAAGAAACAAGACCAATATCTTATTTTTCTTGAATTGAAGGCAAATGTTCATAAGCAAAAAGTGATGGCTTCTGAACAAGGGGGAGATGGTGTATTGAGGTATCAAGGTAGGTTGTACGTACCAACTCCAAAAGTGTATCATGGAGAAAGCTCATAGATACATATATTTCATTCATCCACAAAGATGTATTGTGACTTGAGAGAAGTATATTGGTGGAATAGTATGAAAAAGGTATTCCTGAGTTCGTTGCTAAATGACCGAATTTTCAACAAGTTAAAGTAGAGCACCAAAGTCCCAGTGGTATGTCTTAGAACATGGAACTCTCAGAATGGAAGTGGGAGATGATTAATATGGATTTCATTACTAGCTTTCTGCGGTCTCACAGGCAACATGATTCATTTGGATGATTATTGATAGAATGATTAAATCATCCCACTTTTTGCCAGTAAAGACTACCCATTCAGTAGAAGATTATTCTAAGTTATACATTCAAAAGGTAGTAAGACTTCATGGAGTCTCAACTTTGATTATATCAGATAGAGATGCACAATTTACTACACAGTTCTAAAAATCGTTTCAGAAAGGTTTGGACTCAAAGGTGAACTTGAGTACTACTTTTCATCCTCAAACATATAGTCAAGCGGACCGCACTATTCACACTTCATAAGATATGTTGAGGGTCTGTGTGATTAATTTTAAAGGTAATTGGGATGATCATCTACCTCTTATTGAGGTTGCTTACAACAATAGCTACCATTCTAACATCTAGATGACTCTTTATGAAGATCTTTATGGCAGATGATGCAGATCTCCAATCGGATGGTTTGATGTTGGTGAAGTGGGTTGATAGGACCAGACTTAGTTCATTAAGCTATGGAGAAGGTGAAAGTTATTCAAGAAGGGTTGAAAACAACATAGGATTGTCAAAAAGTCCTGCACTGATATTAGGAGAAGGGACTTAGAGTTTGAAGTAAATGATTAGGTATTTTTTAAAAGTTTCACCCACGAAGGGCGTTATTAGATTTGGCAACAAGGGGAAGATTAGTCCTTGGTATATTGGCCCTTCCAAAATATCCAAAAGAATTGGTAATGTAGCTTATAATTTGGAGCTACTGCAAGAGTTAGCAGCAATTCATCTAGTGTTTTACATCTCTATATTGAAAAAGTGTATGGGAGATCCTTCACTAATTATACCAACGGAAGATATAAGTATTATGGATAGCTTATCTGATGAGGAGATTTTGGTTCATATTCTAGATCGCCAAGTTCGCAAGTTGAGGACTAAGGAAGTAGCATTAGTCAAACTACTATGGAGAAAGTAGTTTTTTGAGTAAGCTACATGTGAGGCTAAGGAGGACATGAAGAAGAGATATCCACATCTCTTTGAGTCCGGAGAAATTCCAGATCAAGTTACTAATTCTCTTCTTAGTACTCTTTAATTGATATATCGAATGTGTTAGATTTGTTTGTTGGATATTTGAGCTGAATGTTAGATGTTACACCGTTAGTCTACTTTGAATGATCTCTTTCGAGGACGAATGTTCCAAGGGAGAAATATTGTAACACCTTGTTAATCGAAGGAGCTATAATTAGAAAGAACCATTCTTGGAAAGTATGAAAATCTGAAATTTGTCGAGAGTTATGTTAATTATGAGTTTTGGGTCAACCTCAAATGACCATAACTCTCAATACATGATGATTTATGTGTGCCTTAAGATATAGAACGAAAGGTATTTGATATCTTCCAAGGCCGCTGAGTTTGTTAATTTTTGAGCTCGTATGAGGGAGATATGCCCATTCAAAGTTGGGGCTGTCTAGAAAAAGAAAGACAACCGAATTTTAAAGGGGTATTTCTATTTTTTCCATAACCAATTAATTAAATTTGTTTTTAGTAATTAAATTGGGGTCTAAACTGAATTGGTTCAGTTTACACAATTGCAAAATCACAATAGGGTTTTTAGAGAAAGAACTCAAAAGGAGAAAGGTGAAGAAAAGGTCTAGATTCGTCGATTTCTCGAGGATTGCAAATTTCCCAAGGATTTTATCATACGAAGTATGTGAGTTCACACAACGTTGGGTTCGTTCACCTACGCACCAACCATGTTTTTTCAGTGTGAATTCGTCCTATATATTTGAATGTTCGAATGTTCTTAATGCATATTCTTGAATTGCTTTTGTTCTTGAATTTGGGATGATATTGAGGAGTTTTTTTTGATATTATAGTGTTGTTATTAGAGTTGTTTGAGTTAGATTCTTGTGTATATGTTTTGGTTTTTCAATCTAAAGAGAAATTGAGAAAAAGAATCGAAATTAATTGAATTAAGATTAGAAAACGAGTCGAAAAAATTATCAGTTTTTACAGGGGGAAGCCGGAGTGGCGCGTACCTGATGCGCCAGGGCAGTTGGGGCAGTGGGTCAGAAATAGCTCTCTAAACTTTGGGGCTAGCGCGGCGTGCCATCTTTGCATTTGGGTCGTCCGCCCCGACCTGTTTTTCGTCGTTTAGCCCATCTTAGTCTTTCTATAGTGTACTAACACTTCTTATCGTTTCTAACTACTTTAAACGACTCCTAAACTTTGAATCCACAAGTTCAAATTCAAGCAAAATTAAGAGTCAAATCTAGAAAGTTCTTTGAAGAAGTCTTTCGCAATTGTTTTAAACTTGTTTTAAGTCCTGAGCTTGAGTTAAGTAAAAGTAACAAATGTAGTTCATTTCTTCAAAAGAGTATATGATAACTAAGTATTCTCAAAGAGTAAATGTTTTAACATTTAAACAATAGAGGAAATAAAGATTTCCAAGAGCGTCTTTGAGCTAGTTTTTGAGTAATTATCTCAAACCACTGAAAGAGTTTTATTTTTAAACATATGGATTGAGCATATTTTGGGAGTAGTATTGGGCACCGATGTTGAGACGAGTTCAGAACAACTCAATGTGTCAATAACCGTGTAGCCAACGTGGGTATAAAGGCTCATACTGTTTAGTTGATTTCTGAGTGCTTTTTAGCATAAATTAGTGGATCCACTTAGTTGAAGTATTTTATATCTCGGTAAGTCATATGACAGTTTTGGCAGTGTTTTAAGAATGATCAAGTTTAGAATGAAGATGTAGTCAAAGTCAGGCTCCATCCAGGTATGTTGTTACACAACTTTAGAATACTTTGGAATGTATGCTCAGATTCTTGGAAAAAATGACTCTGGTTGATATTTTGCCTAGTGTATCTGGTGGTTCTCAGGCTAAGGTAGGAGGATAGACTCCTGACCAGCATGCAAGACATGTCTTTCAGATCCCACTAAGTTAGCAAGTCGCAGTAGTAGCTCCTAGACTCGAGGGTCTGCCTTTTATAGGCGCTACTACGCCCTTAGTTACTAGGCCTACATTGATACTTGAGGATCAAAAAATGTTCGAGAGGTTTAAGAATATAGATAACATTGTTAACTCTTCTTCTAGCTATTGTGACCTAAAGAGGCCACATTCTTGGATAATAAAAACTGTTTTTTCCACAACTCTACAAAACCTTTAAAACTTGTTTTATGCAGTTTCTTCATTGTTGTTCTTATTATCATATTTTTTTAGAAATAAGTTTGTTTGATTTATATATGCATTCAAGACTTCGAGTTGTTTACCTCCTTTTGCATCACAATGTTATTTGACTGTTTTAGCTACCTCCTTTTGCATCACAATGTTATTTGATTGTTTCAACTTCTTTGATATCTAAGAATATCCTTACCATACTTTCTTGTTTCCAATTGAGTTGCTATGGGTTCCTCTTCCTCCATATCATGTGCATATTTACTGCAAGACATAATGTATAAACATGATCTTTAACTTGATTTTAGCGGATAACCATATCTTCTTACATTTATTGTGTACAAGTAGGCTCATATACTTGTATAAAATTGTACAAATATACACACGTGTCTTACAAGGCATAATATGTTGCCAATCTGTGTTTAAAAAACTTTGTAGAAACACGAAGTTACCAAAGTTTAATGAGTCAGTAAAAGAGATGAACATAAATTAATTCAGAAAAAAACTAAACTCTGTAAAACGTACAATAATCTGGAAAATAAGAACAGAAAAAGATCAAGCCCAATGCACAATGTCCCCTTAAGGAAATTATTGCCCTCTAGTATCCGAGGTTTGATTTGGAATATGTCCTCCCAAGATAGAATTATCTCAACCACCAGCTCTATTGATACTCAAAACTCTAGTGTCAGTCAGTAGCGTATCTATGAATTTCATCAAGGCTATCCAAACTTTTAACAGTAATTTTTTTTTAAAAAAAGTGATAATTTAAACTACCAAACAAATAATCAAGTTAAGCAATATTTAATTAAATATAAGTAATTTTTTAAGTAAAATTACAAGTGTATAATTCACAACCAACGTGAAGAAAATAAAATACTATTGAAAACATAATTCAAAAATGTTAGTACAATTGTACTCGATGAAATTTTTTCTTTTCTACATAAGACATTATACAACTGTCTAGAAATATTGAGATTCTATTCTTAATAATATGGTGATATAATTTGGGTTATCGCGTCTCCTATTTATAGATAAAGAAAACATTATTCCATAACACAATTTTTTGTTTAAAAAAAATTAAGGGAATCTTTTACACAAGGAAAATGTATTAAAATTTAAGAAAATAATTCAATTTTAATTGAAAAAACCCACAAGGAAATAATATTAAATTCAAGGAAAAAATATTATATTTTAGGAAATCTTATTCCACAATGAAAAGATATTAAAATTTAAAGGAATAATTCATTTTTAATTTTTTTAAAAAAAGAGTAGTAGAAAAGGGAGTTGAAATCGGGTTCCTGAAGCAATTAAAGACACATTTACCACTAAGCTGCTAAATATTTATGTTAAAATTCTGTATGTCAATTCACCTAATTTAATTCAAGACGTCAAATTAATTAAAGAAAAAAGAATCACCCTTGTGGGGAATCAAACCCGAACAAAGAGTAGGATATCACTAGCAATTACCAACTCCGCTGCACTTAATTTAGGATTTTTAGGGGGTCCAAATTCTATATATATCAATATTACATCAAAATTGTATGTGTATATATAACTTAACTTTTCGACAAAGGGTGTCCAATTGGACACGCTGGAGCCAACATGGCTCCGCCCTTGGTGTCAGCAAACCATTTAACAGCAGTAAAGTACACGAAGAAACTTTGTGTAGAAGAAGAAGAAAAAATTAGAAAAATTCGTAAGGAAATTTTTTGAAAAAGGAATGGTATTTATAGGCAAGAGGAACAGGTTCTGAAAGGTTGCAACCCTTTCACAATCCACACGACCATTAATGAAAGATTTCAACCTTTAAAAATAATTCGTAAGGAAATTTTTTGAACAATGAATGGTATTTATAGGCAAGAGAAATAGGTTCTGAAAGGTTGCAACCCTTTCACAATCCACACGACCATTAATGAAAGTTTGCAACCTTTCAAATGGTCCTGACTGTTCCTGAAAGTTGCAACCTTTCAGAATAGTCATTTCCAAATGGTAGGAAATTTAAATAAAATGGGAAAGATTTTAAATAAAACGTGTCACACGCACCAGAGTCGGGTCGGGTTAATCAACTAAAAATTTGAAACGTTTCTGTTAATCTCAACTAAATAATTGAAAATGTTTTGGCTATTTAATTTAATTAATTAAATAAATAATTAAAATAAACTTTGTCTAAAAAATAATCTCTCAATTTCCAAAGCCAAAGTCGTAGCCGAAGCTGAGCGAGGAGAAGTAGCAAATGTAGAAAGAGAAAGAGAAGCAGAAGTATAAGGAGAAGAAGCAGAAGGAGCCAAAGGAGGAGAAGATGAATCATATATTATTATAAGTGGGAAGCTCAAATATTCAAAGTTGAATTACCATTTTTCCCTTTCACTAAATAAAAGAAAATTAATTTATTTATTAAATACTAATATTTTAATTACATAATGATGAAATATGAAGTTCAACAACTTCACTTT
Source organism: Solanum lycopersicum (assembly GCF_036512215.1). NCBI lineage: Eukaryota > Viridiplantae > Streptophyta > Magnoliopsida > Solanales > Solanaceae > Solanum > Solanum lycopersicum. The sequence goes on from NC_090811.1 coordinate 6,566,751, forward strand.
AATAATACATGACTCTTCCAATTCAGTGACTCTTTGAATTTTGAAACTAAAATAAATTTTATGTATTATGATTCAATGTGCTCTATTAGTTTGGTAGGTTAAAAGACAACTAAATATCAGTAAATTGTTTCTGATATCATCATATTCATGTATTTTCCATCATCTACTGGTCTCTTTTCTTCTTCCTAGATAATGATATAGATACATATCGTCAAAAACTAACCAAAGAAAATAACAGATAGCTTCATTATGAAATTTAATAACAGCTAGTATTAAATAAATAGTATAAAATAATATTAGTATTTACTGTGTACTAATCCTAGTCCTATTAGGATTAGTACTCCTAATCCTAGTCCTATTAGGATTAGTACTCCTTCCTATATCTCCTATATATATCTCCCATGTATTCCCTTAACACTTCAATACAATCAATATTCCTTCATGGTATCAAGAGCCAGAAAACCTAGATCTTCTTTTCTCTAGGTTTTTTTTCTCTCTTTAGGGCACCGATCGTTCCCTCTCTTCTCTTGGGTGGCGGCAGCCATGACAACCGAGGTGGATCCTCTCGATTCACTTCCTTCTGGCGTTAAACTCCTTCTCAGGCATCTTCATGCCCTGATTCCCAAAAAATTATCAGACATAAATTACCCTACATGGAAAATCACCGTTCTTACAGCCCTTGAGGCCAATTACCTTCTCAAATACGTCGATGGAAGCACAGAACCGCCGCCGGCAGTCATCACCGCCACGGACAAATCAGAAAAAACCAATCCAGCCCATGCCGCCTGGAAAGCTGTGGATGGCCAGATCCGATCATGTTTGATTGCGGTCATCTCTCCCACGGTTCAGAAACATGTCCGATCCTATACAACTGCTTCATCCCTATGGATGGCCCTCGCAACACGCTATGCATCAATTTCCCACTCTCATATTTTTCAATTGTGTGATCGTCTCCACACAATTACCAAAGGCACGAAAACTATGGCGGAGTATTTAGATGAGGTCTCCACCATCATCATAGCCCTCGACACCGTGAACGAAATCATTCCCGAAAAATATCTCGTCATGTGCGTCGTTCGGGGGCTCCCATCAGCTTACTCCTCCATTAAACAGGCGGTTCGCATTAGTTCAACGCCCGTTGACCTGGCTACCCTCTCCTCGTGACTAAAAAGTGAAGAAATCAACGTGGATCTGGAGAACAAACTTCTTCTCCGAGAAGCCGCTGTTATGGAGCCGGCATCCGCCCTCACCGCAAGCCAGAACTATCGCAGGGGGGGGCATGGTGGTGGCCGGCAGGGGAGCCACGGCGGCTACAGTAGAAACAGCGGAGGTCGCGGCGCGGCGGTCGGCAGGGCAGTCGTCCTCCGTACGACGGTCAGCAGCACGGCAGCAACAACAGCCTGCACTCATTCGGCAGCGGCGGCCAGTCATCTTCCAGCGGCGGGCAGGGCACTTACGAGCGGGATCGTCCAACTTGTCAAATCTGTCAGAAAACAGGACACACCGTTGTTCATTGCTGGTTTCGGTATGAGGAGAGCCAAAATAGTGATAACCGTGCCAATTATGCATCTCAATCCGACCCTTCCTCTGAATGGCTGTTGGATACTGGGGCCAACATGCACGTTACTTCTGATCTGTCCAAGCTTAACGCTCCAAATCCATATCATGGCTCCAATGGTATTACTGTTGGCAACGGTGAGTCCCTTAAAATTTCTCACACTGGCACGGGTACCATTAAAACCCCCACCGCTATCTTTCACCTAGGTAACCTTACCCACGTCCCTTCTATTAAAACCGATCTCCTTTCAGTTCACCAATTCACAAAAGACAATAATTGCTCACTTTTGTTCACCTCTAATGATTTTAAGATCCTAGACAATACTACCAAGAGGGTGATTTTTCAGGGCCCCTGTGAGCATGGTCTGTACGTTCTTCCTGGCACAAGTTCGTCTGCCCACCCAATTTCAGAAAGCGTTCCTGTGGCTCCGGTGGCTCTTTCGGCTGATGGCCACAGTCTGTTGTGGCACAGTTGTTGGGTCACCCGTCTACTCAAATAATAAATTCTTTAATGTCTCAATTAGGTTTTTCTTCCATTCATGTAAACAATTATGACTCCTGTTCAATTGCTAAATCTCATAAATTACCTTTTACTTTATCTGAGAAACGTATAACTGCACCTTTTCAACTTATTCATTCTGACCTATGGGGTCCTACTGTTGTTCCTTTATTTGCTGGTTTTCGCTATTATATTTGTTTTGTGGATGATTTTACAAAATACATTTGGTTGTACCCACTAAAACACAAATCACAGGCATACACCACCTTTGTCACTTTTGAAAAAATGGTCAAAACACAATTCAATTCTCATATTAAACTTTTTCGAAGTGACAATGGAAAGGAATATGTAAATAACATCTTTGGCTAGTTTCTGCAATCCCTAGGAATTATACATCAAACCTCCTGTCCATACACTCCCGAACAAAATGGGGTGGCTGAGTGTAAGCATCGCCATCTCATTAAAACGGTGGTTACTCTTCTACATCAATCTCATCTCCCTGTCTCCTTTTGGGTAGAAGCTCTAGCCACCGCAAACTACCTCATTAACAGAATGCCCAGTCACACCCTCTCTAACAAATCACCCTATCAACTCCTTTACCAAGAACTTCCCAAATATACGAACCTCCGCGTCTTTGAGTATCTTGCCTACCCTTGGTTACACCCTCATATTACTCATAAATTACAACCCCGATCCCGTCCTTGTATTTTTTTGGGCTATCATCCTACCAACAAGGGTTATCGCTGTCTTGACCCACAAACTCATAAAGTCTACATATCTCGTTATGTCAAATTTGTCGAAAATGAGTTTCCCTACGAGTCTATTTCCTCCTCCACAAATACATCATTCATTGGCGTTTCCCCTTTTTCCAACATACTCACAGGGTCCCTCACCAGCTTCCCCTACTCCTCCACCCACTACCCAACCACCCCTTATCACCCCTTCAACCGTCACCCACAATACACCCGCAACCACCACCCAGACTCACAACCAACCCGAACCACCCCATACCCACAACATCTCCAGCCCGATCCGTTTTGGGTCCTTCCCGGCCACCCCCTAATTACCACTGCTTGTGCCACCCCCTAATACTCATCCCATGTTAACCCGTGGCAAAGCCGGTATCTTTAAACTCAAAACCTTTCAGGCTACCATACTACCAAATACACCCTTCCCGATAGTGAACCAACAACCTACTCTGTTGCCTCAAAAAATGCTTATTGGCGTCATGCTATGGATGACGAGTTTAAGGCTTTGACTGATAAGAAAACTTGGGTTCTTGTACCTAAGCCCCATGGGAGGCACCCAGTGGGCTGTAAATGGGTGTACAAAATTAAACACAATGCAGATGGCAGTATTTCCAGGTACAAGGCTCGTTTGGTTCCTAAAGGCTACAATCAGGAGTATGGGCTTGATTACTCCGAGACATTCAGTCCTGTTATTCGGCAGGAAACCATTCGCCTGGCACTGTCACTCGCCGTGCGCAATAATTGGCTCATCAATAAGTTGGATGTTTCCAATTCTTTTCTTCATGGCATGCTTGATGAAACTATCTACATGACGCAACCACCGGGCTATGTTGATCCCCGCTTCCCTCAACATGTTTGCAAACTCCAGAAGTCTCTGTATGGGCTCAAGCAAGCCCCCCGTGCTTGGTACATGCGTCTGAAAACGTTCCTCCAGGGACTCGGCTTCACGTGTTGCGTACACGACACGAGTCTGTTTACTCGACATTCAGCACACGGTACAACCATTCTTATTTTCTATGTAGATGATATCATTATTACAGGCTCTACTGCATCTTTCGTTCAGGATGTCACTCGAGCTATGCATACTACCTTCAAAATGAAAGACCTTGGCCCGTTACATTATTTTCTGAGAATGGAGGTTTCTCGGACAGGCAGCGCTTGTTTCTTCATCAGTCAAAATATGCTCGAGATCTGTTGCAGAAAGTTGGACTGGAAAAATGTACCAGTCAACCAACACCAATGGCAGTCTCTTCGTCTACGAATGGAGCCGACACCCCCTTTGCCGATATCACCCACTTCCGCAGCCTCATTGGGGCTCTACAGTATCTGGCCATTACCCGTCCTAACATCCAGTTTGCTGTCAACCGAGTTGCTCAGCGCATGCATCAACAAGTGAAGATGATTACCATTATCTAAAATGCATTCTCAGGTACATTTTTGGCACTCTTGGTCGTGGTTTACTCATTCGACTCGGGGACTTGGAGCTTCGGGGTTTCTCAAATTCAGATTGGGCGAATGATAAAAATGACTAAAAATCTACATTGGGGTTTCTCGTTTTTTTGGGGCCAAACCTGATCTCCTGGTGTACAAAAAAAACCCAAGGTCTCTCGGTCCTCGACTGAAGCTGAATACCGCGCCCTTGCTCTTCTTGCTGCTGAGACCATGTGGGTCACATATATTCTTCATGAACTCCGTGCCACTCACACTGTTCCTTCTCTCTATTGTGACAACAAATCAACCATTTGTGTGGCCAAGAATTCTGTCCTACACACCAGAATGAAGCATGTTGATACTGATTGTCTCTTTGTTTGTGATGAAGTTCAGGTCGGCACCATGACTGTGTAGTATGTACCTACTGAAGAACAATCGGCTGATATTCTCACCAAGCCTCTCCCGAGCCGACAACACGATTACCTCAGTTCCAAGCTTCCGTTCGCTTCCGCTCAGCTCAGCTTGAGGGGGGATAATAACAGATAGTATTAAATAAATAGTATAAAATAATATTAGTATTTACTGTGTACTAATCCTAGTAGAACTAGGATTAGTACTCCTTAATCCTAGTCCTATTAGGATTAGTACTCCTTCCTATATCTCCTATATATATCTCCCATGTATTCCCTTAACACTTCAATACAATCAATATTCCTTCAAAATTAAAGGGAGAAGTTTTCTTACAATATAGTTCAAGTGTTAAGTTTAGAAGTATAAGATATGACATATATATTTCTTTAGATCTTTTTTATGTTAGCTTATGATTTAAGTTTTTCTTTTTCATTTTGGAGTTGAAGTATGATTGTCCAAAATAAACTTAGTATGCAACTCATCTTTTATATAATTATGTATCATTTGACATTGTTCTGAAATTTAGTTCATTGATTTTTTGAAGTTAAGGTATGGTTCTACAAAATAAATTTGGTATGCAAAAATTATTGTATATTGTCTTTTCCTTCTATGTTTATTTTTTATATTTTCTCTCTATCATTCTTCTTTAATTTAATTTTCTATGAAAAGATTATATTATCATAACATTTTTTTGACATTGTTGCATTTTTGTACTAATCATTACACACATGACTTCATAAAATTTTAATCATTCTAACAAATTTATTAAAAAAAAAAGATGGAATACACGTGCAAGGCACGTCTCCAGAAACTAGTAAGAAGAATAAGAATGAGAAAGAAAGGGAAATGGGAAGGAGAAGGAGAAAGAAAAAAAGTAGTAGTAGTCTAATGGTGGTGTTTTAATAAGTGATATATTGCAAAGTTTATGTATAAGTACTTGAATTGTCAGTAGGTGAAGTATGAGCACTTGAGGTAATGTCATTTGACTCAAAGACTACCCATTCTCGAGTGAAGTAGGAATGGATAGATATAGATTTCATGGTTGGATTGCCATAAACTTTCCGTACATTTGATGTTATTTGGGTATAGTTTTACCAAGTCTTCTCACGTTCTACCACTTTAGACTTAATACTTTTTCGAGAGGTTGCATTCATGAGATTGTATAAATTTGCAAGGGGTGTCAATGTCTATCTTTTCGTATCATGGCCCTTAATTCACATCATATGTTTGGAGGTTGACTCAGAGAGAATTGGTACCTGGGTCGATCTTGGCACAACATTTCATTCGCAGACAGTTCAAAAAGGACTATTTAGGTTGTGGAAGATATGGATTGGGCTTGTGTAATTTATTTTGGAGGTATGTGGGACTAGTTTTTGCTTTGGTAGAGTTTGCAAATAATAATAGCTAATGTTTGAGCATTCAAATGGCTCTATTTGAGACATTATATAGTAGGAGGTCAATCTTTGATATGGTAGTTTAATGCTTTTGAAATTAGGCCCTTAGGTCACTGACTTATGGATAAAGTTGGGCGATTCAGGAGAGGCTCGTACTACTTAGAGTAGGCAAAAGAGTTATGTCGATTAGAGAGCGAGTTCCTTCTCCACATATAGTAACTCTTGATAGTGTATTTTCCTACTCGTTTGAGCCACCCATTCTGAACATATCCAGATGCATATGTTCTTGAGTCACTTTGGTTGGCTTACCAATCTACTATGGAAGTTGATGGAGACAATGGGATGCTTGAGAAAGTTATAAAGTCATTCATGTTTTCTATACCTTCCCGCGAATTTTAAAAAAAAAGGATCCTAAATCTGTACATCAATATGTTATAAGTCATTGGCTTTCATTGTCCAATACCATATTGTCTATTGCTGTCAAACACATGTCTGACCATATGTCTTCTTAGTCTTCATTATATATCGGCTGCTTCCAAGGCGAGAATTGTTGGATATATATGGCACAATAAATACATAAGTCGTGCATTCTCTGTGGGCAAAAAAAAGAGCAAAATATATTATAGAAAGGCTTGAATATGCAAATAAAAAGTTGTCTAAGCTATCGCCATAAACTTAATTTGGCTTATTGTTATTGTTGTGATTTGGCTTATTGTTATTGTTGGTGTTGTTGTTAATGAATTTCACTGATTATCATTGTCTTTTACAAGAAAAGTATCTAGAAATATTAAAGAATTAAACACAAACTCAATCTGATGTTGATCATTTGCAAGCATATTATCAAGCCACTGGAGGGGAAAAGAAAAGAAGGGTATATGGTCTTGGAGCGCAAGATAAATCATTTTATGGGACTAATCTTTGTCCCTCAGCTTTTGGAACTGATGCTTCATCCTCAGTATCATGTACCAATGCTCAAACAATAGCAACAGAAAATTTGGATGACTTTATGACACGATTGATTCCTTCACTGACTGATCAAATGGTTCCTGTACTTTTTGAGCGTTTACGTGGATTGATTTCTTCAACCTCATCTCAGCCAAACACACACATGACTCCTTTAACTTCCACTCCAGCTAATGTTAATGAGGCTCATGCATCAGTTTCGGATGAAGATTAATGTGGTTCTCCAATCTCTCTTAGTCAGTTTTGTCGGCTAGATATTATTTTGTTGCAATTACTGTCTTTTTGCTTGAAAATTATTGTTGGGTTTGTTTTAAACTTGTTTATGCACTCTGTAGTTTTTTATGTGTTCTGGATAATGAAGATTATTAGTCTCTATGAATTAAGTTAATTTTGCAACTTTATAAGGTATGTTTGAATACGATTCGCAATAATAAAATGTATAAAATGTAACGGCGACGAAATTAGCGACAAATTCGCTACAATATTTTTTTGCTATGAGAAGACTTAAATATAAAAAGTAATTCCGACAGACTTAGCGACGGTTTTCAAACCATATTTTTGTAGCTAGACATGTATAAAAAGTAATAGCGACGGAATTAACGACAAATTTTTGATGTCAATACGATGACACAGTGAAATAGCTTATTGAACTAGCGACAAAAATTACAAATATAACGACGGTATTTTTGGTCGTTAGTTTTAACTACGGAGGAGATTCGTCGCCCATCAGTCGCTAAACTTACGACAGATATGATTTTTTGTTGCTAAGTTCTAAGCTACGCGCATAATACCGATAGATGAGTTTTCGTCGCTATTCCATCGCTAAACCAAAATAGCGATGAAATAAGCTATTTAGCGACGAATTTCGTCCGTCAGTAAAAACAATTTTTTTGTAGTGAGAGATCGAGTGTTTATGTTGGTGTCAACCATAAAAGGCATGATGAGGTTTGATCGAAAGGGAAAGCTCGACCCTAGGTTCATCAAACCTTTTGAGATTTTTGCAGTTTGTTATGAAGGTGGCTTATTAGGAGTCAGACTTATCTTGAGACTTTTGGGTTATTGACCTTATCTTTTATGTATCTATGTTGGGACAGTATGTTTAAATATGTCTCACATGCTTAAGTGGAATTTGGTTCAACATGACGAGTCCTTGATTCTATGGTTTTTCCGAGGGAGGCTGCTTGCTAAGCTAATCTAGATATACAGACCAAATATCCTTACCTTTTTTAACCTTGTGGGTACTTTTTTTTCTCTAACTTTTAAGATTTAAGTTATTTTAATAGTGGATGTTGTAATGACCCTCACGGTCCATTTCTTGGTTTTTATTTTGCTTACTATTTTCCCCTTCTCTAGCTTCTATTAGGTATTTATATATTATTGACGTGGGTGGCTCTCTTCTTGAGGTTTTAGGGAGAGTTTTTGGTATGTGTTTTTCTCATTTGGATATTTTTGTGTTGAAAGGGTTGAGTTCGATCAACATTCTAAATTAACCGGATGGAATTTTTAATAGCGTCATTAGCTCTCAAAGTTTTAGTTTGGTCTAGTAGGACTTGTTTTTATCTTGTAATTGCTGGTTTGGTTTTGGGAAGCTTCGTTATTTGCTTGTTTTAAGTGGTTTTTTAGTTGTTGTGTTGGATTCAATCAACATTTCCTCTGGACAACCTACATTGGTTGTTTTATTGATTATGTTGAGGCCAAAGTGTGATTTCTGATTGGGTAGCATATTTGTTTGTATCCGCAAAAATCTAAAATTTATCTTATCGACAGGTCGAGGACTTACAAAAATGTGAAACTCCTTGTACAACTGCTCCGGCAGAGCTTGGCTTGGTTTGGTAGCTCTTCTCCTGCAGAGAGCCGCCACACCAGTAAATGTTTTTGATCTAATCACGCTCCCACTTAGTTGAACTTGATCATACTACGACAAAAATAACTTTTAGAGGTAATAAATATAGACATTAATAAAGAGTGTTAAAGTCTGTACCAGCATTAATGAAGTGTAATTAGAACCAATATCGCTAACAGTACTAATTGCCGCTAAAAATAGGTAAACAAGATATAAAAAGATAGATTTTGTCCAAATGGTAGGTATCTCACCATAACTTTTTATATACATATTCGTTGTAGTTGCTTTTTATGTCTTGCTCCTGATAGCAGTTCTAGCTTTGATTTAGGTATTATGCCGTGGGGTTCTGTCGCTGCATGTTTACTTAAGTTCATGTATACATAAAATTCCAGAAACTTAGTAGAGAGGAAGAAGTTTATGTTGTCATAAATCTCCATGCCCTCATTGACAAAACATGGTACAAGTATATACACCATACCTTAAATTTTGTTAAAAATACACCATACCTTAAATTTTTATTTTTTACAACGTATATTGATGCGTTTCTATCCATTCATGAACAAATTTTTTATCAATAAGCTTAACTTTCCTATTTATTTTGAAATCTAGATATTGTGTTATTTATGCTTCTATTTAGTTTTTTTGGTGTATGAATTGGAGATTTGGGAAATTGAGTTCTGCAGGTACCTTCAAAAGTGTCATATACTTTTTGGTTTATATTGTTTTATATTTCCTACCATATTGTTGAAATTGACAAATGATTGTGTTGTATTTCATAATTCAATTATATGTATATAACTTGACAAAAAATTCTTTGGTCAAAATTTACAGATGGCAGAATTAATAATTTTGAATGAGCCAAAGAAGACGAAGGATATATATAACAATTATTTATATATGTTAATTACATATTTAATCAATGATTATTTTATAACAAATAAATACCTTTATTTTGTAGGTGTTTACTATGAAATTGATAGTGATCTATAGTCATCCTAAGGAAGACATATGTCGATCGAATTTCTCTACAACAATTACAAAACACCACTTTCCTTCGACGACAAGTTATCGATATGTATGCATCTTTAAAAAGGCGGAGGCTATTATTCCTTAAAAAGAAGGCAGAAGCTTTAACATATATAATATTTTGTAACTATAATGTCGACCTTTAAATTATGTGTTGTAGCATATTAATGTTCCAACTTCTTGTTTAGACTTGCATGTAATTTCGTCAAAGAAATCTTAAGATTACAAATAAATAATCAAAATTACTATCATGTTCAATATATATATAACTCAACTCAATATGGTACTTTTTTTACACACTTGAAGCACATACATCACTTATATATACTAAAGACTAAAGCATATGGGAATATTGCATAACAATGTTTCTTATCTATTTAATAACTAAATATGATATATATTCATATCTTTAAAATATTATATTTTTTTTAATGAAAATCATTCAATTATTCAAATCCATTTTTAATTGTATTTGTGTAATTATATTTTTAAGTTTTTATACTCATATACACGAGGCACACGCGCAACGCGCGTGCCAATGTCTAGTCGACAAAAACATGTGCATATCATGCTCTGTCTCCCATGGTCTTACCTTAAGTGCATCAACCCAATCAACGGAGGAGCTATGTCTCCTCTTAATTAAAGCATGTATCACCTTAAGTGCATCACCATCAAACGTCTATGTAACACATCTTAACATTCTATGTAGTTCCATCGATAGATTAGTGTTAACCCAACTATAAATTCTTAATAACCATATAGAATTACATTTCACCTTGTACATCATTATTAAGTCATATATCATAATTTAAGCAATATAACCCCATGTAAAACACTAAATTTTCCACGACTCGTTGTTTGTCACCCAAATCAAAACTCAATCTTTATAAAAGTCGATGATAAGTTCCTAGTAAGTCTGTACCAAACTAGTTCACATCTCATAATCATATCAAAACTCATAGAAAATAAAATAAAATTATAATCAATACAATCTTCAGCTTCACCCCAAGGATTCATACAAGAAGTCTTATTCTTTCACCTTTTTTTTTTCAGATTCTTCCCATGCTGCAAAATTCTTAATATCTCAACCCTTCAACATGTCAGACTCTCTCTTTTTTTTGTTGACTCGCTTACCAAAATTATTCTTTGGTAAAAAAAATCCTTGACATTTTAACCTTAGCATTTAAATCAAAACATTACGGGAAGCCCTATAACAATCAAAACTAACCAAATTTTTGACTCAAATTATGCACAAGTCCTTACAAATGCTCCATACTAAATGTGATTAGTCATTTCTTACTTTACCAATCCATACCTTGATAAACATACCACCACTAATGTAGACTAATAATGAAAAACTCAAATTGTAAATCTATAACTCCATCTCCTTTTCTATCAACATAGCTCATACCTTGAAGATTTTATGAAGTTATATATCTTAACTTATCATTGATCACCTCTTCATCGACCTTATCATAGCCTTCACTAAAAATCCAAATGTAGTCATTAACAAACTAAAACCCACAAGAGAACTTATCATCACACTCGAGCTCAATGCTTACACATTCCTTTATTAAGTCATCAATATGATAAATCCGTGACACTATTACAATAGCGATAGTAAAATATATGACACCGCACGTCTTTGAAGTCAATTCTCAACCTATTGAAGATACCTCTTTAGCCCTTGCAATCAGAAAAATATTATTGCCCTCACCTCTATTTGAGGGCTACAGTCATCCCGCTTATTTTATTTTAATAATGATTCTAGTTTCTTTAAATTCTATTTGAGTGGTTCCCCAACGTCTCCTAATACTTGACATACAATAACATTAATTACTAAATAGTAGAAAATCAAAACCTTAGATACTCACCAGTATTTATTACCATACAAAGTTCATTTAACCGACAAATTTTTATTATATAGTTTCATCCCAGTTATAACTCCTTACAAACTCTTTTTACTATCATTCTTAGCTAGGCCTTTTCATCACCAAGAAATGAACTTTTTCCTCGACCTGACACCTTAAACTCAAGTATACCAATCAAATTTAAGGGACTAACTCAATTTTATAAGCATTTTCTTACTAAAGTCTTCAATTTAGTTCCCCCAAGTATATTCACTAGGACTTTCTTTCCCTATAAATTTGTCATTCTAGTATCAATCTACCCTTTGAAGCTTGAAATAAAATCATTAGTTTTTGTTCAGAACGCTCAAGATACATTTCACAACCTAAAGAATTAATACTGTACCAAAGTTCCACAACTAAAAACTGCCTTAAAACAATGCTCAATCCAAGCGCTCGTAGTAATAAACTAGTGAAAGTAACACCATATCTCATTATCTAAACATGTCAAACAACAATAACTCCTTAAACAGTTAGTATTCACACTTGATAATTAACGTATTTATTTCCACATAACACTATTACAATACCTTAAAAGTTCGTTATATGCCTCACTGGAACATATCTTAACTATCGAGAATATCGTACACCAATAACCAACATACTTTTATCCATTAAATAGATCCAAAATACTATTAAATTCATTCTTAGATCATGTCAATGACAAAAATAACACACATCATAACTTTGACTAAGTAAACATAAATATTATTGTAGTAGTCGTATCATAACCTTTTTTTTTCTTGTATACACTTAATCTATAAAGCCATAATAGAGATTCTACCCTCAATTGTCTCAACGTAATTTCATCATTCGCTGAGAAACTCATATATGTTATGAGAACTTTATTAATTGTATGTCACAATATAATGGTGTTCATTACCTAGTCATTACAATCCCTACAGTCAATCTAGAAATATATCCATTTCCAACAACACATTTGTTTTTTCTGGTATTAGTATTTCAACTTCTGATACTCTAGTACTAATCATATGTGAAATAAAGAAAAGAAGTTCAGATACCAATTTGTATCACCTAGATACCAACTAGTTCAAGTAGTAGCACGAAAGAAAGAAGGAATGAAGTTTTCCTAAAGTCCTATAGCTTCTCGAAGAAAAGTAAAGGCGTCCTCATACCGTTTCGCAAGACTCTACTAGACTAGTCCTTGTTTGATGAGATCACGAACCTAACACTCTGATACCAAGTTTGTCACAACCCAAAACAATTCGTGAGTGGCACCCACATTAACCCCCTAGGTGGGAGAATAGAATTTGACCCCAACTTACAAACTACAAGCATAGTGCGGAAGCTTAAAACTTACTAAATATCTTTTCTCAAAATCTGAAAGTCATCACAACAAGAACATCTAATCTCTAATTACTAAGTCTAAGAGTATCAAAGGCACAAAAATATATGAAATAAATTAATACGTGTCCGAAAACTAAGGACATCAGGTAATGACTAAGAGAATCCAACCCAAGCTCAAATGAATAGCTCACCCTTGAACCTGATATGCTGGGAATAAATAGAGCTGAGGGCGATTCAACTTCGTCGGTACACTTGTTGCAGTCCATATAAGGAAAACAAACAAAAATACAAGTAGGGCACAGTACAAGGCAACGTAAACTGAGTAAGTATCATCAGCCAACCCAAAAAAGTAATTAATATACAAAGAATAATAGTATAAAATCAACTATAGTACTTAATGGGTGAGAAGAAGTAAACAACATGAACAAGTGACAATTGAAGCAAGTATGTAATTAATCACAATATCAAGCACACACGAGGACTCATGCCTCTACACCACGTTCATTGGGAAATGAGTTCTTTTAGATTGAGTACATTAAATTAATTCAATATCCTCTTTCTTTAATGTTACTGTGTCAGAATGTGACACTCCGATCCAATTACACCGTGTCGAAACGTGACATTCGGATCCAAGAAAATTGTGTCGAAACGTGACACTGCGATCCAAGAATACCGTGTCATAACGTGATACTCTGATCCAAGAATACTATGTCGGAACGTGACACTCCGATCCAAGAATACCGTTAATTTATCCTTTATTATCACCACTTTCAATTCATTGTTATATTATTTAATCAAGCCTTCTTTATTCAAGGCATCACTTCTATAAAGAGGGTTCAACGGTCTGAGAATTTCAGACCAATCACAAACCACACCACCAAGTCACACAATCAAACAGTCAAGTACATGGAGAACTTCACAATATCACTCAATGCATATCAATCACTATTAAGAGTTTACTATCAAATAACATAAACCATAACCTACTTCCACCGGAAAACCGAAGACATAATTCATAAGTTAACAATTCTATAGGTACCAATATCACTATAATCGCTTTCCCATGTTTTGTCAACCAATATGTTAACTCTAAGATTTCCCAAATTGCAAGCCTAGGGTTAAGTCTTAATCCTCTAATTATCATAGCTTTGATGGTGTTCGAATTATATCATACACTTAATATTTAATTATCTATCTCAATAAGTTAAAACTTAAATTATAATATAATATTATAACAAAATTTCCAGCATCTAAACTATATGAGTGAATTATTAATGTCAATCCACAAGTAAATAAAACTGCAGAATCTAAGACCATCCTACATTCTTATACATTATTGTCAAACATTACTCACGACCGTTCGTCTACCATATGTTTTTAAGAACCTACCTTTTCAATTGTTTTCTAACAAAAAAAAAACTATAATGTATATTGCATATTATAGCAACAATTACGTAGGACAAAAAAACATAAAACAAAAAGGGACTTGTACGCAGAAACTTTCCAACTAACAATTCATTCTCTTTGGCCCTCCTTAGCTCATTAATTATTATTATCCTTAGTCCTAATCATTGACACCATTAATTTCCTATACAATGATTCCCCTAATTTAATAAATACAACTACACAATTGGTTAGTCTCTTTCCATATAAAGATATAAAATCATAAGGATATAGAAATAGTATGATGCCATTCAACAGAGCACTATTCTCTTACCTGAATGCATTTGACGGTCCTCGCTCCTAATCTTCCTTTCGAGGTAAGTATTCTAACCTAATTTACTATCCCTAAATTAATAATGAATCAAAATTTGTCAAATTTTATTACTTTTATTCCCTCTATGGGATTGACCCATTTATAATCAACTTAAAATTAATTATTTAATACATACCCATCAACTAAATAAATTACTTAATAATTATTCGTCAACTAAATAATCATAGTTATACAGATAGTCCAAGATACTCATTTAAAATCCATTGAAAGAGTCATTTATGAAATAAGAAGATCTATTACTCAAAACGATCAAATGGGTTGTTACAATGACAGCTGTACCCCAACCCCTCCTCTACAAGTATCGCATCCCACTAGTATATGTGTTGATCATTGATTGCATATTTTTTCTGTATTTTATCTTTACTTAGTTTTATCCACACATTATTAATAAATGTATTTTATCTTAGATATTTTTCTCTTAGATAATAATTATTACTACAAAAAATGCTTAATTTGTGGTGGTTAAGTTGTGTGAGTATTTAGAAATCTCATTTATAATTCATTTTGTGACGTTTTACTTTGATCCGACATTATGAAAAATTTATGGTGATTTTATTAAGGAGGTTACGTTTTATCAAAAATTTTGTATAGCTTTAAATTATTTCATTAATTGTAACGACCTGTTTAGTCGTTTTGAACAGCAGATTTTATTTCTGGAAAAACAGGATGAGGCGACGGACCCCACGACAGACCGTCATGGGCACGATGGACCGTCGCAGGGTCTCGTTTCAAAACACTTAGAAAATCTGAAATTGGGTACTGAAAATTGACTCTCTGAACTTCGTAACGGAATGGCAGGACGGACCGTCACAGGTGTGACGAACCGTCACAGACTCTTCAGAGAAATTGCGTCTCTGAACTCTGTGACGGGGCAGCAGGACGGACCGTCGCAGGCGCGACGGGCCGTCACAGACTGCAAAATCCCAGTCTGGGTCAGATTTCAATGTTTTAAGGGACGTTTTTGACTATTCCGGCTTATAATTATAAAGTTAGTGGTTTAATATTAATAACTCAATTACTTGGGGGTTAAAAGAGGTAACCTTAAGTTAATTAGTGGGTTATTATTGCCATCTTTTATTCTTAATTATATACTAATTAGGGTAAAAGAAAGAGGGTTGGAATAAGAAAATTTGAAAGCACAAGAGAGGGAGAAAACGAACGAACAGGGAGAGAAGAAGAACAAAGCTTTGGGATTTTTTTGCTTGATCGCTAGTCTTCGGTGGAGGTAGGTTATGGTTTCTCTTACGATATTCGTAGTAAACTCTTAATAGCGAATGATATGTATTGATAATATTGTAAACCCTGCTATGTGCTTAATTGTATGCTTGCATGAATGTAATTATATAATTGTGATTATATAAGCATGATGAAGTTATTGAATCCCAAATCTTGCAAAACCCTAATCTCTTTGTTAATGATGAAGCCTTGGTATAAAAGAAGGCTTGATGAATTTATAGAAGGAGATTTAGGGGATCGGGTGTCACGAACCGACACATAAATTTAGGGGATCGGGTGTCACGAACCGACACGTAGATTTAGGGGATCGGGTGTCACGAACCGACACGTAGATTTAGGGGATCGGAGTGTTACGTTCCGACACATAGTAGTAGGGGATCGGAGTGTCACGTACCGACACAAGAGGATTAATGAATATGAGGAAGCGGAGTGTCACGTACCGACACAAGGGAAATAAAGATAATGAATCTTGAAAGTTCACCAAATCATACTCCATCTCTTGTTGTTCCTCCTACATCTCCAGATATAATCTTACCTATGTCCAATCCTGTTCCATTAAGGTCACATAGAATCTCTAAAGCACCACTTTGGCATGTTGATTATGTCACTAAAAAGGCAGCTCATGTTACTTACCCCATCAGTGCATATTTGTCTTATGAAAATATCTCTCCTTCACATCAAGTATTTCTTATCTCTCTTTTTAAGTATAAAAGGTGGGTTGATGCCATGACTTCTGAGTTAGAGGCTCTTAAGCTCAATCATATTTGGGATTTGGTTTCCTTACCTCATGGCAAGTTAGCCATTGGCTGTCGATGGGTATATAAGGTTAAGTTGAAGGCTTCTGGTGAAGTGGAAAGGTTCAAGGCTAGGCTGGTGTCTAAGGGGTATAATTAGCAGGAGGGCCTAGATTATCATGAAACATTCTCTCCTGTTGTCAAGATTGCTACTGTGAGGATTGTTCTATCTCTGGCTGCTCAACATAATTGGCATATTCATCAATTAGATGTTTATAATGCTTTTCTCCAAGGTGATTTAGATGATGAGGTATACATGCAACTTCCTCAGGGTTTATCAAGTCAGGGGGAGTCTAGTGGTGGCAGCATTGTTTGTAGACTTGTTAAATCCCTGTATGGTCTAAAACAGGCTAGTAGACAATGGAATATGAAGTTATCTAAGGCATTGATTCAATCAGGTTTTATTCAAAGTTGTATGGATCACTCATTGTTCATAAGGAAGAAAGGGAATGACATTGTAATTATTTTGGTTTATGTGGATGATATGTTAGTAACAGGTAGCAGTATATCTGCTATTGAGGAAACCAAGGCATCCTTACAGACAACATTCAAAATCAAAAACTTAGGTACACTAAAAAATTTTCTTGGAATGGAGTTTCACATATCTTCTAAAGGTATTCTGATAAATCAGAGGAAATATGCTTTGGAAATCATTTCAGAACTGGATATAAGAGTTGTTAAACCAGCATGGACACCACTAGAAGTTAATGCCAAGTTGACTACATTAGAATTTGATGGTTTGGTACAAGGAGGAGATGATGACATGCTGGAAGACAAGACAAAATACCAAAGGTTGATTGGGAAGATGTTATACTTGACACTTACAAGACCTGACATAAGCTATGCAGTACAAACTCTAGCCTAAACAATCTCATTGGGATGCAGCAGTAAGGGTAATGAAGTATATCAAAAGAGAGCCAGCCTTAGGTATATTACTGAGTAACAAGGTTTCCAATTTACTGACAGTCTTCTGTGATTCAGATTGGGCTTCTTGTCCAAACACAAGAAGATCAGTTTCAGGTTTCGTGATCAAACATGGGAGATCACTTGTTTCATGGAAATCATAGAAGCAGACTGTGGTGTCCAGAAGTTCAGCAGAAGCTGAATATAGAAGTATGGCAAATGCGGTCTCTGAGGTAGTGTGGTTAACTACTCTATTGAAAGAATTGGGTAGTGAAGTAATAACTCCTGTAATTGTGCACAGCGATAGCAAGGCTGCATTACAGATTGCTGCAAATCCTGTTTTTCATGAACGTACAAAACATATTGAGATAGACTGTCATTTCGTCAGGCAGAAAATTCAAGAAGGATTGATCAAAACAGTGCATGTATGCTCCAAAGATCAATTGGCAGATGTGCTAACTAAAGGTTTATCGCGACAACAACATGAATATCTAGTAGGCAAGCTAGGCATGTTGAATATGTTCATACCAGCCAGCTTGAGGGGGACTGAAGAAATAGGCATAACATGACATGAGGGCAAATTAGTCATTACTAGTTTAATCAAGTTAGTTAAAGTTGTTAGGTGTAGTTAGTTAAAAGTTTGTTAGGAAAACTGTGTATGTACTGCATCAAGTAACAATACAATTTATTCAGTTTGTATTTTCACTTCTTCTCTCTTTTCCTTCTTATCGAAGCTTCCTCTAATGGTGGTTAATGGAAGTTTAGAGAAGTTAAGTGTTAGTTGTTCATAGATTTTATCAGTAATCTGACGATTGTCCAATATGATGAGCATTATATACAATTTCAAATTATAACCAAAGAAAAAAAAAGACACAAAAGTAGGCGTTAGTAAATTTCATACATTCTAGATTTATAGAATTTATAAGTATGAAATATCGTCTACGAAATTCAATGAGGAAGGAGGAGTATACCCAAAGTCATGAATAGCCGGACAGAGTTGTGGAAGAGTGGAAATAATATATGGAGGGTATCATTTTGAAAATCATGAATTTTAAAACCATACAAAATATTGAAGTCGAGTCAGCTTTATATATGCTTTACGTGATAGAAATGAATTAAAATTTCTCATTGTCTTTGCCCTTTTCGTTGCACTAAAGATAACTTTTAATCTGCATTCTTAGTACAACTTTAAGGTTCTATTTCACAAGTGTACTAATCTTAATAGTATCAAGAACATCAGATATGGTGTGATTTTAAGTAAACATAAAAAACATTGAACGTAGATAGACTCTTTTCTCTTATCAGTCAAAGGTATATTTTATTTTCCCACTTAAACACAAATATAACGAAGGGTTGGAGTCCTTACAAAACAAATGTATAAATTAGGAAGTCTATAATTTTTTTGCAGATTTAAAAGAACTATAACACTAATTATAGGCCTACAACTAAGAAAAACTTCCTCAAAAGACATAACAATTAAGTATAGACAACACCACATAGAATTTTTATATTAGTTAAAATGGGTTTCACCTCATTGGCAAATTACCGGGAATCAGTTGTTGTAACAATCAACGATCACACTCTTTAAGAATGAACCGACATATTGAAACACTTCGCAAAAGCAATTCACACAGATATTCTTTACATGAATTGATGGTGAGAGAATCAGATATACAATAGTCCACAGTCATGATCTGTAAACATAGGTGTGGACTTAAGGATGTAATTTTTGTTACTTGTTATCAATGCAACAAAAAAATTACTCTCAAGTCTCTCAAATAGCACAATAACAATATTCATCAAAAACAATTAAGTTTAGTAGAGCTAATATCAGCTATTATTAATTTACGCCATCATATTAATGATCAAGAACAGACGGAATTTTTTATTGAATGTACCACAGGTAAATAATGGTCCGAGACAATAAATGATGGACAGAATTAGCTGAAACTTGTGTATTGGAGGAGGTGATAAGTATCTCGAAGAATAATGGATATGTGCGTGCAAATAAAAAGAATAGCTTTGATGTGAAACAACAAACAACAGTTCCCTTTCCATAAACGAAGACTTTTTGACAACTTCCAACACTATATTAGAAGCAACTCCTTGATTTTATTAAATACAATCACAACAGTGTAATAACATGGTAAAACATAGCTACTTATGATCTTGCACATGATAACCAAAAGCAGAAATCATAAACATTACACACACGGAACAAAATTTATACAAATTGATGATGAAATGTGAATTACTTGAAGAGTAGATATTAAGGGTAGTGGACTCATTGTCCTAGCTGGATATATTTTGATAAAGTTGTTGGAAGGTGTAGTTAGTTACCAGCTGTGTATAAGTATATATACTATGTAGTTTGTCTTTATAAGACAATTCATTCTTTAGTAATAAAAAGTTTCGGTGTTTTTTCATTACTTAGATTTCTCAAATGGCTAAAAATGGTGTTTGAGAACTGTTGAATTCATCAATTGATACCTAACATTTTAGATCGCTTGTATGAGAAAATTGAAGACATATTCCTTAAAAAAAGACTGAAAAGGTACATAAAATAAAGGAATTCAATGTTGAAGAAAGCACAAACACAAATTTAAGTTTGAAAGAGAAAAAAAAAATGATAGCATAAAAACTTACCAAAATCTCGAACAGAATTCTATTCTAAGTTGGGACAGAAAATATGTCTTTCTATTTATTTTTTTGGAACAGAGGAGACTTGATTCTTCTAGAAGTATTATGGAAAAGTAAGTAAGATTTTTTATCAAGCAAAATGACTTTTTTGCCCTTGGCCGTAACGTAAATTCTGATGTCTAATTTGAATTGTCACCAGAGATTTAGGACCTAAGTTGTACTTATATTTGAAAAAATGTTAGAAAAAAAATATAAAATATAAGTATTTTTATTTATATATAAATATACTGACACACATGTAAGATTGTTCGATTCGGAAAAGTTTTGATTTTCTTTTACAAATAAAAAAGTCATCCCACTTATTTCATCTGGTATACACTTAAACAATAATCCACAATTTTATTAAATATTTATTTATTGAATCATAATATTTATTTAATAAATCAGTTCGATACCATTTTGTTCCATTGGTTCGGTTGATCTTTGATATTCTTTTTACACCCCTACATACGATCATATATATCACACTTATCTATTACTTCCTTTAATATTCTTGCAAAATCAAACCCAAGCGTCTGTCATTGACTCATTACACTATCCAGGGGCAGAGCCACGTAGGCTCCAGGGTGTTCAATTGGACACCATTCGTCGAAAAAAATGTTATATATACACGCAAAATTTTGATTCAATATTGGTATATATAAAAGGTGGGCCCCATGAAATAACTAAGTGAGACGCAATGTAGTTGACAATAGCTGCGCATCCCTACACTTTGCCCGGGTTTGATTTCCCGTAGGGTGTTTCATTTTTCTTGAGATGGTCAATTGTGTCATGAATCCCTCCAGAGACCCAAGGTCGAATTCCCTCTAACACTAATTATTTTTTTCCAATTAAAATTGAATAGCTTCCTTAAATTTTAATATCTTTTTACTATGGAATACGATTTCCTAAAATTTAATAATTATTCCTTGTAGATTTTTTTTCAATTAAAATTGAATTATTTCCTTATATTTAATATATTTTCCTTGTAGAATAAGATTTCCTTAAAAATATAATTGTTTTTTTTTTATGGAATAATGTTTTCTTTCTCTATAAATAGGAGACGCCAATTACCCAAATAATATCACAATATTATTAAGAATAGAATTCAATAATTCTCTCTCTTTTTTTCTTCTTCTCGTTCTTTTATTTTATATCAATATAACCAACTGAATATTTTAGTTTCAAATTTAAATGCACATGAGGAAGTATTATAACAGAGTACCAAAAAAAAGTTCGACCTCTTTAGGTCAACCAAATAAAGAAACAACGACAGATCAACTACAGATATTGTCACATTCTTCTAAAAACAAAATATTGATTTAAATACTGTAGTAATTGATCCAATAAAAAGAACTTCAATGTTAAATCATAATCTAAAACTTCATAATGAAATAAGAAGGGCATACCTCATTTTTTAATTATGTTTTCAATAGTAGTTTATTTTCTCTATGTTAGTTTTGAATTATACACTTGCAATTCTATTAAAATATTATTATATTTAATTAAATATTGCTTAACTTGATTATTTATTTTCGTAGCTTAAATTATTATTTTATATTTTAAAATATACTATTATAAGTCTGGACATTCTTAATGAAATTTCTGGCTACTCCATTGACACAATCCACCATCCTATGCTACATGATTAACACAATGTATCACTTTTCTACCAGTGTTGGTACTTCGAAGTTTGCTTCATGAACACATAAATCACATAGGGATATGGAAAATATTGTCCATGGCAAGAATATTTCGTTGCTTCATACTTTTCATAGAGTTGCTTTCTATTCCAAAAAGAAAAAATGAAATTAAACATTTTGAAATAGAAGGCGCTAAACCAATAAAAATCCATAGCCACATTTAATAAATTACTATGGAGAATATGTCTGAGAGAGATAAAGCAAGACAACGTATTCGATCAAATCTAGGAACAGTGAGAAAAATCTACTTATGAGTATTATACTTAATAGTGAAGACTTCAAGTTATACTCCTTTAGAGAGGCGTCAAGGAGGGCACAAAGTTAATAAAGACGAAAAACTATTTCTACAATCTAAGGATACATCAAAAATTTAATTCTTTCTCAAAAATTTAAATATAAAATTTATTTTTGACATTTTCAAATAGCATGATTAGTAATAATAATAAAATATCAGATGTTCCGGTGATTATTTTAACACATGTCAAACATATATATTCGAATTAAATAATTAATTTAAATGATATTCTTTTTATATTTTATATGAAAATCATTCAAGAAAATAGATTAAAATTATGAGTCTCAATATATTAAAAATTTTCATACTGATCCATTTGTAGATTAATTTTGAGTACACTTATAAATTTGTTTTATAGGTGTTTAGCAAACAAAAACAATGACCTACTTGATAAAAATTAAAATGAATCATCTCATTCTTTACAAAAAGATAAAAGAATTAAAAATATTTTATGACTTTACATTTTGTCTTTATATTCATTAAAATTAGAAGAACAGTTTAGTATAGTAATTTAACATAAGGTAGTTAAAATAGTAATTTATATAACTTGCTTAAAATGATTTTAACTGATAATAAAATAATAATAATAAATAAATAAATATTTCTCAATTAATTAGACAAGGACATATATGTTTTGTAATTATACATAAAAGGAGAAATCAAATAAATTAAATACTTCAAAAATTAATTTTGCAATCCAAAGACAAAAGCAACACTATGAAATTTAAAAGTCTAAAGAGAACAAAAGGAAAGGTCATAACATGCTTTGAAATTTTTGAATTCCTTATGAATTAGGCCTTTTGAAAATTGCAATTCTGATTGATGTTGGATTTAACATGTTAAGTGGTCCATTATCATATTCATAAGAATGTTTGAAAAATGTGGATCAATTGAATTTTGTTCAAAATTTGTTACATAGACAAGTCTAAAAATGATGTGCTCATACTAAGAAATAGTGAATTTTACTTTTGTCTTATAATTGTTTTACAAAAGTAGGAACATCATGTAGGGAATTAATTAAAAATAATATTCTTAATGTTAGAAAAAAAAACTGTGTTATTGATCTTCCTATTAAGAGATCTATATCGAAATATGTATTATTTAGGATGCATATTACAAATAAAGGGTGACAATTTTATTATTATATGACATTAGAGGTGAGATAATTGAGGAAAGAATGAAATGAAGATTGTGTTAGTGTCTATTTACTTGAGTCACGGACTTAGTTTTAAAAAAATCTTAAAATTTATAATTTCTAGAATAATCATGTAACTTATGCAGGAAATTTAGTCACTTGAAAAAATATTTTGACAAATTAAAAATAGAATTTTAAAATGAAATATATATAAAATGACCATATTATCCTTGATTATCCTCAACTTCATATTTTTATATAATAGAAAGATATCAAATTTTGACCCATCAACTTTAAATTTAAATCAAACTTACGTTAGTTCACTCTTGAGGTTAATATATTTGAAATCAAATAAAAGTTAAAATTTGATGAAGAACTACTCATTTATAATCTAGTAAACATTTTTAGTTTACTTTAAATGCAAATATATCATCCTATTCATTTTATTTGTACAATTACTTTTTGACCTTTTTTTAAATATTATTTTTCTTATATAACAACTAATTTTATTTATTTTTTAATTTCAATCTAATATATATTATTAATTTATTAAATTTAATTGTTTCTTTTTAGCTATATTAATTAGAACAAAAATAAAATTAAATGTAATTAACTACATTTTTTAAATAATGAATTTTTATATTAAAGTTGGCACTTGTAGTAAGTATAATTAATAGAAAAATGTCAATAATTAAATTAAAGTGATAGTAAAATAGAATAATGAGTAAATATCACAATAAGTCTTAAAAAAAGTGAAGTAATAACAAAATGAGTAATTATGATTCGTATTGAATTTAACATGTTGACTGGTTTATTAGGGTGTTTGAAAATGCGGATTAGTTGAATTTTGCTGAAAGTTGAGTCATTATAAAGAAAATTGATCGATATATAGTTCTTAATGTTGAAAAAGAAATTACCGATTGGTTTTCCTAATAAGAGAGAATTGTACCAGAGTGTATAATATTTAGGACACAAATAAAAAAAAGGACGAAAAATTTATTGGTATAAGACATGAGAGGGAAGAGAATTACAGAGTGATGAAATGAAGGATGAATTAATGTCTATTTATTTGTGTCACAGGCTTAGTGTTAGAAAAATCTTATAATTTATAGTTTTTAGAAAAGTCATGTAACTTGTAGAGGAAATTTACCACTTGAAAATAAATATTTTAATGAAGTTTAAAAATACAATTTATAGTTTTTAAAATGAAATATATGAAATGATCATATTACCGTAGAGTGTCCTCAACTTCTTAAATCAAACAGATATTTAGATTAATATGTTTGAAATCAAGTAAAAGTACATATTTGATTATATATTTTAATAAAGAACTACACTTTTATAATCTAGTAAACATTTTTAGTTTACTTTAAATACAAATATGTCATCCTATTCATTTAAAGTTACTTTTTAACATCTTTTAAATATATATTTTTAAAATATTGAAATTAATTCAGAAAATGGTCTAAAATACCCTTTAAGTATTGAAAATGGTACAAAATTAGCATTCATCCACCTATTGGCTCCAAAATGCCCTTTTCATGCACCTATTGGCTCCAAAATAACCTTGTTATCCACCTTTGAATTCAAAATTGACCACTTTTTCAATTGTTTTAAAATCAAACTCTTTAAATAGTTTTTAAAAATACTTGACGTTCAACTATTGGTTATAATTTAATTTATTAATATAATTTATAAACCAACCCACTACCCACTAATTACTAACTAAACCTCACCCAATTAATAATCCAATTATAATATCAAAATCATCATAAACACTACTAAAACACTATGAAATTATAGATTCCTGAAATAACATTTAAAATTATTCGAGTCCGAATCGAAACCCCAATTAAATTTAGGTTGAGGCACTTATTTAGGAGGACACTCTTTTTATAGATTGAATGAGAAATTTATGATTAAAGGTAAAGAAGTAATATATCCCGAATTAATTCATGCATTTTTTAAAAATATAATTTTATAAATATTTATTATTTGTTTTATAATCTTTAATATATTATTTTAAAATAAGTTACCTATGAAGTAACATCACATAATTGAGATGTAAGAATAATTAAGATAAACATAGTCAGACTTTAAATTTTATCGATAATTTTATTTAAACACTTGAATGTATGATAATCTACTTGTATAGATTTTTCCTCCTCAAATTTTTAAAAACACTCAATTGGTAGTAGCTAATCTGTTGTTGCATTAATAATGTGACAGATTTATTAATTTAGAATGGTTTAATTAGTAATGGGTGAGTAGTGGATTGATTTATAAATTATATTAATAAGTTAAATTATAACAAATAGTTGAGCTCCACGTATTTAAAAAAAATTTAAATAGTTTAAATATAAGACTGTTGAATAAGTGGTCAATTTTGAACCAAAAGGTGGATGACAAGGGTATTTTGGACCCAATAGGTGGTTGGAAGGGTATTTTAGAGCCAATAGGTGGATGGAAGGTAATTTTGTACCATTTCCAATACTTTAAGGATATTTTAGGCCCTTTTCCGTAATTTGATTTATTCATTAATTTTAATTTAATATATATTATTAATTTTATCATACTTGTTTTTTTTTCAGGCACATTAATTAGTCAAAATAAATGTGAAAATAATTAATATATTTTTAAGTAATGAATTTTTATGTTAAAGTAGGCATTTACAGTAAGCATAGTGAAAATAAAAATATTAGGAATTAATTAAAATATAATTAAATAGAGTAATGAATAGATATAACAATAATTCATAAAAAATGTGAAGTTATAACAAAATGTGTTGATAGAAATAAAATTAATCAAAGATGTTTCTAGAACTATTTAATTTCTTGTTATTCTTGGTAGATTTTTGTAAGTATGAAATTACATTTTTACCCTTGATCACCATTCACTTTCATATACAAAGAGATGTTTTTTTAGAATTTTTTTTTCTCTTGATGACTTTATTAATAAATTTTTATTTGTATAAAATTACATTTTTACCTTTGGTCTTCCTACCACTTCACTTTTCTATATAATAGAAACTAGATATGAAAGGGCCCGTTAACGGGCCCAATATTTCAATCTTAAATTTATCATTTTGTGATTAAATATTAAAATGCATATTTGTGTCGCGGACTTACTCCCATACAGTGTTCTCTTGACTGTTCATCATGATTTTCTATCTAAAACTCATTTAATCGTAACGATATCTTTCCTACCACAAATAATAACCTTGAATTCATAATTCAAATTCAAGGTAGAGCTAAGAGTTAAGTCTTGAGAGTTCTTTTCGAATCTTTTTTAGAAAGTTCCTTAGATTCTTTTGAGGGGTCTTCTTTAATTTCTAATAACGTTTTTCAAGACTCGAGTAAGTGAGTATGAGAATGATGAAAATGTATTCTTGAGTCTAAATTATCATCGAGATCCTTAATATGATGAATCATAAATCTTTAATTCATAATTCAAATTCAAGAAAGAGCTAAGAGTAGAGTTCAAGAAAGTCTTTGAGTTCAATAGTAAATCCTTTGAGATCAACTATTGATTTAGGCTAAGTTTTGATGAAGTAAGAATGAAAATGAGAAAAATCATATACATGAATTTCATATTGTTATTTAGACCCTCAAGTCGAATCATTCATCTACATAAATTTTGCATGAACTTCATAAGTTGAGTATCTTTCAGAGTAGTATTATATTCAAGATCTAATTCTTGAGTATTGGGTTCCTAATCATTTAGGGATTATATTCCTAATAATGGGGATACTACATGTTACCCACGGAGGTCCTTGACTTGAAAATTCATGCCTATAGACTACAACAAATTCGATTGTCGGGAACAAATAATTTCGTCATTTATAAATCATATTTTGTCAATAAAAATCTTGTGAGACGAAAAATAATTCGTCACCAAAAGTATATAAAGACGATTTAGTGTTTCGCCACTAGAAATATTATATTAACTACAAAAAGAAAAATTGTCCCTAAATCCTTAAACAGTTGTGACAAATTTAATTGTTGTGCAAAGTACACATATTTTTTTTGTAATAAATAGTATGTTTTGTCACTAAAAAGATTATTACTACCGATAAAATTATGTTGTCGCTAGTTATTTTACTTCTACCAGTGACAAAATCAATTGTCTCTATAGTTAAATGTATTTCGTAGTTAAAGAAAATCTAATTTCACCACTAATGACTATATTTTATATACAAAAAAATTATTCCGTTCTTTAATGTATTAGGGATAAATCTATAATTACATATATATATATATATATATATATATATATATATATATATATATATATATATATATATATATATATATATATAACCATCAAAGAATATAGTGCATCAACATTAAGTAATATTGCTTCTCTCTTTACCAAATCTTGATTTTGAGTTTTGGATATGAAAAAAAAACTTAATAGCGATCGCTATATCCGAATAATCCTTATTTAGACACAATGTATAATTAATCGAATTTCCATATGAATATTACATAATTATTAAAATTACTATTAAGAATTTGCTATTTTTTTCATCTCTTTCTAAATAGTAACCAACTTAAATTTATTTACTTCTCTAACAAATGTATTGATTTCATGGGTTTCGATTCTTAACTTCTTATTTGAGACACAAGAATAGAAATATTAAGTAAATAATCTACTATAATTAAATAAATTTTAATTTGGTTAATTTTAAAATATAAAAAATTTTATCATCAAAATATTCTTATTATCAATCTAGTAAATTAAACAAGAAAAATATCATTATTTCTCTTCAATATTTGAGTCGTAAAATTTTAAAACCCTAAAAAAAGTACTATTACCATAAATTTAATAAAATTAATTTACTTTACTTTCGTTTAGTTTATCTATCTATATTATTTGTTATTTTTTATTTTAATGCTCCCTAATTAAAATATTTTTACCGTCATTTGATACATTTGAAAAGGTGTTAATGAAACATAAAAAAAATAATTACTTTTCTAAAAAATGGGGTCCCACAATTTTAGATAGACACATGATAATCATAATTACAATTTTATATTAACCTCGAAAATGAGATTATTTACAATTTTGCTATTGGTCATCCCTCACTTCACTCTTCTATATAGTACTAGATATTAGGTGCCCGTGCTAGCACAGGCCTACGTATGTTGATTTTTTTTCCTTACAATTTATATGATAAAAAAGAAATTTGAAAAAGCGAACTAACATTTTTATATGTGTTTTTTTAAAATTATTTTAAACTATTAATTTATATACCTTTTGTGTCATTTTCAAATAATATATGTTATTACATCTATTTTATTTTATGTGGTACAAGTGATTATAGGAAAGTCAATCAAAATTTCTTATATAAGTCTCACATATTTTTAGTTGTCATTTTAGTGTAATTCATAGTACTTTTAAGTTCTTACTTTATTTTCAAACAATATATGCAGCTTTTTTTCGTTTCGATAAGAATAAAAGAGTCGACCTAATTTCATTAAGTTTTTCACTAAAAATATCTTAAATTGTTACATTGCGTTTTTAAGTTTATTTTTTAAATGTAATTTTTAAATATGTAACAAATTAAAAATTAAAACAAAGAATTAAAATTTTCAAATCATTATATTTCTATATTAAAATGTTCAAATCTTTAAAACTCCACATATATGCCCAAATTAATAAGGAAGCCAAACAATTTTTGTAAATAAAAATATATGAAAGCTTATTTTAATAATAACACATATATATTTCAGTTTAATATATGAATCCATCCTTTTCGATTTATATGAACTTATTTTTTATTTTATTTCAAAAAGAAAATAACTCTTGAGTTTTAATTTTTTTATATAGCATAATTAAGATCACAAAATTAAAAAGTATTTCAATACACAAAATTTAATATACACATAAATTTTGATTTTAATTTTGATTGATTCCACCTAATATTATACTTCATATATAATTATTAAGAGCTAAGCGTAATCATTATTTATACTTTCATATAATAAATAGATACCACAATAATAAATAAAAAATGAAGAAATAACAAAAACAGGTAATACTAATAATAATAACTTAAGATGTTTCTAGAATTATTTAATTTTCTTGTTATCATTCGTGGTAGATTCTTACTTGCATGAAAGTACATTTTTTTTACCTTTGATCATCATTCACTTCATATATAGAAAGATGTTTCTAGAATTATTTATTCTTGATAGATTTTTATTACAACGAAATTACATTTTTATTCTTAGGTGTCTTTGATACAAATATATCATCCTATTCATTTTTATTTGTTAAGTTACTTTTTAACATCTTTTTTTTTAATTTCAATGTAGTATATATTATTTATTATATCAAACTTATTTATTTTCAAGTATATTAAGATCCAAAATAAAGATAAAATAATTAATTTATGATAAATTTTTATATAAAAAGTAGATTTTTTTTATAAGCATAATGAATAGAAAAAATATTAAGAATTAAATTAAAGTAATTGTAAAAGTTAACCTCTTTTTTTATACAAATTTTCTATTTTATTTCCTTCTTACTCACTTTAGTATTACTTACCATTTTATATCATTTTCTCCTTTCTCATTTATATATATATATATATATATATATATATATATATATATATAGTTAAACAAACTAAAAGGTGACACAACTTACGAAAAATCCTGCGTACGCCACCGAGTATGGGGCGAAGTGTTGGCTTATTAAGAAATCTTATGTTCATAAGAAGAAAATCGTTGTGATGAGAATATTGAGGTAGATATTGTGGGCATACTAAGAGAGACAAGATTAAGAATGGAGATATCATGGACAAGGTATGAGTGGCCTCCATGTTGAACAAGATGAGGGATGTGAGACTAAGATGATTTGGACATGTGAGGAGGAGTATAGACGCCTCACTCCTCATAGGAGGTGTGAGATGTTGGTAGTGGTTGACGTCATGAAAGGTAAAGTCGAGCTGAAGAAGTATTGGGAGGGAGTGATTAGATGAAGTGCATCTAGATCTTACTGAACAAATGGCCTTTGATAAGAGAGTATAAAAGTTGCGTATTAAGGTAAATTGTTCGTTGGAAATTGAGAATTCTCTTGCTTCCTGATTAGCAAGTTTCTTTAAAGTTTAGGGTCTTTTCAGAAGAAAGCTCTATCACAACAAGGTAAGGGCAACATTGCATACACTCTACTCTCTCAAACCCTACAAGTGGGATTGCACTAAGTATGTTGTTGCTACTATTAAACAGGGCCGACCTAGAGTATTAAGTATAGGTTCTGTGGAATCCAGTCAATAAATATATAAAAACTATTTGTTGGGATCTACTAAGTAAGTTATTGGTCCAACGAGATGTAATCCGAAGGACCGATATAACATAGCATGTGAGGCACGAAAAGTTAGATGTCAAAATACTGATTCATAATCGACCTCTTTTGCGATCTCAGTAACTCAACAAGTTATACTAATTGATTTATCATTATGGGGTTTTAATGCTCCTTTTATTTCAAAAGATCTAGTTCAACATATATAAGGCATTTGTCAAATCGGGTGTAGCAACATGTGTTGTAAGACTTAATACCAAATAAGTCATTCTTCTTATCATGCATTGTGGACGGGCATTGATTTCCTCGTGTGTCACATAGCTCCCGCATTTCTGTTCAAAGCCATTTCTTAAAGAAATTTGAAGTATGGGATTACTGCTTGAAGCCATGCACTTCAGATAAGTTGTGCTTTAAAAAATGACGGCAAAATGATTTTAGCGAGAAAGGATCTAATAGCCATTCTGCTTCACTTTTTGCTTCAAATTACTCCATGGACTTTGTCGGTTTTGGTGTGTACATGAAAGCGGATGGCCTACTTGGAATTGAATCAACCATTAGAGCTAGAACCTTAAGGTCATGAGGTGAGAATTCATCTTTTAATTGTATTTAAAGCTTCAACATTTAAGTTATTAATCTTTTAAAATTACTCTTCTACAGTTGAATGGTGGATGCAATTTGGTCATAATGTCCCAAACTTGCAACAGTTTGCTATAAGAATGCAAAGTTTAACTTGTAGTGCATCCGATTGTGAGAGAAATTGGAGCGTGTATGAACATGTGAGAAACCATATTACATTAATACATTATTACTAATTTAATTGATACCTTAATCATCCCAAGTCCTCCTATTAATTAATTTCTAGTATGTGCAGATTCATAGTAAAAAGAGAAATAGGCTTGAGTTGACACGCCTCAATGATCTAGTGTTCATCAAATATAATAGAACATTGGCGCATCGTGACAATGCTGGTAATACCATTGATCCAATTTTGTTGGATAGTATTGATGAGGCAAATTAATGGTTAACTGGAGCACCACAAGATCACCAAGATGAAGAAGTGTACGAAGGAGAAAGTCTCACTTATGGTGACGTTTCTATGGCAAGTGGTGTTGAGGAGAATATTTATAATTTTAGGGAGAGTACTTTAAGGGGCAAGGAAAGAGGAGTTGGAGGTTCTAGTTCGAGTCGAAACCTCGTTGATAAGCCTTCTGATGATGAAGAAGATGATGACCAAGTAAAACCCTAGATTATTTTGAAGAATGAGAGTTTAAGTCTTTGTGATCTAATTATGCTTTTATTTTTTATTTTTTATTTTATATGTTATGACTTATGAGTATTATTTATTATCTATTTATGGAGTTATTTAATATTTTTTTTTATTTTTATACTAAATGTCGCTTTTTAAAAAAAAGTGTGCGCTTCACTTCACGCTTTTCCGTGAAGCGAGTCCTCATCGCTTTTTTTCGCTTCTCGCTTCCCAAAATAGTGTTTCTCGCTTCTAATAAGACTACTCTTAATAATTTGAGGTTTCAACAAATGATTCAACTTCAAGAAAAGACTTCTAAATTCGTATATGATTGGTACTTCATTATACTTTTCCATAACTTGTATGATTCACTCCCAGCTTTTCATTTCAAACACCATGGTTTGCTTTATGATTTTAACATGAGGAGAGTAAGCTAAGTATTCCACTTCTACCTTTCCATAGTAACTCAATGCAGAATCCACATAATTGTGGTAGATTTTAGAAACATCACCTTGTTGCTTATTATGCTTTTAAAGAGGTCTCTCCGTAAAAATTATGAATGTTCCGATAAATATTTTAGATTCATAGAAGATTGAGCCAAATATTCCGCTTCTACCTTTCCGTAGAGATTGTCCAATCATGAAAAAAGTCTATGTAGTAACTCAGCAGAGAATCATATCATTGTTGTAGCGTCTTGTTTTTGCAAGGCCCTTCTAGAATTCCATCTAGAAACATCCGAAAAAGAATGAACTTCTTTCCACCTCAGAGAAACTAAAAGTGGCATACTTCGTTTTGAAAAAATTAAAGTTGGGTCTAAAAAAAGCAAACCAAACCATAACCTGATCTAGCCCAAAACACCTATAGCCTGTCCAAATATGAAAGAAATTAAAGAAATGAACCAAAAGGAAAAAACAAAAAGAGAGATGGTTGTCTTCCAGCTTGAGCTTCCATCTTCCATGGAGGACGAAGATGAAGCGATTGCCTTGGATTGAAATCGACTCATCAACAACTGCAACCAGCTGAGTTCGGTTGTTTCCACAGAAGGCACTCTAAATCTCATGAATGTCATGGAAACAAATTTCATTGAGTAATTTTCAATACAGATCGAACAACTCATATAAGAATCGATCTACTCCCTAACTTACTTTAATCTTGTAACTCCATCCTTGAGCTCCATTTTTAAGTTTTACCCTTTCCAGCAGATTCAGTCAGAAACCCCAACTAAGAAACCCTAACTAATACCACTGCATAGGCCAGGGACCCATTCTTACCCATACATTATTCTAAAATAACTTCACGGCTTTGAAGAAAGAGGTAATGCGAAAGACGATGCAGGTTGATCGTCACCCACGAAGGAGAGAAAGAGATAATATACTTCCCATAGAATTTCCATTTACATATTCGACAAGAATACAATTGTGGTTCATATCTGTCAGACACATCCAGTAAGTGAACTCACTGAGGTAGTTAATATCTTGGACCCCTTTTCAGATAAACGCAACTTTACTCTATTTGAAAATGGAATCCAATCCAACTTGCAGACATCTCGACTTCATGTAACTATATGGGAAGAGTACACTTGGTGTTTTCTTTCACTGGGATGATTGAATCCTAATATTCATTAACAACTAAGCGACACCCTTAAATGTGTCTAACTTGAATCAAGTTACAAGTCATGGACATGAAGAAAAAGGATGGAAAGGAATTGAAAGAGAGTAAGGTCAATCAACTCTTTAACCTCCATGCTTTTCACTAAAGTTTTTAGAAAAAATATTCGATAAAGAGAATCCAACATGCTACAACAACATACCCTATGAAATCCCATTCAAAAAAATAAAATACAAAAACTAAAGCAGACAGAGAAAATAATAGCCTAAAAGACAAGGCTGCTAAAGAGTCTAGATGCTTACGGAGCCATCCAGCGGTAAGTGCTAGTTTCTGGTGTCATTCCTTCAGTCAGCACCTCAATCCGAGCAATACCAAAGTCTGCAATCTTGATTGACTTGTCAGCAGCAATCAATAGATTGTCG
This sequence comes from Solanum lycopersicum, assembly GCF_036512215.1. Classification (NCBI taxonomy): domain Eukaryota; kingdom Viridiplantae; phylum Streptophyta; class Magnoliopsida; order Solanales; family Solanaceae; genus Solanum; species Solanum lycopersicum. The sequence continues at coordinate 6,600,945 of NC_090811.1, forward strand.
GATTTTAAGTCACGATGAATAAGATTTAGACCATGCACATACTCCATCCCCTTTGCCACATCCAAGGCATGCTTTACTACTAACTTCAATGGCACAGCTCGGTTTTGTCGCTTCGCGAGGAACTGACGCACTGATCCTCTGCTTGCATATTCAGTCACAATGCATAACACCATGGTTTTACGACATGCACCAACAAATCGTATAACATTTGGATGCTTTAAATTTGCTAGCATCTTGACCTCATGTTGAAATTGCTGCTCTATAAAGTGAGCCTGCTCAAGAGCATGTTCTGGCCTCTCTAGAAGCTTAATGGCAACATCTTCACCATTATAAGTTCCGTTATAGAGCTTCCCAAAAGAGCCTTGAGCAAATGCTTGTCCAATGGTAATCCTACTCAAGTCAATTGTCCACTCATCACAAATCACAAGCCCAGTGGTGGGGAATTGAGGATCAACCAAGGCTTGAGCAAGGGCATCATCGCTCAACCTAGAAACTCTCCCCCTGACTACGCTAGCAGCAACAGAATAGTTACTGTGGATGTGATTACCCTGCTGGTTTAGAATATCAGTGTGAGAACCATTTGAACCAACACTTCTGTTATCCACTGCCATTGCACCAGAACCACTAGCATTGTTCATCCCATAACCTTGAATAGACATGTTTGCCCCTCGCCAAGCTTATGATAAAAAAATTGCGACAATTTTGATTCAAATCTACAAGTCTAACAAATGTCGGAGCTACGGTAGTTTTTCTGATAAAGCAGGTACAGCAGAAGAGCTTCAATCCGGCTTATTTGTTTTGCATGAAGATTTCTAAAATCAAGTCGTACCTCAACAACCCTGAAAAACATAAAATTTGAAACGGTTAGTTATCAAAATCAATTCTTCTATGTAGACTTAGAAGGTCAAACACTTGTGAAACTGAGTAATCATGTTTCCTCTTTGATGAATAACCTAATGATAAGCATACTAGAGGTAGGAAGCAATTATCTCAAACTTTAACTTTCACCACTACAATTTTCTTCCGATTATTGTCGGCAAACTTTCGAAGGCAAAAAAAATAATCCAAAATTCAAACATAGTACAACTTTCGGCAGAACTCCACATTATAGAAATAAAGAAAAAGGCTAAATTTGTCCCAAAAAAATAGATCTAATAAATATGTGGATAAATTTTAAAATGTTCTCCAATTATTAACTGTAAATGTCCTTAATTATTTAAAAGCATAGTAAACATCAAACAAAATACATGTGCTTGAGATTTTTTCTTTATTTTAACTATAGTTAATCAGCCAATAATTTCACACCAAAAAAGTGATTTTGGAGTGTGGATTACAAATGAGATTTTGAAAGTGAATGTATTTGGTTGTAGATACAAGTTAGATTTAATGAATTTTTCCACTTTGAATTCAAGGAATATACTCATAATTACTACAATAAAGCAAGATTTAATAATTTTTTTCACTCCAAATTAAAGATAGTAGAAATAAATAAGAAGAGACACAAGAGAAATTTGGTGGTCGGATGAATTAAATATGGTAAGCTGGATTTAATGAATTTTTCCACTTTGAATCCAAGAAAAAAGTAATAAATAAGAAGAAACATAAGACAATTTTGGTGGTTGGATAAATCAAATATAGTAAAATAGATTTAATGAATTTTACCACTTTGCATTCAAGGAATATACTAATAAATAAGAAGAAGAAAAACGGCAAATTTGGTGGTTGGACGAATCAAAATATTCACAGGGACTCTCTACCGTTTTGTATCGTGTTGTATGGCTAAAAATGTAATATAATTTGAAATGCAATTAAAGAATCAACCACAACACGATCCCAAAGTAATTACAGTCCATAATGGAAATCCTCTTAACCAATGCCACTCTAATATAGTCTTCATAGGTTAGAATAATTAGACCATAACCTACCATAAACCCCTTTTATATCCATACTCCATAGTTGAGACTAGGTAATAACATCATTAACAAAATTTCAACTGAAAATAAGGAGAATTCACCAATTTCATGTAATTGTCATAAACAATTTACAAGCACAGAAGATAGGAACACATTGCCAATTAAGAATTTAGATAAAAATGGAACTCAAAACGAGTCTAGGGATGCATAATTTTAGCTGCTTCTTTATTCTTCATTGACATAAACAACCATTTTGGGGTCATATTACTAGTTTACACGCCCATATTTTAAAACAATTGAATTCAGAAATCAAAATAACATCAGCAACAACATTCCCATGAAAAAAAATTCTAATTTTTAACTAACTTGATGTACCAACAAACAGACGAAATGAAATGAATATCTACAATGATTTTAGGTGCTTTTTTTAATTCTCATTGAAACAAAGATCGAAGATCAACTATTTTTAATATTGCTCAAAATAACATAATCGACAAGTTTTCATATAGAGAGAGAATATTTATGCGGTTGCCGATGTTGCATTCATTCTTATCATCCTCAGCCATGACATCAGAGGTCCATTCGACACTCAAGTTATTTTCTTATGCATTTTGACCCCTTACTACCGGCTTCATCTTACTCCGTCGTCTTCTACGGCCTAAACCCTAGGAATCGCCATGCTAAAATCACCGTTTACAGCCAAAAGCATTTCAACTCAACGACGTCATTTGCTTTTAGACCCACCTAAGTTATTTTCTTATACATTTTGACCCCTTAAATTTTATGACGATAACATCAACAACATATTCAATGTAATTTTACGAATGGGATCTGAAAAAGGTAAATCGTACATACACCAAGTAGAAAGTTATTTCCGAAAGACCTTTGGCTCAATTAATGAATACTATCGTAATTTGGGGGTTTTAAAAGGGTAAAATATACGCACACCAGTTAGACAGGTCATTTTAGAAAGACCCTCAACTCAAACAACACGTGTTAAAGTAATTTGATTAAAAAATCTACGGAAGTAAAGAGGACATAATAATTAAAAGAAAAAAAGCATTACATTGTATTTGAGAAACAAGGAATACAATAATAATAGTCTGTTATGCGGAATTTGATATAATACGAGAAAATATAAATGCGAAAAACAAGACAACAGATTTACGTGGTTCACCAATAAATTGGCTACGTCCACGGGAAGAGGGGGAGCGGTTTTATTATGGAGGGGCAAGAACAGAATTACAGAATAGGGTTTGTCATAGCGTCTATATATAGTGCTAAGATACGCCCTAACAGGCTTGGGCCCAAAATACATAATTGACAGATAATTAAGGGCCCAATTCAAGGCATTCAACAAATCTCCACCTTGACTTGAATTCTCCAAACAGATTCTTCAGACGCACTATGATAGTGCCAGGCCTCCCCCTCTTCCTCAGAATTGCACCGTAGGGCAATTAACAGCTTCTGATGTTGAGCAAGTCTAAACAGTGTTGAAACTTGCTCTGTGGAACCGGCTTTGTGAACATATCAGCAGGATTATCAGCAGTTCCTACTTTCTTCACCTTGATTCTCTTCTCACTTTTCAGAAAATGATACCTAACGTCAATATGCTTGGTTCTCTCATGATGGACTTGATCCTTGGCTAGACAAATTGCGCTCAAACTGTCACAATACACCGTAGCCTGATCATGATGAAGACCAAGATCACTAACCAGCCCTTTCAGCGAAATCCCTTCTTTTGCAGCCTCTGTCAAGGCCATGTACTCCGCTTCCGTAGTAGACAAAGTCACTGTAGGTTGCAAAGTTGCCTTCCAACTGACGACAGATCCTCCAAGGGTAAACACATAGCAAGTCATCGATCTTCTTGTGTCAACATCTCCAGCATAGTCAAAATCAGAATAGCCAGTAACCAAGCATTGAGTATCACCTCAATAAATGAGACCAACATCACATGTACCTCTAAGGTACCGGAAAATTCTCTTCACAGCCTGCCAATGTTCTTTCCCTGGTTGTCCCATGAATTTGCTCACTACACTGACTGCATGTGCTAAATCTGGCCTTGTACAGACCATAGCATACATCAAACTTCCTACGGCACTGGCATAAGGGACTCGTGACATATACTCCTTCTCTTCTTCTGACTGTGGAGCGAACATGGCAGTGAGATGGATATTGGCAGCACTGGGGGTATCAATAGGCTTAGATGAAGACATGCCAAACCTCGCCAAGACCTTCTGAATGTAGCTTCTCTATGACAAGAAAAGTTTCCTTCTCTCTCTATCTCTAATGATCTCCATCCCTAGAATCTTCCGAGCGGCTCCCAGATCCTTCATCTCAAACTCAGCACTAAGTAAACCCTTCAGCTTCTGAATGTCATACTTCTTCTTTGCAGCTATCAGCATATCATCTACATAAAGCACCAGATAGATGAATGAATCATCCTTGAGCCTATTGTAGTAGACACAACAATCATATGAGCTTCGAGTATAGCCCAACTTCACCATATAGCTGTCAAACCTTTTGTACCACTGCCTTGGAGATTGCTTAAGTCCATATAAGGACTTCTTCAACTTGTAGACGTGATTTTCCTTCCTGGAACTTGGAAACCATCTGGCTGAGTCATGTATATCTCTTCCTCCAACTCTCCATGTAGAAACGCTGTTTTCACATCAAGTTGTTCAAGCTCCAGATTCTGATGTGTAACTATCGCTAGTAACACTCGGATGGAAGTATGTCTGACCACTGGTGAGAAGATCTCATTGTAGTCCACTCCCTATCTTTGGTTGAAACCTCTGGCAACAACCCTGGTTTTATACTTGACTCCTTCTGCTGGTGATATCCCTTCCTTCTTCTTGAAAACCCATTTGCAAGTAATAATCTTTCTCCCCGAAGGCTGTATGACCAAATCTCATGTCTGATTCTTGTTTAGGGACTCCATCTCATCTCCCATAGCAGCAAATCATTTTTCAGAATCAAGACTTAAAATGGCTTCTTTGTAAGTAGACGGCTCAGATGTATCTACCTCTTCAGCAACCTGCAGTGCATAACCCACCTTGTCCTCAAAACCATACCTCGTAGATGGCCGAAATCCAACCCTCCTTGGCCGATCTTGAGCTATACTCCGATGGATATCTGATGGCATAGATTCTAGAATATCAGTTTCTGTCTGTGGCTCTTGATCCTCCTTTTCAGGTTCTTTTAAATCGCTCTCATTCTGAATGACTTGAAACTCCACCTGTTTATCAAGACTCGCAGTTTTTGACGTAGTTGTAGGCTTCACAATGGTTCTAAGCAGAGAACTTTCATCAAAGACAACGTTCCTGCTCATAATAACCCTCTTTTCTGCTGGAGACCAGATTCTGAAACTTTTCACTCCATATCCGTAGCCCACAAATACTCCCTTTTTAGCTCTTGGATCTAACTTACCTTCACTGACGTGATAGTAAGCCGTACAACCAAAAGCTTTCAGATTTGAATAATCAGCAGCTTTTCCTGACCATATCTCCATAGGTGTCTTGCACTGTATGCCTGTATGTGGTACGCGGTTAACCAAGTAGCAAGCTGTACTAACCGCTTCTACCCAGAATCTTCTATCTAGCCCAGCATTAGAGAGCATGCACCTTGCTCTCTCCAGAAGTGTTTGATTCATCCGCTCAGCTACACCGTTCTGCTGTGGTGTATTTTTGACTGTACGATGTCGAGCAATCCCTTCATCCTTACAGAATTGATCAAATTCAGACCAGCAGAATTCCAGCCCATTATTAGTTCGCAATATCTTGATCTTCTTCCCTGTTTGATTTTCCATCTAAATTTTCCACTCCTTGAACTTATGGAAAGCTTCACTTTTATGCTTCATCATGTACACCCAAGTCATCCTTGAGTAGTCATCAATAATGGACACAAAAAATCTGCAGCCTCCCAAAGACTCAACACGGCATGGACCCCAGCAATCAGAATGGATATAATCAAGTGTGCCTTTTGTTCTGTGAATGGCCTTTGGAAACTTGTTGCGATGTAGTTTTCCAAAGACACAATGTTCACAAAACTATAGGCTCTTAACCTTATGACCAGCAAGAAGATCCTCCTTTGACAGAATTTGCATCCCTCTTTCACCCATATGACCAAGTCTCTTGTGCCATAACTTAGTCATATCCTCCTGGTGAACTTCTGATGATGCAACATGGGCTGAACCTGTAACCGTGGAACCTTGTAGAAAATACAAAGTACCACGCATGACACCTTTCAGAATCAGATTTGAACCCTTCCAGACCCGTAAAACTCCATCTTTTCGCGACCAGCTGAATCCCTTGCTGTCAAAAAGACTGAGAGATATCAGATTTTTCGTCATCAATGGAATGTGCCTGACCTTGTTCAATGTGAAAAAGCTACCGTCATGTGTCCTTATCTTGATCGAGCCTGTCCCAACCACCTTGCAGACAGAATTGTTGGCCATCGAGATGCTGCCTCCGTCTACCTGCTCATTAGTCGTGAACCACTCTCTCCTAGGACAGATGTGATAGGATGCCCCAGAATCGAGAACCCACACATCTGAATGATGAGTCTGCTCATCCGCAACTAGGGCAATGTCTTCTTCAGAATTGGTGTCTTCTTCAGCAACAACAGCAGAAACTGATTGTTTTTCCGATTGCTTCTTCTTCTTTGGACAATCAAATTTCCAATGTCCCTTCTCCTTGCAGTAATTACAAACATCATTCGGCTTTGCACCCTTTGACATCGGCTTATTTTTATTTCCGCCGTTTTTCCTTCCATTTCCGCTACTGGTGAACAGACCGGAAGGCTGTATGTCCGTACTTGTGCCGTTAGCCTTATGCCGTAATTCCCTGCTATGAAGGGCCAATCTGACTTCTTCCAATGACACAATATCTTTCCCAACAATGAATGATTGAACAAAATTCTCAAACGACATTGGGAGAGATACTAACAGAATCAAGACAGCATCTTCATCCTCGATCTTCACATCGATATTACGCAATTCTAATAACAAAGTATTCAATTTCTCTAAATGTTCCCTGAGTTGTGTACCTTCATCCATTCGTAAACCGAATAGACGTTTTAGAAGCAGCTTGTTGGTTAGAGATTTTGTCATGTACAAACTCTCCAGCTTCAACCATAGACCAGCAACAGTCTCTTCATCTGAGACCTCCATGATGACGTCATCCGCGAGACACAGCATGATCGTCGAATGCGCCTTTTCCTCCAGAATCGTCATCTAAGGAGTAACGACGACGTTCTTATCTTTTGACAACAGTGCCCAGAAGCTTTGTTGTTTCAACAAATCCCGCATCTTGATCTGCCATAAACTGGAACTGTTCCTCCCTTTGAATTTGTCGATTTTCACGTTCAAAGCAGACATCTCGAATTCTCCAAGAACACCGATTAACCGAGAGGCTCTGATACCAATTTGTTATGCGGAATTTGATATAATACGAGAAAATATAAACGCGAAAAACAAGACAACAGATTTACGTGGTTCACCAATAAATTGGCTACGTCCACGGGAAGAGGGGGAGCAGTTTTATTATGGAGAGGCAAGAATAGAATTACAGAATAGGGTTTGTCATAGCGTCTATATATAGTGCTAAGCTACGCCCTAACAGGCTTGGGCCCAAAATACAGAATTGACAGATAATTAAGGGCCCAATTCAAGGCATTCAACACAGTCAAATAATGTAATAATTGAAGCGCATGAGACAAGGAAGATTAAAAAAAATAATGATATTGCCAATGAACGAGGAAATATATATGGTGCACCAAATTACCACCAAGCTTATTCCATAAGAAAGTGAGATAACGCTGAACTATATACTAACTCATCATAAATCTCAAGCCCAATGGTGGGGAACTGAGGATCAACCAAGGCTTGAGCGAGGGCATTATCGCTCAATCTAGAAACTCTCCCCCTGACTACGCTAGCAACAACAGAATAGTTATTGTGGATGTGGTTGTATTGGTGGTTTAAAATATGAGTGTGAGAATCATTTGATCCAATACTGCTGTTATCAACCGACATTGTAACAGAACCTCCAGCATTGCTCATCCCATAACTCTCCATAGACATGTTTGACCCCTCGCCAAGCTTATAGTAAAAGTTATGCGACAGGTTTTGATTCAAGTCTGTAAGTCCAACAGATTTTGGAGCCTCCATCATATTTTCTGATGAGGCAGCTACAGCAGAAAAGATTCAATCCGACTTATTTCTTTTGCACGGGGATTTCTAGAATCAAACCACACCTCCACAGACCCTGCAAAATATGAAAAATGTAAAAGGTTAGGTACATCAAAAATCAATTCTTCTACATAGACTGACAGGGTCATCTAGTTTCAACTCTTCTTTTTTATATAAACTTGGTGTCCGCAGCTTGCATGAACCTCGACTAATTCCACGAGATAATGTAACTTTCCACTCGCAACAAGAACCAAGCAACTCTATCTAACAAGGCTAGGACAGATGGAAAGAAATCACCTAATGTTTTTTTTCTTTGGGGTATTCAACCTGAGACCTCATGAATTTCACCCCTACATTTTTCTTCTAATTACAGAGAGTAAATTTCAAGTAACCAAAAGGTAACCATTCTTATCTACACCACAAAGATAAGAACGGTGACCTTTTGTTTTTCTTCCAAATATAGGGTTTTTTATTTCCAAAAATAAAACAAAACATCACCATAAGCCAAAAGAATCCAAACTATAAGCATAAACCAATATGATAAACTTCCCAAAACCATAGAAAATGAAAGAGATAAACAAATCCAAATTGAACTTTCACCCCTACATCTACATCTTTCTTCCAATAATGATAGAACAAAAGGTCATCATTCTAATCAGGGGCGGAGCCACCTTGGTATCGAACCCCCTTCGTCTACTCCTGTGTCTATTTTAATTAATTTTGAACCCCTTATTGAAAATCCTGGCTCCGCCACTGTTTCTGTTATGAGTTGGGAACCTTTACGTATACTCACACTAATATTTAACACCCATTTCCATATTTACAGTCCTTTTTTTAATCTCCTAATTTTTTTAATTTTTGTGTGTATTAGCCCATGGATTTGACATTCTGATCATCTGAAGTTTTTTTCAAAAAAAAAATTATGATGACCTCCGTAATTAGTTAGGAAACCTTAAAGTACACTCACACCATTGTTTAAATAATTATTATCGCATTACAAGCCCTTTTTGAAGAATCGTCCAAATTTCACAGTTTTTCGTCTGTAAAACCCATGGATCTGGCGTACGAAGCACACAAAAAAATTTCGTCAAATAAATTTATAAGGACCTCCTTAATGAGTTAGGGAACCTTCACGTATACTTACCCCATTTTTTTAACGCTCAATTTCATATTTACAAGCCTTTTTTTAATAATAGACAAAATTTCCCTATTTTCATGTGTAATCACCGTTTTCGCAAAACTTCTTTGGCCTATATCTCTCCTTAAACTCATTATAGCCAACTTATTGCACCTTTTCATTGGGGCATGCATCTGTGCATATTTTCTTCATATATCTGAATTATTTCAATCTCACTTTTCTCATTTTAGTTTTCACGAAGGTTGGTACGAAGGTCGGTCTCACTTTATTGTGAATAGCTTTATTTTTAATTATTTTATCTCTTCTACTATACTAAAACATCCACTCAAATATTGCTAACTATTGGGAATAACTTGCTAGTAAATAATTAATCTAGTACAAATTTTAGAATCATGTCTAACAACAGATTGTAAATAAAGCCTAATTTATAATTGCTACTCTATGATATTTATGTAAAATATTTTAATAATAGTGTTGATTAAGCAAATATGTACACACCTCAACTATTTCATTAGCTATTTGTCATCTTCGTGTAACTTTCTCCATCAAGGCTTCGATAAATGAAAAAAGGATTACATAATCTCTTATACTCATTTCACAATATAATCTCATATGCTCATTCACAATATAAATAGAAGAAAACGACTCTATCAAGATCTTACATGTTTTATTTCACATATTTTTGTATGTACTAGTCCCGAACACGTGCTTTGCACGTGAGTCCCACAAAAATATAATATGTTGTAAAAGTTACATTCAAATTACATTGTGATGAATTTCACAAATGATTTAACGAAAAAATATATAAATGAAATAAATGAACAATCAACCTTTTATAATGACTTTTTTGTCGTAAAATGTAAATGTCAAATAATAAAATATTTGTGTAACCTGTTAAATTTGGACAACAAAATTTAACGTAATAAATAATTTACATTTTGATGTTATTTGGTTGAAACCTACAATATATTAGTTTTTTATTTCTCTCTAAGAAAGGGACAATACAAACATAACATACCTTCTCAATTTGTACCAAAGTTTGAATAAACCTATGTACTTGTAACAAGTATATAAATTGTCTTCATATTATATTCACATGACATAGTGTGTTTATTCTTCTTTGTATCATGAACAAAAATTTCAATAGTTTGATCATGGTTATTTTTTTTTATATTTTTTTATATTTTTTAATTTTTTATCCTTTTTTTTCTTACTTTATTATTGTTTTCTCTAACATTACTATTTTGTATCCTTTGACTTAATTCTTGTCTTCCCCTTTCGTTTATATATGTTCCATCCATTTTGTTTTTGTTGTTTTGTTTTTTACATCTCACATTTTCATTCATAAAAAATAAATAAATAAAAAGATTATCTACAAACACAAAATAACTAAAAGTGAATTTTCTTTCACTTTTGATTGTAATTTATAAATGTGTAAAATTTATTTTAAAGGATTTACAATTCTTTTATATGAGTTCATGAAATGATATAAAATAATGAGATAATTTAACCTACATATTTCAAATCATGATTCATAAGTAAACATGCATACACATTTCAAGATGGTGAATACATGCGAAAATGCTCATAAATATGAAATATTAATTTAAGAAAATAGAAGCAACATATATTTGTTTGATTTAACTTACCGATAAAAGAGAGAATGGAAAAATAATTCTTGAGTGGCTTGACTCCATCTTTGCATTCACTGATTCACAAGTTATGCTTATCAAATAATCCATAAACATCCTCATATATATAATTGTTAACAATTACATTAAAGTCGACAATAATAATGTGAAATAAGTGTCATCAAGATATTTCTTCAATTCTAAAATGCTTGGACTTCCACTAAATAACTCTCTATCTTCCAATATCTTTAATACATAATAAAATGCACATTTGAATACCTTAAAATTGCTCCCATTTATATCTAGTTTTGTATTTAGTTATTAGAATATATTTTTTATTTCGTACATAAAAAGAGAATATTTAAATAAAGGACAAAATGGTAATTCAACTTTGAGGTTTGGAGCTTCACACTTATAATAATATATGATGATTACTAATCTCCTATGAAAAAAAGATTTTGCCAATTCAACATCTTTTGCCTCCAGTTTTCCTCTTTCTCTGTAGCCGTAGGACGAGGGCAACACCTGAAACGCGCCTTTCAAAATATCAGTCATGATTTCTGTCTCCCTACTGCCTCGAGCATCTTGTCCACTTGAATTCGAGCAACACCAAAGTCTGCAATCTTGATTGACTTGTCAGCAGCAATCAGTAGATTGTCGGATTTTTGATCTCGATGAATAAGATTCAGACCATGCACATTCTCCACATCCAAGACTAGCTAAACACCTAACTTCAATGGCACAACTTGGTTTTGCAGGAACTGACACACTGATCCCCCTCTTGTATATTCAGTCACAATACACGACACATTGGTTTTACGACATGCACCAATAAATCGTATAATATTTGGATGCTTTAAATTTGCCAACATCGCGACCTCATGCTGAAATTGTTGCTCCATAATGTGAGCCTTCGCAAGATCAAACATAGTGCAGGACGAGATAGCTGGCATGCACCTTGACTGATTCCGGGGGATACCTGTAACTTTCCTCCACCAACATGTACCAAACAACTCTTTACCAAGGCTACGATAGATGGGATATTAAACATTAATTAAAACACAGAATATTCATAAAAATGAACTATCAAAGGAAAAATCAAGGAAGAAAAAAAGTAAAAATTAATTATCTTGATTGTGATTATGACTCTACTTGTTTTTCGACGCCGATCAATTTTTCAGACTATTGGAGATCTGAAGAAAGATCGAAGTAAAAACTAAGAGAAGTAACACAAGAAAAAAAGAACACATAGAGAGAGTAATGTATGAGTACGATTTACATGTGTGAGTACAAGTTTATAGAGACTACTTGTATTAGAAATGTTCGTTAAATTTCATTTTGACCCTTGAATTATGGTTTATTTCAATTGAACATCCAAACACGTGAGATTGTGCTTTTATTATATATTTTTAGTTCAAATTGTAAAAGAAAAAAATTACTTTGTCATACAATAATAATTATTATAAATGTTCTTAACGCTCATTTTTATATTTTCAAGTCATTTTTTAAAGAATCACCCAAATTTTCTGACTTTTTTATGTATATTAGCACATCAAGAATTTGACGTCCAAATTACCTGAATTTTTATAAATAAAAAACTTTATGAGGACCTCTGTAATGAGTTGAGAACCTTTAAGTACACTAACACAATATTTTGAACACCCATTTTCGTATTTACAAGCTTTTTTTAAGAGTCGTTCAAATTCCACAATTTTTCGTGTGTATTAACTCATGATCTGGCATACGGAGAATTAAAATTTTCTTTCTCAAAAAACTTTATAAGGAACTCCTGAATGAGTAGAGGAACCTTCACATATACTCGCACCATTTTAAGGCTCATTTCCGCAATTTAAAGGCTCTTTTTAAAGGATCACCCAAATTCCCCTATTTTTCATGTGTATTATTAGCCCATGGATCTGACGCACAGAGTACCCAAAGTTATTTTATCAAAAAACATTATGAGGACCTCCGTAATGAGTTAGGTAACATTTACGTACACTCCCACAAACTTTTAGCACCAATTACGACATTTACATGCCCTTTTTTAAGAGTCGCCCAAATTTTCTGATTTTCGTGTGTATTAGCCCATATGATCTGACACCCAGAGAATTCAAAATTCCTTTCTCAAGACTTTATAAGACCTCCTTAATGAGTAGTAGAACCTTCACGTATACTCACACCACTTATTAGTGAATTTCTGCATCATTTTGTTTAGAAATATTCAGATTAAAAAAATTAATGAGTGTTATAGCACACGAAAATCGGTAAAATCTACCTTTGCCTTTTTTGGGACTTGTTTGAACTTGAAAATGCACCATTTTTTCCAGCGGGACAAACTGGTTCCATTTCTAAAGTCTTAACCGACGTCCATAAATAATTTCAGCAATATTCTTCTGGGATTTCCATATAAAAAAGATCCATGGGATATATTACACAAAAATGGGTAAATTTGACTTTGTCTACTTTTGAACTCGTTTGAACTTGAAAATGCATCATTTTTCCCGCGGGATGAACTGATTCCATTGCTTTGTCTTAACGGACATCCATGAAAATTTTTGGCCATTTTGTTTCAGAACTTTCGAATTAAAAAAATCCATGGGCTATGGGACTCGTTTGTACTTGAATATACACCATTTTTTCCCGCGGAAGAAACTTGTTCATTTCAAAGGTATTAACGGATGTCCATGAAAAATTTCGTCCATTTTATTTAGGGATTTCCATATCAAAAAAATTCATGGTTAGCATGAAAATTGGTAAAATTAGTCTTTCCCTGCTTGGGACTCGTTTGAATTTTAAAATGCACCATTTATAATTGTGGGACGAACTGTTTCCAATTCTAAGGTTTTAATGGATGTCCTTGAAAAATTTCAACCATTTTATTTCAGGATTTCTGGATAAAAAAAAAATAACGGGCTATAGCACACGAGAATCAGTAAAATATGTCTTTGCCTATTGTATGGTTCATTTGGACTTGAAAATGCACTCATTTTTCTCGCGGGACGAACTAGTTCAATTTCTTAGTTCTTAATGAACGTCCATGAAAAATATCGGCCATGTTGTTTTAGAATTTCATGATAAAAAAAATACATGGGCTATAACATATGAAAATCGGTAAAATATATATTAACCTACTTTAAGGCTCGTTTGAACATGTAATTGCACCATTTTTCTCCGCTGGACGAAATGGTTCAATTTCTAATGTCTTAACGGATGTCCATGAAAAATTTTCACTATTTTATTTTGGAATTTCAAGATTAAAGAATTCATAGGCTATAACACACGAAAATTGGTGAAATCTGCCTTTGCATGTTTTAGGACTCGTTTAAACTTGAAAATGCACCATTTCCCCGTGGGATGAACTAGTTTCATTTTTAAGGTCTTAACGAACGTCCATTAAAAATTTCGGTCATTTTGTTTCGAGATTTTCATATCAAAATAATCGATAGGCTAAAATCGGCCTTTGCCAGCTTTGGAGCTCGTTTGAACTTGAAAATGCATCATTTTCCCCGCGGGACAAACTGATTCCATTTCTAAATTCTTAACGGAAGCCCATGAAAATTATTGTCTTTTTGTTTAGGAATTTCCGAATAAAAAAATTCATTGTATATAGCACACGAAAATCGATAAAATCTGTCTTTGTCTGCTTTGGGGCTCATTTGAAATTGAAAATGCACCATTTTTCCCCGCAAGATGAACTGATTTTATTTCTAAGATCTTAATGGACAACCATGAAAATTTTCGGCCATTTTTTTTGAGATTTTCTAATTAAAAAAATTCATGGGCTATAACACACAAAAGATGGTAAAATTAGCCTTTGTCTGATATGGGATTCGTTTGAACAAGAAAAATGCATTATCTTCCCCAACGGGACGAAATTGTTCCATTTCTAAGTTCTTAACGGACGTCTATGAAAATTTTTGGTCATTTTATTTTGGGATTTTTGGATTAAAAAATTCATGAGTTATACCACATAACAATTGATAAACTTTGTCCTTGTCTGCTTAGGGACTCCTTTGAACTGTAAAATTCATTATTTTTCTCGCGGGACGAACTGGTTTCATATCAAAGGTCTTGACGGACGTTCATGAATATTTTTTAGCCTCTTTATTTCAAAATTTCTAGATAAAAAAATTCATGGGCTACACATGAAAATTGGTAAAATCTGTCTTTGCCATATTTGAAGATTATTTAAATTTTAAAATGCACTAATTTTCTCCGCGGGATGAATTGGTTCCATTTTTAAAGTCTTAGTGGACGTCCATGAAAAACTTCGGCCATTTTGTTTTAATATTTCTGGATATAAAAAAATTCATCGGCTATAGCACACAAATGTGGTAAGATCTGCCTTTTCCTAATTTGTGGCTCATTTGAACTTGAAAATACATCATTTTTCATAGTGAGACGAATTAGTTTCATTTCTAAGGTCTTAATGGATGACCATGAAAAATTTTGACCATTTTTATTTGGGATTTCCGTATCAGAAAAAAATCATGGGCTATATAGTACATGAAAATTAGTAAAATCTACCTTTGCCTGCTTGGTCTCGGTTTTTTCAACTTCAATGCATTATCTTTTCTCATGGAATTAACTAGTTCCATTCCTAAGGTATTATAGACGTAGTTGAAACATTTCGGCCATTTTGTTTCAAGATTTTCAAATTAAAAAATCGACAGGCTATAACACATGAAAATGGTAAATTTTGTATTTGCCTGATTTGGAAAATTTTTGGTATTTTTGGATTAAAAAAATTCATGGGATATAGCATACGAAAATCAATAAAATCTTCCTTTGTCTTCTTTGTGACTCGTTTGAACTTGAAAATGCACTATTTTTTATTGCGGGATGAATTGGTTCCATTTCTAAAGTCAAATGAACCCCGAGAAGGAAAACCCCTCATTTTATCAATTTTCTTGTACTATAGTCCATTTTTTTTTGGTGATCCAAAATTCTGACGTCTTTTTTGCCCTATTTTTTTGTGGACGTCTGTTACGAAGTTGATAAGGAGTCAGTTGTCAGTGACGGCCAAAACGACCTATTTTGAAAGTCAAACAACTCCCCAAGCACGTAAATCCCTGATTTTATCGATTTTTTGTGGTATAGTGCATGAATTTTTGATGATCCAGAATTTTGATGTCTCTTTTGCCCAAATTTTTTGTGCATGATCGTTAAGACATTATCTAGGGAGTCACTTGGCCTTGACGGCCAAAACAATCTATTTTCAAGGTCAAACGAGCCGCGAAGCAGGTAAACCCCTCATTTTACAAATTTTTGTGTGCTATAGTCCACGATCTTTTTGATGATCCAAAATTCCTACGTCTTTTTTTGCCCAAAGCTTTTGTTAACGTCCATTAAGATTTTAGCTATGGAGCAAGTTGGCCCTAAACGGCCAAAATGATCCATTTTGAAGGTCAAGCGAGCCCCAAAGCAGGTAACCCCCCCCCCCCATTTGATCGATTTTTGTGTGTTATAGTCCATGAAATTATGGTGATCCAAAATTCCGTCATCTTTTTTGCCTAAATTTTTGTGGATGTTCGTTAAGATGTTAACTATGGAGCCAAATGGACCTGATGGCCAAAACTACTCATGTTCAAGATCAAATGAGCCCTGAAGCAGGTATATCCCATTTTACCGATTTTCATGCACTATAGTTCATGAATTTGGCGGCTGGAGCACCTAAAATTTTTTCTCTAAAAACTTTATGAGGATATTTGTTATGAGTTGGGAAACTTTACTGTATACTCATACTATTTTTAACGTCCATTTTCATTTTTGCAGGCCTTTTTAGAATCTCCTAAATTTTTCAATTTTCTGTGTGTTTTAGCCCATGGATTTGGCATTCTGAGCATCTGAAGTTTTTTTCTCAAAAAAATTATGAGGACCTCCTTGATTAGTTAGGAAACCTTAAAGTACACTCACACCATTGTTTTAATAATTATTATGGCATTACAAGCCCTTTTTGAAGAATCGTCCAAATTTCGCCATTTTTCGTGTGTATACCCATGGATCTGGCGCACGAAGCACACAAAATTTTTTCGTCAAAAAATTTATGAGGACCTCCTTAATGAATTGGGAAACATTCACGTATACTCACTCCATTTTTTAACGCCCATTTCCGTCTTTACAAACCCTTTTTTAAGAATAGACCAAATTTCCCTATTTTTCATGTGTAATCCACCTTTTTCTCAAAACTTCTTTGGCCTATATCTCTCCTTAAACTCATTATAGCCAACTTATCGCACTTTTTCATTGGGGCATGCACCTGTGCATATTTTCTTCATATATCTGAATTATCTCAATCTCACTTTTCTCATCTTATTCTTCACGAAGGTCGGTCTCACTTTATTATGAATATCTTCATTCTTAATTATTTTGTCTCTTCTACTATAGAAAATTTCATTAGCTATTTGCCATCTTAGTGTAATTTTCTCCATCAAAGCTTCGATAAATGAAAAAGGGATTACATAATCTCTTATACTTATTTCACAATATAATCTCTTATGCTTATTCACAATACAAATAGAAGAAAACGACTCTATCAAGATCTTACATGTTTCACTTCACATATTTTTTGTATGTATTATTATTACTAATCTCCTATGAAAAAAAGATTTTGCCAATTCAACATCTTTTGCCTCTAGTTTTCCTCTTTCTCTGTAGCCGTAGGACGAGGGCAGCACCTGAAACGCACCTTTCTAGATATCAGTCATGATTTCTGTCTCCCTGCTGCCTCGAGCATCTTTTCCACTTGAATTCGAGCAACACCACAGTCTGCAATCTTGATTGACTTGTCAGTAGCAATCAGTAGATTGTCGGATTTCAGATCTCGGTGAATAAGATTCAGACCATGCACATGCTCCACATCCAAGACCAGCTTAACAGCTAACTTCAATGGCACAGCTTGGTTTGCAGGAACTGACACACTGATCCCCCTCTTGTATATTCAGTCACAATACACGACACATTGGCTTTACGACATGCACCAACAAATCGTATAATATTTGGATGCTTTAAATTTGCCAACATCGCGACCTCATGCTGAAATTGCTGCTCCATAAAGTGAGCCTGTCGCAAGATCAAACATAGTGCAGGACGAGATAGCTGGCATGCACCTCGACTGATTCCGGGGGATACCTGTCACTTTCCTCCACCAAAATGTACCAAGCAACTCTTTACCAAGGCTAGGACAGATGGGAAGAAATCACCTGGTATTAAACTTTAATTAAAACACAGAATATTCATAAAAATGAACGATCAAAGGCAAAATCAAGGAAGAAAAAAAGTAAAAATTAATTTACCTCGATTGTGATTATGACTCTACTTGTTTTCCGACGCAGATCAATTTTCAGACTATTGGAGATCTGAAGAAAGATCGAAGTAAAAACTAAGAGAAGTAACACGAGAAAAAAAGAACACATAAAGAGAGTAATGTATGAGTACGAGTTACATGTGTGAGTACGAGTTTATATAGGGACTACTTGTATTAGAATTGTTCGATAAATGTCATTTTGACCTTTGAATTATGGTTTATTTCAATTGAACATCCAAACACATGAAATTGTGTTTTTATTATATACTTTTAGTTCAAATTTTAAAAGAAAAAGAATTACTTTGTCAGGCAATAATAATTATGATAAATGTTCTTAATTATTTATAAGCTTAGTAAACATCAAAGAAAATACATGTGCCAGAGATTTTTCCTTTATTTTAACTCTAGTTAATCAGGCAATAAGTTCACACTACAAATGAGATTTATGAGTGTAGATAAAAGTCATACTACAAATGTGAATGTATTTGGTTAGATTTAATGATTTTTCCACTTTTGATTTAAGGAATATAATCATAATTACCACAATAAAGCTAGTTTTAATAATTTTTTCCACTTTGAATAAAAGATAGTAGTAACAAATAAGAAGAAGCATGAGATGAATTTGGTGGTTTGACTATTGTAAGCTAGATTTAATGAATTTTTCCACTTTGAATCTAAGAAAGTAGAAATAAATAAGAAGAAACACGAGACAAATTTGGTGGTTGGATAACTCAAATATTGCAAGCTAAAATTAATGAATTTTTCCACTTGAATTTAAGGAAAATACTAATAAATACGAAAGAAAAAAAAGGCAAATTTGGTGGTTGGACGAATCAAATATCGTATGAGATATTTGATGAATTTTTCACTTTCAATTTAAGTCAAAACACTAATAAATAAGAACAACAAGGCAAATTTAGAGGATGGACGAACCAAATATCTTAAGCTATATTTAATGAATTTTTCCACTTTTGAGTTTTAGAAATTACTAATAAATAAGAAGAGGAAAACAAAATAAAATTAGGCTATAACCTACCATAGACCCCTTTGTTATCAGTAGTTGGAACTGGTAATAACATCATTAATAAAATTTCAACTGAAAATTAAGGAGAATTCACCAATTTCAAGTACTCATGAACAGATTACAAGCACAGAAGATAGAAACACATCGCCAACTAAGAATTTAGATTTTAAATAAATGGAACTCAAAAACAAGCCTAGGGATGCATAATTTTAGCGTTTTGTAGTCTTGTTGCGAGTTAACAAGCTCATAATTTAGAACCATTGAAATCAGAAACAAAAATAACATCAACAACAACATTCCCACGAAAAAACAACAACTAATTTTTAACCAACTTCATGTACCAACAAACATACAAGAATTACAAAATGAAATGAATCTCTACAATGAGTCTATATGTTTAATTTTAGGTGTTTTTTTAATTTGCATTGAAACAAACAACTATGTTGAAGCCAATTGCAAGTTAGCAAGCTCATAATTAAAATTGCTGAGAGAATCAAAGATCAAAATAACATAGTTAGCAAACTGACGAGAAAAATGATTTAATAACAACTATATATATATATATATATATATATATATATATATATATATATATATAAAAGAGAAAGAGAATATTACGCGGTTATTGATGTTGCATTCATCCTTCTCATCATGAGCCATGAATATGTAGGTCCGTTTGACATATCGATTGTAACCCTTGTTCAACACTGTTGTTCTTATACCGGCTTCATCTTACTCCGTCGTCTTCTCTAGCCGAAACCCTACCAATGACAGTTGAGTTTGAAGAGGGTGTTGTGTACACAGTCTTACCCCTCCTACCTTGTTAAAGTAGAGAGGTTTCCGATAGGCCCCAAAGCATATCACAATATGTGTGCTGCACTGATAAAACTATCAGAGTGTTACAAAGAAAACGAGGCTGCAAGCATAGATGAGTATTTCATATAATTCAGAACCTGATACAACTTTGAACAAATTCAGCAAGCCAACTAGTCGCTGTCTTAAATCCACAGTTTAAAGAAAAGAAACAAACTACAACATAGAAATGTTTAGTTTTTTCACATAACTATAACCCTTTTTCTATCTGAAAAGAGATAGTGCCGGATAGATATTATTGACTCAAAATCAGTTTTTCAATTCAATGTCTTTTGTCTCCAATTTATTGTTTCCCAATAGCCGTAGGACGAGGACAGGACCTGAAACGTGCTCTTCTGACATTAGTCATGATTTCTATCTCAGCCGCCTCAAGCATCTTGACCACCTGAGAGAAAGTCGGTTGCTTATCGGGGTCAAAATCCCAGCAGCAGGTCATGATATTAGATATGACAGGCAAGCAATCATTGGGGATTACTGGACGGGCACCTTTGTTGACAACAGCAAAAGCAGCCTGCACAGCAGTCATGCTCGGGTAAGGAAGCAACCCTGTTACGAGCTCTCACAGATCAATGCCAAAACTATAAAAATCAACTTTCTTGGTGTATGATAGGTGCTGGAGCATCTCCCTACAAAACAAAGTCAAACACTTAGACATCCACAACAAAACACAGATGCTATTGCTAATAACTTTGAACTTAATTTTCCTTTTTCTGAATCAGATTGTGCCAACCAAGGAGATCATCCAATAGATATCAATAAATTTTCAACAGTATGACAATCAGGTACTAATGCATGAATTAATAAAATAGTCAGCCTATACAAGCACCGTAACACATAACACAAACTGTAAAATATATTCTTTCCTTCTTTCTCTACTTTAGTATTACTTACCATTTTATATTATTTTCTCCTTTCTCACTTATATATATATATATATATATATATATATATATATATATATAAACTAAAAGGTGACATAACTTACAAAAAATCATGCGTTCGCCACCGAGTATGGGGCGAAGTGTTGGCTTATTAAGAAATCTTTTGTTCACAAGAAGAAAATTGTTGTGATGAGAATATTGAGGTAGATATTGTGGGCATACTAAGAGAGACAAGATTAAGAATGGAGATATCCTAGACAATGTAGGAGTGGCCTCCATGTTGAACAAGATGAGGGATGTGAGACTAAGATGATTTGGACATGTGAGGAGGAGTATAGACGCATTACTCCTCATAGGAGGTGTGAGATGTTGGTAGTGGAGGGCGTCATGAAAGGTAAAGTCGGGCCGAAGAAGTATTGGGAGGGAGTGATTAGATGAAGTGATTCTAGATCTTACTGAAAAAATGGCCTTTGATAAGAGAGTATAAAGGTCGCGTATTAAGGTAAATTGTTCGTTGGAAATTGAGCATTCTCTTGCTTCCTGATTAGCAAGTTTATTTAAAGTTCAGGGTCTTTTCAGAAGAAAGCTCTATCACAACAAGGTAAGGGCAACATTGTATACACTCTACTCTCTCAAACCCCACAAGTGGGATTGCACTAAGTATGTTGTTGCTACTATTAAACAGGGCGAACCTAGAGTATTGGGTATAGCTTCTGTGGAATCCAGTCAATAAATATATAAAAACTATTTGTTGGGATCTACAAAGTAAGTTATTGGTCCAACGAGATAAATGGGAACTTGCTTAAGCTTTATTGCCCTCCTCATTGAAGGCTCAATCCCCCGTATCATTGGGACCGATAAATTTTAAATTCTAAATCCGCTTCTCCTATGGACTTGTTTGTGACTATGAATTTAATTAGATCTAAGTATCATTATAGGTATGCACATTTTTTTTTGTAAAGTATTTGTGTATTTTGAAGAGTACATACATCAATGACACACCCATTGCAATAAGTATGTAATGCGAAGGACCGATATAACATAGCATGTGAGGCACGAAAAGTTAGATGTTAGAATACTGAGTCATAATCGACCTCATTTACGATCTCAGTAACTCAACAGGTTATACTAATTGATTGATCATTATGGGGTTTTAATGCTCCTTTTGTTTCAAAAGATCTAGTTCAACATATATAAGGCATTTGTTAAATCGGGTGTAGCAACATGTGTTGTAAGACTTAATACCAAATAAGTCATTCTTCTTATCGGGCATTGATTTCCTTGTGTGTCACATAGCTCCCACTTTTTTTATTTTTATACTAAATGTCGCTTTTTTTTAAAAAAAAAGTGTAAACTTCACTTCGCGCTTCTCTTCCGTGAAGTGAGTCCTCATCGCTTTTTTCTCTTCTCGCCTCCCAAAGCAGTGTTTCTAGCTTCTAATAAGACTACTCTTAATAATTGGAGGTTTCAACAAATGATTCGACTTCATGAAAAGACTAATAAATTTGTATATGATTGGTACTGCATTATACTTTTCCATAATTTGTTCGCTTTATGGTTTTAACATGAGGAGAGTAAGCTAAGTATCCCACTTCTACCTTTCCATAGAGATTGCAATAGTCTTTTCGATGGAACAAGTCCATGTACCAACACAATGCAGAATCCACATAAATGTGGTAGATTTTTGAAACATCACCTTGTCGCTTATTATGCTTTTAAAGAGGTCTATCCGTAAAAATTATGTACGTTCTGATAAATAATTTAGATTCATAGAAGATTGAGCCAAATATTCCGCTTCTACCTCTCTGTAGAGATTTTCTAATGATGAAAAAAGTCTATGTAGTAACTCAACAGGAGTCATATCATTGTTGTAGCGTCTTGTTTTTGCAAGGCACTTCTAGAATGCAATCTAGAAACATCCGAAGAAGAATGAACTTCTTTCCACCTCACAGAAACTAAAAGTGGCATACTTCGTTTTGAAAAAATTAAAGTTGGGTCTAGAAAAAGCAAACAAATCATAACGTGATATAGCCCAAAACACCTACAGCCTGTCCAAATATGAAAGAAATTAAAGAAATTAACCAAAAGGAAAAACAAAAAGAGAGATGGTTGCCTTCCAGATTGAGCTTCCATCTGCCATGGAGGACGAACACGTAGCGATTGCCTTGGAGTGAGATTGACTCATCGACAACTGCAACTAGCTGAGTTCGGTTAGAAACCCTTGAGCTCCATTTTTAAGTTTTACCCTTTCCAGCAGATTCAATCAGAAACCCTAACTAAGAAACCCTAACTAATACCACTGCATAGGCCAGGGACCCATTCTTACCCATACATTATTTTAAAATAGCTTCACTGCTTTGAAGAAAGAGGTAATGCTAAAGACGATGCAGGAAGTTCGACACTCATGAAGGAGAGAAAGAGATAATATACTTCCCATAGAAGTTCCATTTACATAATCGACAAGAATAGAATTGTGGTTCATATCTCTCAGACACATCCCCTATGAAATCCCACTCAATGGGCTCTGGGTTGGGTAGAGAGGAAGAAGACCTTACCCTTGCCTCCTAGAAGAAGAGAGGTTGTGTCCGGAAGATGTTTGGCTAAAGAAACACATAACAAAGTAATTTTTAAAAAAATAAAATACAGAAAGTAATGCAGACAGAGAAAATAATAGCCTAAAAGAATAGGATAAAAAGCTTAAGAGCTCTAATATAGGATATGGCAATAAGCTCAAACAGGATTAAGACAACAAATTTTACAAGGCTGCTATAGAGTCTAGATGCCTACGGCGCCATCCAGCGGTAAGTGCCAGTTTCTAGTGTCATTCCTTCAGTTAGCACCTCAATCCGAGCAATACCAAAGTCTACAATCTTGATTGACTTGTCAGCAGCAATCAATAGATTGTCGGATTTTAAGTCTCGATGAATAAGATTCAGACCATGCACATACTCCATACCTTTGCCACATCCAAGGCCTGCTTAACTGCTAACTTCAATGGCACAGCTCGGTTTTTTCACTTCGCGAGGAACTGACGCACTGATCCTCCGCTTGCATATTCAGTCACAATGCATAACACCATGGTTTTACGACATGCACCAACAAATCGTATAACATTTGGATGCTTTAAATTTTCTAGCATCTTGACCTCATGTTGAAATTGCTGCTCTATAAAGTGAGCCTTCTCAAGAGCATGTTCTGGCCTCTCTAGAAGCTTAATGGCAACATCTTCACCATTATAAGTTCCGTTATAGAGCTTCCTAAAAGAGCCTTGAGCAAATGCTTGTCCAATGGTAAGCCTACTCAAGTCAATTGTCCACTCATCACAAATCACAAGCCCAGTGGTGGGGAATTGAGGATCAACCAAGGCTTGAGCAAGGGCATCATCTCTCAACCTAGAAACTCTCCCCCCGACTACGCTAGCAGCAATAGAATAGTTACTATGGATTTGATTACCCTGCTGGTTTAGAATATCAGTGTGAGAACCATTTTAACCAACACTTCTGTTATCCACTGCCATTGCACCATAACCACTAGCATTGTTCATCCCATAACCTTGAATAGACATGTTTGCCCTTCGCCAAGCTTATGATAAAAATTTGCGATAGTTTTGATTCAAATCTACAAGTCCAACAATTGTCGGAGCCCCGATAGTTTTCTGATAAAGCAGATACAGCAGAAGAGCTTCAATCCGGCTTATTTGTTTTGCATGAAGATTTCTAAAATCAAGTCGTACCTCAACAACCCTGAAAAACATAAAAATTGAAACGGTTAGGTTCATCAAAATCAATTCTTCTATGTAGACTTAGAAGGTCAAACGCTTGTGAAACTGAGTAATCATGTTTCCTCTTTGATGAATAACCTAATGATAAGTATACTAGAGGTAGGAAGCAATTATATCCATATCAAACTTTCGATTATTGGGGGTTTTGCAAGAGGAAAAAGATGTCGGCAATTTTATCTCCATATCAAACTTCTGAAGGCAAAAAAAAATTCCAAAATTCAAACATAATACAACTTTCAGCAAAACTCCACATTATAGAAAGGGAAAAGGGTCTGATATACCCCTCAACTTTGTCATTTAGAGCTGATATACCCCTTGTTATGAAATTCGCTCATATATACCCCTACTTGTAAACAAATGACTCACATATACCCTTTTCCTCTAACGGAAATGAAAATAATAATAATTTTAATCTAAATTTTTATTTTTTTTTCTAAAAAATATAATCCTATATGAGTAAATTTAATCCTCGTCAAACATATTTTTTTGACCTTTTTTTGTTTCAATGAGTAATTTATAATTATTATTTTGATAATCAAATTTATTTATGTTTCACTAATATTCTTGTAAAACTTATTGTAGATGATCAAATTTTTTCTTCGAATACGAAATTAAAATACAATACACACAAAAATAAAAGTTTAAATTTTTTTCTTTAAACTAAAGAATGAAAGAAAAAAACAAAATAAGAATAAGAAACTCAATAATTATAATAAAAAAGTCTAAAAATAATTTATATATGAAAAAAATTAAAATATACCTTGAACTTTGATAGAAGAATCATATATACCCCTAAATAATTTTTTTAAAGAAAATTACAAGTATAAATATAAATTTAAAACTAATTTTTTAACTTCCGTTAAATGAAGGATATATATGAGCTATTTTGTAACGGCAGGGGCATATGTGAGCCGTTTGTATGCGGTAAGGGCATATATGAGCCACTTTTATAACGAGGGGTATATCAGCTCCAAATGACAAAGTTGAGGGGTATATCAGACCCTTTTCCCTTATAGAAATAAAGAAAAAGGCTAAACTTGTCCCAAAAAAGTAGATCTAAAAGGACGAACGAGAAAACATTACTCCAATTTCAAATCTTTTTTTAGTAAGAGTGGTGTTCAGGCTTAGTTTGCGTGCATTTCGACTAATTCAAGGGGATACCTATCACTTCCCACATGCAACAAGTACCAAGCAACTCTATTTACCAGGGCTAGGACGGATGGAAAGGAAGCACCCAATGTTAAACTTTAATCAAACCATAGAATATTCATAAAAATAAACGATCAAGGGCAAAATCAAAGAGAAAAAAGTAAATTTACCTCTATTTGAATTGAGATAGAAAGAAAATGAACCACTTATATTCTCGGAAATGAGGTATATGAAGAATGTGATGACTCTACTTGTTTTCTGATGCCGATCAATTAATAGACCACTGGATCTTTGAAGAAAAATTGAAGTAAAAACTGAGAGAAGTGAACACGATAAAAAAGAAGAAAACAAAGAGAGTCTGATGTATGAAAAGAATTTTCTTTAGCTAAAATAAAAGAAATTCTCTATAATGCTTTTTTTTTTTGCATATGGTGTATTCAATCGCAAGTTACATGTGTGAGTAAGACTTTATGTGGGACCTACTTGTATTAGAATTATTTTAGTGTTCAATAAATTTCATTTTGACTCTAATAAATATGAGGATAAATTTTAAAATGTTCTCCAATTATTAATTATAAATGTCCTTAATTAATTAAAAGCTTAGTAAACATCAAACAAAATACATGTGCATGAAATTTTTCTTTATTTTAACTATAGTTAATCAGCCAATAAGTTCACACCAAAAAAGTGATTTTTGAGTGTGGATTACAAATGCGATTTTGAAAGTGAATGTATTTGGTTGTAGATACAAGTTAGATTTAATGAATTTTTCCACTTTGCATTCAAGGAATATACTCATAATTACTACAATAAAGCAAGATTTAATAATTTTTTCCACTCCGAATTAAAGATAGTAGAAATAAATAAGAAGAGACACAAGAGAAATTTGGTGGTCGAATGAATCAAATATTGTAAGCTGGATTTAATGAATTTTTCCACTTTGAATCCAAGAAAAAAGTAATAAATAAGAAGAAACATAAGACAATTTTGGTGGTTGCATAAATCAAATATTGTAAAATAGATTTAATGAATTTTTCCACTTTTAACTTAAGGAAAATACTAATAAATAAGAAAAAGAATAATGGCAAATATGGTGGTTGGACGAATTAAAATACCATAATTATATTTAATGAATTTTTCCACTTATAAATAAGAACAACAAGGAAAATTTGGTAGATGGATGAATCAAATATCTTAAGTAGATTTAATACATTTTTGCACTTTGATTTTTAGACATTACTAATAAATAATAAGAAAAAAAACAAACAAAATTAGTATTTGGACGAATCACAATTATATTTGAATCGGCACATCTTCACCTTCCATGAAAACTTATATCCCACCCACTCTCCTTCATTCTCAAATTCATGATAAGAAGTGTATTTCATATACTACACTTCCAAATATTCACAGGGACTCTCTACCCTTTTCTCTCGTGTTGTATGGCTCAAAGTGTAATATAATTTGAAATGAAATTAAAGAATCAACCACAACACGATCCCAAAGTAATTATAGTCCATAATGTAAATCCTCTTAAGCAATGTCACTCTAATTTAGTCTTCATAGGATTAGAATAATTAGACCATAACCTACCATAAACCCCTTTTATATCCATACTCCATAGTTGAGACTAGGTAATAACATCATTAACAAAATTTCAACTGAAAATAAGTAGAATTCACCAATTTCATGTAATTGTCATAAACAAATTACAAGCACAGAAGATAGGAACACATTGCCAACTAAGAATTTAGATAAAAATGGAACTCAGAACGAGTCTAGGGATGCATAATTTTAGCATCTTCTTTATTCTTCATTGAAATAAACAACCATTTTGGAGTCATATTACTAGTTTACACGCCCATATTTTAAAACAATTGAATTCAGAAACCAAAATAGCATCAGCAACAACATTCCCATGAAAAAAAAATCTAATTTTTCACTAACTTCATGTACCAACAAACAGACGTAATGAAATGAATATCTACAATGATTTTAGGTGCTTTTTTTAATTTGCATTGAAACAAAGATCGAAGATCAACTATTTTTAAAATTGCTCAAAATAACATAATCAACAAGTTTTCATATAGAGAGAGAATATTTACGTGGTCGCTGATGTTGCATTCATCCTTATCATCCTCAGCCATGAAATCAGAGGTCCGTTCGACATTGTTGTTCTTACTACCAGCTTCATCTTACTCCGCCGTCTTCTACGGCCTAAACACTAGGAATCTCCATGCTAAAACCACCGTTTACAGTCAAAAGCATTTCACTTCAACGACGTCGTTTGCTTTTAGACCTCTTTGTATTTTAATGTATAATATATGAGTTCTATGATGGCTTTTGCACCTACCTAAGTTATTTTTTTTATACATTTTGACCCTCTAAATTTTGTGACGATAACATCAACAATATATTCGGTGTAATCTTAGAAATGGGATTCGAAAAAGGTACAACGTACATATACCAAGTAGAAAGTTATTTTTGAAAGACCTTTGGCTCAATTAACGCATACTATCGTAATTTGGGGGTTTGAAAAGGGTAAAATATACGCAAACCATTTAGACAGGTCATTTTCAAAAGACCCTCGACTCAAACAACACATGTTAAAGAAATTTGGTTAAAAAACCTACGGAAGTAAAAAGGACACAGTAATTATATAAAAAAAGCATTGCATTGTATTTGAGTAATAAGGAATACAGTAATAACAGTCAAATAATGTGATAATTGAAGCGCATGAGACAAGGAGGATTAACAAAAATAATGATATTGCCAATGAACGAGGAAACATATATGGTGCACCAAATTACCACCAAGCTTATTTTGTAAGAAAGTGAGATAACGTTGAACTATATACTAACCTTTTATTTCCCTAATATATATGACCTTCATACTTTCGTTTCTAAGATGATGTCCTCTATAAGCTAAAAATGCAATTTATCCTATCTATAATCACTTCTTCTCCAATCAATGGCGTGTGTATTTGCACATCTCCCCTTCGTATGTTTGACCTATCTTAATCTCACTTCCTTCGTATCATCTATTATAAAAAATAACTTAATACTTTTTTTCAAATATCTTCATTCATAATTTTATCTTTCCGATTTTATAGTCTAATCATATCCACATTACACTAAAATAATGGATCCTTGCCATGATGTATGGAACTAGAAAATCCCAAAACATAGATAACCAATGTATGTCTTCGATCAAATTTGTACGTGCCTCAAATATTTTATTAGTTATCTAGTATCTTTGATGAGTATAAATAAGACCAAGTAAAAATAACTATTTTCCAAGCCTTCAACATACCCATTAAAATTTCAAAAGTGGAGTCAGAAAGAGGGTGGTGTGTATAAAGTCGTACCCCTACCTTGTGAAAGTATTGTGACTTTTTAAATAGACCCTCGACTTTAGGAAACCATATCACAAAAAGATATGAAAAGAAAATACACTAATAGGATAATGAAGAAAATTAATAAGATAAATGAAGATTTAGAAGAGTGACTATTTTTCAATAACAAGGCAAAAGAGTGACATTCATCCTTCAAAAAGAGTTCTGAGGAAGTTATGGTCTCCAAAATCAAAACTATACAGTCTGAAAAGCTACCATACTTCAATACGGCATATTTGCACACTTGCCAGAGGATTAGATGTGCCATACTGCTCTGTAGGCTTAGATGCTTTTAAAATGAGGTCTCTTTGTAAAGAATGACCGAAGGTTCCAACAAATGATTAAGATTCATTCAAGATTGAGAGAAATATTCCACTTCTACCTTTCCGTAGAGATTGAGATGGTCTTATGATGTAGTAACTTAGTGGAGAATCCCATTATCGTTGTAGACTCTAGTTTTTGTAAGGCCTCTCCTTGAATTCCTTTTGGAAACAGCCAAAGAAGAACAAACTTCTTTCCAACTCAGAGCTAGCAAGTAAACTAAAAGAGCCAAACTTGAGTTATGGTGTAACCAGTTTTTGTTTTTGAATTCATTAATAAGTCACTTAAATATAACAACTGCATAAATAAGTTTGGAGGGATTGAAGTGTTGAAACTTAATTATGTCTAAGAATAGAACTTATTTAGATTTTCCTTTTTGATAATCGAGAAATCCTCGAAGATCACTAGTGAATGTCGACGATGATTTTGTGAAGTACTTGCAATATACCCCATTAACACAAGTATCAGGTGAAATCACCTACTGTTTTTGTTCCTCTTCTAAGATTTGAACTAAAGTCTCCCAGGCTTCTCTAAGATGCCTGCTAAAAGACCAAAATTTCCACCACAATGTAGAACTTATCATCTTCATCGGGAGAATGCATCCAAATAAATTGTTAAGTGTCTTAGTTCTTTTCCTGTTAATAATCCCTTTGGGCTGATAAGTTCATGGAATATGATGTGGCTGGTGCTGAGAGTTATCAACTAAGGCACTTTACCATTTATTTGGATCAATAAACAGACATGAATAGATACCCACCAAGGTGTACGGTTTAGGCATATGGGAATAAAGCACTACTTGTGTGATTCAACCCAAATCTCCGATTTGCACCTACTTCATTGAAAGCTAAGCCACATCCTTTGATGTGAATAACTTGAATCAAGCTACAAATCACGGACAAGAAAGAAGATCAAAAGGAGGGAAACAAATTGAAAGAGAAAATAAAGTCGATCAACTATTTAACCTTCACTAACAGGCATATAACTATGTTAAAAAGCTAACAGGAACAAATAATTTCTCCTCTTAGCAACAGCAAAACTATACAATAGAAAATATAATCACAATTAGTGAGGTTCCATCAAAAGGACATTCAGGACTTGAACCCATCAACCTCCATACTTTTCACTTTAATTCTAAAATATTTTGTTCCATAAAGGGAATCCAGCATGCTACAACAACAACAACATATCCAGTGAACTCCCACTCAGTGGTGTCTTGGGTGGGTAGAGAGAGAGCAGACCTTACCCTTAGGTTCTTTTTGAATGATGTTTGGCTCAAGTAACACATATCAAAGGAGTTTTAAAAAAGAAATAAAATTCAGAAAGTAATGAAGATAGAGAGAGCTTTAATATAGGGTTTGGCAATAAACCCAAACTGGATCAAGTGCGGATTTAACAAGGCTGCTAAAGGGTCTAGATGCTTACGGAGCCATCCAGTGGTAAGTGCCAGTTTCTGGTGTCATTCCTTCGGTCAGCACGTCAATTCGAGCAACACCAAAGTCTGCAATCTTGATTGACTTGTCAGCAGCAATCAGTAGATTGTCGGATTTTAGATCTCGATTAATAAGATTCAGATCATGCACATGCTCCACATCCAAGACCAGCTTAACAGCTAACTTCAATGGCACAACTTTGTTTTGCACGAACTGACACCCATTTTCGTATTTACCAGCTTTTTTTAAAGAGTCGTTCAAATTTCTCAATTTTTCATGTGTTATGATCTGGCATACGGAGAATTAAAATTTTCATTCTCAAAAAACATTATAAGGACCTCCTTCATGAGTAGAGGAACCTTCACATATACTCGCACCATTTTTAAGGCTCATTTTTGCAATTTAAAGG
Source organism: Solanum lycopersicum (assembly GCF_036512215.1). Classification (NCBI taxonomy): domain Eukaryota; kingdom Viridiplantae; phylum Streptophyta; class Magnoliopsida; order Solanales; family Solanaceae; genus Solanum; species Solanum lycopersicum. The sequence goes on from NC_090811.1 coordinate 6,632,385, forward strand.
CTCTTTCTAAAGGATTATTCAAATTCCCCTATTTTTCATGTGTATTAGCCCATTGATATGACGCACAGAGTATCCAAAATTATTTTATCAAAAAACTTTATGAGGACCATCGTAATGAGTTAGGTAACATTTACGTACACTCCCACGAATGTTTAGCATGAATTACGACATTTGCACGCCCTTTTTCAAGAGTCGCCCAAATTTTCTGATTTTCGTGTGTATTAGCCAATATGATCTGACACCAGGAGAATTCAAATAATGAGTAGTAGAACCTTCGCGTATACTCACACCACTTTTTAGTGTTCATTTCTGCATCATTTTGTTTAGAAATATTCAGATTTAAGAAATTAATGGGTTTTATAGCACACGAAAATCAGTAAAATCTACCTTTGCTTTTTTTAGACATGTTTGAACTTGAAAATGCACCATTTTTTCCCGCGGGACAAACTGGTTCCATATCTAAAGTCTTAACTGACGTCCATGAAAAATTTCAGCAATATTCTTCCGGGATTTCCATATAAAAAAGATCCATGGGATATATTACACAAAAATGGTTAAATTTGACTTTGTCTACTTTTGAACTCGTTTGAACTTGAAAATGCATCATTTTTCCCGCGGGATGAACTGGTTCCACTGCTAGGTCTAAACGGACATCCATGAAAAAATTTGGCCATTTTGTTTCAAAATTTTCGAATTAAAAAAATCCATGGGCTATGGGGCTCGTTTGTACTTCAAAATACACCATTTTTTCCCGAGGAAGAAACTTGTTCATTTCAAAGGTATTAACGGACGTCCATGAAAAATTTCGTCCATTTTATTTAGGGATTTCCGTATCAAAAAAATTCATGGTTAGCACGAAAATTTGTAAAATCACTCTTTCCCTGCTTGGGACTCGTTTGAATTTTAAAATGCATCATTTATCCTTGGGGGACAAACTGTTTCCATTTCTAAGGTTTTAACGGACGTCCATGAAAAACTTCGACCATTTTATTTCAAGAATTCTGGATAAAAAAATAATGGGCTATAGCACACGAGAATCAGTAAAATATGTCTTTGCCGCGGGACGAACTAGTTCCATTTCTTAGGTCTTAACGAACGTCCATGAAAAATATCGGCCATGTTGTTTTAGAATTTAATGATAAAAAAATACATGGGCTATAACATATGAAAATCGGTAAAATATATTTAACCTACTTTGAGGCTCGTTTGAACATGGAATTGCACCATTTTTCTCCGCTGGACGAACTGGTTCAATTTCGTTAGGTGGCGACTCAACACTCGAAACCCGTTTAAGAAAATCATAGGCTATAACACACGAAAATTGGTAAAATATGCCTTTGCATGTTTTAGGACTCGTTTAAACTTGAAAATGCACCATTTCCCTGTGGGATGAACTAGTTTCATTTTTAAGGTCTTAACGAACGTCCATGAAAAATTTTGGTCATTTTGTTTCGAGATTTTCACAACAAAATAATCGATAGGCTTAAATCGGCCTTTGCCAGCTTTGGAGCTCGTTTGAACTTTAAAATGCATCATTTTCCCAAGGCTAGAACAGATGGGAAGAAATCACCTAGTGATTTTGGAGTGTGGATTACAAATGCGATTTTGAAAGTGAATGTATTTGGTTGTAGATACAAGTTAGATTGAATGAATTTTTCCACTTTGCATTCAAGGAATATACTCATAATTACTACAATAAAGCAAGATTTAATAATTTTTTCCACTCCGAATTAAAGATAGTAGAAATAAATAAGAAGAGACACAAGAGAAATTTGGTGGTCGGATGAATCAAATATGGTAAGCTGGATTTAATGAATTTTTCCACTTTGAATCCAAGAAAAAAGTAATAAATAAGAAGAAACATAAGAAAATTTTGGTGGTTGGATAAATCAAATATTGTAAAATAGATTTAATGAATTTTTCCACTTTTAATTTAAGGAAAACATTAATAAATAAGAAGAAGAATGAAGGAAAATTTGGTGGTTGGACGAATTAAAATACCATAATTATATTAAATGAATTTTTCAACTTATAAATAAGAACAACTAGGAAAATTTGGTAGATGGATGAATCAAATATCTTAAGCTAGATTTAATGCATTTTTGCACTTTGATTTTTAGACATTACTAATAAATAATAAGAAAAAAACAAACAAAATTAGTATTTGGACGAATCACCATTATATTTGAATCGGCACATCTTCACCTTCCATGAAAACTTATATCCCACCCACTCTCCTTCTTTCTCAAATTCATGATAAGAAGTGTATTTCATATATTATACTTCCAAATATTCACAAGGACTCTCTACCCTTTTCTCTCGTGTTGTATGGCTCAAAGTATAATATAATTTGAAATGCAATTAAAGAATAAACCACAACACGATCCCAAAGTAATTACAGTCCATAATGTAAATCCTCTTAAGCAATGTCACTCTAATTTAGTCTTCATAGGATTAGAATAATTAGACCATAACCTACCATAAACCCCTTTTATATCCATACTCCATAGTTGAGACTGGGTAATAACATCATTAACAAAATTTCAACTGAAAATAAGTAGAATTCACCAATTTCATGTAATTGTCATAAACAAATTACAAGCACAGAAGATAGGAACACATTGCCAACTAAGAATTTAGATAAAAATGGAACTCAGAACGAGTCTAGAGATGCATAATTTTAGCTGCTTCTTTATTCTTCATTGACATAAACTACCATTTTGGAGTCATATTACGAGTTTACACGCCCATATTTTAAAACAATTGAATTCAGAAACCAAAATAGCATCAGCAACAACATTCCCATGAAAAAAAAATCTAATCTTTCACTAACTTCATGTACCAACAAACAGACGAAATGAAATGAATATCTACAATGATTTTAGGTGCTTTTTTTTTAATTTGCATTGAAACAAAGATCGAAGATCAACTATTTTTAAAATTGCTCAAAATAACATAATCAACAAGTTTTCATATAGAGAGAGAATATTTACGTGGTCGCTGATGTTGCATTCATCCTTATCATCCTCAGCCATGAAATCAGAGGTCCGTTCGACACTGCTGTTCTTACTACCGGCTTCATCTTACTCCGTCGTCTTCTATGGCCTAAACACTAGGAATCGCCGTGCTAATACCACCGTTTACAGCCAAAAGCATTTCACTTCAACGACGTTGTTTGCTTTTAGACCTCTATGCATTCTAATGTATAATATATGAGTTATATGATGGCTTTTGCACCTCCCTAAGTTATTTTCTTATACATTTTGACCCTCTAAATTTTGTGACAATAACATCAACAATATATTCGGTGTAATCTTAGAAATGGGATTCGAAAAAGGTACAACGTTCATATACCAAGTAGAAAGTTATTTTAGAAAGACCTTTGGCTCAATTAACGCATACTATCGTAAATTGGGGGTTTGAAAAGGGTAAAATATACGCAAACCATTTAGATAGGTCATTTTCGAAAAACCCTCGACTCAAACAACACATGTTAAAGAATTTTGATTAAAAACCTACGGAAGTAAAAAGGACATAATAATTTTTTTTAAAAAGCATTGCATTGTATTTGAGTAATAAGGAATATATAATAACTGTCAAATAATGTGATAATTGAAGCGCATGAGACAAGGAGGATTAACAAAAATAATGATATTGCCAATGAACGAGGAAACATATATGGTGCACCAAATTATCACCAAGCTTATTTTGTAAGAAAGTGAGATAACTTTGAACTATATACTAACCTTTTATTGCCCTAATATTTATGACCTTCATAACTTCGTTTCTAAGATCATGTCCTCTATAAGCTAAAAATGCATTTTATCCTATCTATAATCACTTCTCCTCCAATCAATGGCGTGTGTATTTGCACATCTCCCCTTCATATATTTGACCTATCTTAATCTCACTTCCTTCGTATCATCTATTATAAAAAATCACTTAATACCTTTTTTCAAATATCTTCATTCATAATTTTATCTTTCCGATTTTACAGTCTAATCATATCCGCATTACACTAAAATAATGGATCCTTGCCATGATGTATGGAACTAGAAAATCCCAAAACATAGATAACCAATCTATGTCTTCGATCAAATTTGTGCGTACCTCAAATATTTTATTAGTTATCTACTATCTTCGATGAGTATAATACCAAGTAAAAATAACTATTTTCCAAGCCTTCAACATACCCAGTGAAATTTCAAAAGTGGAGTCAGAAAGAGGGTGGTGTGTATAAAGTCATACCCCTACCTTGTGAAAGTATTGTAACTTTATTTAATAGACCCTCGACTTTAGGAAACCATATCACAAAAAGATATGAAAAGAAAATACACTAATAGGATAATGAAGAAAAATAATAAGATAATTGAAGATTTAGAAGAGTGACTATTTTTCAATAACAAGGCAAAAGAGTGACATTTATCCTTCAAAAAGAGTTCTGATGAAGTTATGGTCTCCAAAATCAAAACAATACAATCTGAAAAGCTACCATACTTCACTACGGCAAATTTTCACACTTTCCAGAGGCTTAGATTTGCCACACTGCTCTGGAGGCTTAGATTCTTTTAAAATGAGGTCTCTTCGTAAAGAATGAACGAAGCTTCCAACAAATGATTAAGATTCATTAAAGATTGAGTGAAATATTCCACTTCTACCTTTCCGTAGAGATTGAGATAGTCTTATGATGTAGTAACTCAGTGGAGAATCACATTATCGTTGTAGACTCTAGTTTTTGTAAGGCCTCTCCTGGAATTCCTTTTGGAAACAGCCAAAGAAGAGCGAACTTCTTTCCAACTCAGAGCTACCAAGTAAACTAAAAGAGCCATACTTGAGTTATGGTGTAACTAGTTTTTGTTTTTGAATTCATTAATAAGTCACTTAAATATAACAACTGCATAAATAAGTTTGGAGGGATAGAAGTGTTGAAACTTAATTATGTCTAAGAATAGAACTTATTTAGATTTTCCTTTTTGATAATCGAGAAATCCTCGAAGATCACTAGTGAATGTCGACGATAATTTTGTGAAGTACTTGCAATTTACCCCACTAACACAAGTATCAGGTGAAATCACCTAGTGTTTTTGTTCCTCTTCTAAGATTTGAACTAAAGTCTCCCTGGCTTCTCTAAGATGCCAGCTAAAAGACCAAAATTTCCACCACAATGTAGAACTTATCATCTTCATCAGGGGAATGCATCCAAATAAATGGTTAAGTGTCTTAGTTCTTTTCCTGTTAATAATCACTTTGGGCTGATAAGTTCATGGAATATGATGTGGCTGGTGCTGAGAGTTATCAACTAAGGCACTTTACCATTTATTTGGATCAATAAACAGACATGAATCGATACCTACCAAGGTGTAAGGTTTAGGCATATGAGAATAAAGCACTACTTGTGTGATTCAACCCAAATCTCCGATTTGCACCTATTTCATTGAAAGCTAGGCCACATCCTTGGATGTGAATAACTTGAATCAAGTTACAAATCACGGACAAGAAGGAAGATCAAAAGGAGGGAAATAAATTGAAAGAGAAAATAAAGTCGATCAACTCTTTAACCTTCACTAACAGGCACATAACTATGTTAAAAAGTTAACTGGAACAAATAATTTCTCCTCTTAGCAACAACATGTATACAATAGAAAATATAACCACAATCAGTGAGGTGCCATCAAAAGGACATTCAGGACTTGAACCCATCAACCTCCATACTTTTCACTTTAGTTCTAAAAAGTTTTGTTCCATAAAGGGAATCCAGCATGCTACAACAACAACAACATATCCAGTGAACTCCCACTCAGTGGTGTTTTGGGTGGGTAGAGAGAGAGGAGACCTTATCCTTCCCTCGTGGAGGTAAATAGGTTCTTTTTGAAAGATGTTTTGCTCAAGTAACTCATATCAAAGGAGTTTTAAAAAAGAAATAAAATTTAGAAAGTAATGAAGACAGAGAGAGCTCTAATATAGGGTTTGGCAATAATCCCAAACTGGATCAAGTGGATTTAACAAGGCTGCTAAAGGGTCTAGATGCTTACGGAGCCATCCAGCGGTAAGTGCAAGTGTCTGGTGTCATTCCTTTGGTCAGCACCTTAATTCGAGCAACACCAAAGTCTGCAATCTTGATTAACTTGTCAGCAGCAATCAGTAGATTGTCGGATTTTAGATCTCGATGAATAAGATTCAGATCATGCACATGCTCCACATACAAGACAAGCTTAACAGCTAATTTCAATGGAACAGCTTGGTTTTGCACGGACTGACACCCATTTTCATATTTACAAGCTTTTTTTTAAGAGTCGTTCAAATTCCTCAATTTTTCGTGTGTTATGATCTGGCATACAGAGAATTAAAATTATCTCTCTCAAAAAACTTTATAAGGAACTCCTTAATGAGTAGAAGAACCTTCACATATATTCGCACCATTATTAAGGATCATTTCCGCAATTTAAAGGCTCTTTCTAAAGGATCACCCAAATTCCCCCATTTTTCATGTGTATTAGCCCATGGATCTGACGCACAGAGTACGCAAAATTATTTTATGAAAAAACTTTATGAGGACCTCCATAATGAGTTAGGTAACATTTACGTGCACTCCCATGAACGTTTAGCACCAATTACGGCATTTACATGCCCTTTTTTAAGAGTCGCCCAAATTTTCTGATTTTCTTGTGTATTAGCAAATATGATCCGACACCCAGAGAATTCAAAATTTCTTTCTCAAAAGACTTTATAAGACCTCCTTAATAAGTAGTAGAATCTTCACGTATACTCACACCACTTTTTAGTGTTCATTTCTGCATCATTTTGTTTAGAAATATTCAGATTTAAGAAATTAATGGGTTTTATAGCACACGAAAATCAGTAAAATCTACCTTTGCTTTTTTTGAGACATGTTTGAACTTGAAAATGCACCATTTTTTCCCGCGGGACAAACTGGTTCCATATCTAAAGTCTTAACTAACGTCCATGAAAAATTTCAGCAATATTTTTCCGGGATTTCCATATAAAAAAGATCCATGGGATATATTACACAAAAATGGGTAAATTTGACTTTGTCTACTTTTGAACTCGTTTGAACTTGAAAATGCATCATTTTTCCCGCGGGATGAACTAGTTCCATTGCTAGGTCTTAACGGACATCCATGAAAATTATTGGCCATTTTGTTTCAGAATTTTCAAATTAAAATATCCATGGGCTATGGGGCTCGTTTGTACTTCAAAATACACCATTTTTCCCGTGGAAGAAACTTGTTCATTTCAAAGGTATTAACGGATGTCCATGAAAAATTTCGTCCATTTCATTTAGGGATTTCCGTATCAAAAAAATTCATGGTTAGCACGAAAATTGGTAAAATCAGTCTTTCCCTGCTTGGGACTCGTTTGAATTTTAAAATGCACCATTTATCCTTGGGGGATGATCTGTTTCCATTTCTAAGGTTTTAGCGGACGTCCATGAAAAACTTCGACCATTTTATTTCAGGATTTCTGGATAAAAAAAAATAATGGGCTATAGCACACGAGAATCAGTAAAATATGTCTTTGCCGCGGGACGAACTAGTTCCATTTCTTAGGTCTTAACGAAAGTCCTTGAAAAATATCGGCCATGTTGTTTTAGAATTTAATGATAAAAAAAATACATGGGCTATAACATATGAAAATCGGTAAAATATATATTAACCTACTTTGAGGCTCGTTTGAACATGGAATTGCACCATTTTTCTCTGCTAGACGAACTGGTTCAATTTCTAATGTCTTAACGGATGTCCATGAAATTTTTTGACTATTTTATTTTGAAACTTCCAGATTAAAAAATTCATAGTCTATAACACATGAAAATTAGTAAAATATGCCTTTGCATGTTTTAGGACTCGTTTAAACTTGAAAATGCACCATTTCCCCGTGGGATGAACTAGTTTCATTTTTAAGGTCTTAACAAACGTTCATGAAAAATTTCGGTCATTTTGTTTCGAGATTTTCATATCAAAATAATCGATAGGCTTAAATCGGCCTTTGCCAGCTTTGGAGCTCGTTTGAACTTGAAAATGCATCATTTTCCCCGCGGGACGAACTGGTTCCATTTCTAAAATCTTAAGGGAAGCCCATGAAAATTTTTGTCATTTTGTTTAGGGATTTCTTAATAAAAAACTTCATTGGATATAGCACACGAAAATCGATAAAATATGTCTTTGTCTACTTTGGGTCTCATTTGAAATTGAAAATGCACCATTTTTCCCTGCAAGATGAACTGAGTTTATTTATAAAGATCTTCACGGACAACCATGAAAAAATTCGGCCATTTTCTTTGAAATTTTCGAATTAAAAAAATTCATGGGCTATAACACAAAAAAGATGGTAAAATTTGCCTTTGTCAATTATGGGATTCGTTTGAACAAGAAAATGCATTATTTTCTCCAACGGGACAAAATTTTTCCATTTCTAAGTTCTTGACGGAAGTTCATGAAAATTTTTTGGCCTCTTTATTTCAAAATTTCTAGATAAAAAAATTCATGGGCTACACATGAAAATTGGTAAAATCTGTCTTTGTCATATTTGGAGATTATTTAAACTTGAAAATGCACTAATTTTCTCCGCGGGATGAATTGGTTCCATTTTTAAAGTCTTAGTGGACATCCATGAAAAACTTTGGCCATTTTGTTTTAATATTTCTGGATATAAAAAAATTCATCGGCTATAGTACACAAATATGGTAAGATCTTCCTTTGCCTAATTTGTGGCTCATTTGAACTTGCAAATACATCATTTTTCATAGTGAGACGAACTAGTTTCATTTCTAAGGTCTTAATGGAAGACCATGAAAAATTTTGGCCATTTTATTAGGAATTTCCGTATCAGAAAAAAATCATGGGCTATAGTACATGAAAATTAGTAAAATCTACCTTTGCCTGCTTGATCTCGTTTTTTAACTTTAAAATGCATCATTTTTTCTCATGGAACTAACTAGTTCCATTCCTAAGGTATTATAGACTTAGTTGAAACATTTCGGCCATTTTGTTTCAATATTTTCAAATTAAAAAAATCGACAGGCTATAACACATGAAAATGGTAAAATTTGTATTTGCCTGATTTGGAAAAACTTTGGTATTTTTGGTATGAGATTTTTGGATTAACAAAATTCATGGGCTATAACATACAAAAATCAATAAAATCTTCCTTTGTCTGCTTTGTGACTTGTTTGAACTTGAAACTGCACTATTTTTCATTGCCGGGTGAATTGGTTCCATTTCTAAAGTCAAATGAACCCCGACAAGGCAAACCCCTCATTTTACCAATTTTCTTGTACTATAGTCCATATTTTTTTGGTGATCCGAAATTCCAACATCTTTTTTGCCATTTTTTTGGACGTCTGTTAAGACGTTAGATAAAGAGTCAGTTGTCTGTGACGGCCAAAACGACCTATTTTGAAAGTCAAAAAAGTCCCCAAGCACATAAACCCCTGATTTTATCGATTTTTTTGTGGTATAGTACATGGATTTTTTTTTATTTGGAATTTCGATGTTTTTTTTTGCCCAATTATTTCTTGGACGTCTGTTAAGACGTTAGCTATGAAACTAGTTGGCCCTGATGCCAAAACAATCTATTTTCAAGGTCAAAGATTCTCGAAGCAGGTATACCCCATTTTGTCAATTTTCGTGTACTATCATCCATGAATTTTTGATGATCCACAATTTTGAAGTCTCTTTTGCCCAAATTTTTTGTGCACGTCCGCTAAGACGTTATCTAGGGAGTCAATTGTACTTGACGATCAAAACAAACTATTTTGAAGGTCAAACGATCCCCGGAGCAGGTAAACCACTCATTTTACCAATTTTTGTGTGCTATAGTCCATGATCTATTTTGATGATCCAAAATTTCGACGTCTTTTTTTGCCCAAAGTTTTTGTTGATGTCCGTTCAGATGTTAGCTATGGAGAAAGTTGGCCCTAAACGGCCAAAACGATCCATTTTGAAGGGCAAACGAGCCCTAAAGCAGGGATCCCCCCCCCCCATTTCACCGATTTTCGTGTGTTATTGTCCATGAAATTGTGGTGATCCAGAATTCCGTCGTCTTTTTTGCCTAAATTTTTAGCAAATGTTCGTTAAGATGCTAACTATGGAGCCAATTGGACCTCATGGCCAAAAAGACCCATGTTCAAGATCAAACGAGCCCTGAAGTAGGCATATCCCATTTTGCCGATTTTCATGCACTATAGTTCATGGATTTGGCGGTTGGAGCACCCAAAATTGTTTTTCTCTAAAAACTTTATGAGGATCTTTGTTATGAGTTGGGAACCTTTACGTATACTCACACTATTATTTAATGCCCATTTCCATATTTACAGGCCTTTTCTTAAATTTTTTGATTTTTTGTTTGTATTAGCCCATGGATTTGGCATTCTGAGCATCTGAAGTTTTTTTCTAAAAAAAATGATGAAGACCTCCGTAATATGTTAGGAGACCTTTAAGTACACTCACACCATTGTTTTAATAATTACTACCGCATTACAAGCTCTTTTTGAAGAATCGTCCAAATTTCATAATTTTTCGTGTGTATTAACCAATGGATCTAGCGCATGAAGCACACAAAATTTTTTCGCCAAAAAAACTTATGAGGACCTCCTTAATGAGTTGGGGAATCTTCACGTATACTCACCCCATTTTTTCACGCCCATTTTTCGTATTTACAAGCCTTTTTTTAAGAATAGACCAAATTTCCCTATTTTTCACGTGTAATAACCTTTTTCTCAAAACTTCGTTGGCCTATATCTCTCTTTAAACTCATTATAGCCAACTTATCACACTTTTTCATTGGGGCATGCATCTGTGCATATTTTCTTCATATATCTGAATTATTTCAATCTCACTTTTCTTATCTTATTCTTCACGAAGGTCGGTCTCACTTTATTGTGAATATCTTTATTCTTAATTATTTTATCTCTTCTACTAAACTAAAACATCCACTTCAATATTCCTAACTATTGGGAATAACTTGCTAGTAAATAATTAATCTAGTACAAATTTTAGAATAATGTCTAACAACAGATTGTAAATAAAGCCTGATTTATAATCACTACTCTATGATATTTATGTATAATATTTTAATAATAGTGTTGATTAAGCAAATATGTACACACCTCAACTATTTCATTAGCTATTTGCCTTCTTTCTGCATCAAATCTTCGATAAATGAAAAAGGGATTACATATTCTCTTATACTCATTTCACAATATAATCTCTTACGCTCATTCACAATATAAATAGAAGAAAATGACTCTACCAAGATCTTACATGTTTTACTTCACATATTTTTTGTATGTATGATTACTAATCTCCTATGTAAAAAAAGATTTTGCCAATTCAACATCTTTTGCCTCCAGTTTTCCTCTTTCTCTGTAGCCGTAGGACGAGGGCAGCACCTGAAACGCGCCTTTCTGAATATCAGTCATGATTTCTGTCTCCCTGCTGCCTAGAGCGTCTTGTCCACTTGAATTCGAGCAACACCAAAGTCTGCAATCTTGATTGACTTGTTAGCAGCAATCAGTGGATTGTCGGATTTTAGATCTTGGTGAATAAGATTCAGACCATGCACATGCTCCACATCCAAAACCAGCTTAACTGCTAACTTCAATGGCACAGCTTGGTTTTGCAGGAAGTGACACATGGATCCCCCTCTTGTATGTTCATTCACAATACACGACATATTGGCTTTACGACATGCACCAATAAATCATATAATATTTGGATGCTTTAAATTTGCCAACATCGCGACCTCATGCTGAAATTGTTGCTCCATAAAGTGAGCCTTCGCAAGATGAAACATAGTGCAGGAAGATAACACTATCAGAAGAACTTCAAATTATAGAAATAAATAAAAAAGGCTAAACTTGTCAAAAATAAAAATAGATCTAAGAGGAAGGACGAGGAAAAATTACTCTAATTTCAACTCTTTTTTTAATAAATGTGCTGTCCAAGTTAGCTCGCATGCACCTCGACTGATTCCGGGGAATACCTGTCACTTTCCTCCACCAACAAGTACCAAACAACTCTTTACCAAGGCTAGGACAGATGGGAAGAAATCACCTAGTATTAAACTTTAATTAAAACACAAAATATTCATAAAAATGAACGATCAAAGGCAAAATCAAGGAAGAAAAAAAGTAAATTTATTTTACCTCGATTGTGATTATGACTCTACTTGTTTTCTGACGCCGATCAATTTTCAGACTATTGGAGCTTTGAAGAAAAATTGAAGTAAAAACTAAGAGAAGTAACATAAGAAAAAAAGAACACACGGAGAGAGTAATGTATGAGTACCAGTTATATGTGTGAGCACGAGTTTATATAGGGACTACTTGTATTAGAATTGTTCGATAAATTTCATTTTGACCCTTGAATTATGGTTTATTTCAATTGAACATCCAAACATATGAAATTGTGTTTCTATTATATACTTTTAGTTCAAATTTTAAAAGAAAAAAAAATTACTTTGTCAGGCAATAATAATTATTATAAATGTTCTTAATTGTTTATAAGCTTAGTAAACATCAAAATACATGTGCCTGAGATTTTTCCTTTATTTTAACTCTAGTTAATCAGGCAATAAGTTCACACTACAAATGAGATTTATGAGTGTAGATAAAAGTCATACTACAAATGTGATGTATTTGGTTAGATTTAATGATTTTTCCACTTTTGATTTAAGGAATATAAACATAATTACCACAATAAAGCTAATTTTAATAATTTTCCACTTTGAATAAAATATAGTAGTAATATATAAGAGGAGGAATGAGATGAATTTGGTGGTTTGACTATTGTAAGTTAGATTTAATGAGTTTTTCCACTTTAAATCTAAGAAAGTAGAAATAAATAAGAAGAAACACAAGACAAATTTGGTGGTTGGACAACTCAAATATTCCAAGCTAGAATTAATGAATTTTTCCACTTGAATTTAAGGAAAATACTAATAAATACGAAAGAAAAAAAAAGGCAAATTTGGTGGTTGGACGAATCAAATATCGTATGTGATATTTGATGAATTTTTCACTTTCAATTTAAGGCAAAACACTAATAAATAAGAACAACAAGGCAAATTTAGTGGATGGACAAATCAAATATCTTAAGCTATATTTAGTGAATTTTTCCACTTTTGAGTTTTAGAAATTACTAATAAATAAGAAGAGACAAACAAAATAAAATTAGTGATTGGACGAATAACGGTTATATTTGAATGACACACTTCCCCCTTCACTAGCAACTTATATCATACCACCCGCTTTCTTTCTCAAACTCATGATTAGAAGTGTATTTCATATATCATACTTCTAAATATTCACAAGGAAAGTCTACCCTTTTCTCTGGTCATGTATAGCTCAAGGTGTAGTATAATTCGAAATGTCATTAAAGAATCAACCACGCACGATCCCAAAGTAATTACAGTCTGAATGGAAAGCCTCTTAACCATGGCAACTCTAACTTAGTCTTCATAGACTTAGCATAATCAAACTATAACCTAACATAGACCCCTTTGTTATTAGTAGTTGAAACTGGTAATAACATCATTAATAAAATTTCAACTGAAAATTAAGGAGAACTCACCGATTTTCAAGTACTCATAAACAGATTACAAGCACAGAAGATAGAAACACATCGCCAACTAAGAACTCTAATTACTATACATTGAAACAAACAATCATTTTGTAGTCTTGTTGCGAGTTAACAAGCTCATAATTTAGAATCGTTGAAATTAGAAACAAAAAACATTCCCACGAAAAAACAACAACTAATTTTTAACAAACTTCATGTACCAACAAACATACAAGAATTACAAAATGAAATGAATCTCTACAATTAGTCTATATGTTTAATTTTAGGTGCTTTTTTAATTTGCATTGAAACAAACAACTATGTTGAAGCCCATTGCAAGTTAGCAAGCTCATAATTAAAATTGCTTAGAGAATCAAAGATCAAAATAACATAGTCAGCAAACTGACGAGAAAAACGATTTAATAACAACTATATATATATATATATATATATATATATATATATATATATATATATATATATATATATATATATATATATATATATATATATATATATATATATATATATATAAGAGAAAGAGAATATCACGCGTTTATCGATTGTAACCCTTGTTCAACACTATTGTTCTTATACCGGCTTCATCTTACTCCGTCGTCTTCTCCAGCCGAAACCCTACCAATCACAGTTGAGTTTGAAGAGGGTGTTGTGTACACAGTCTTACCCCCCCCCCCCCCACACACACCTTGTAAAAGTAGATAGGTTTTTTCCAATAGGCCCTAAAGCATATCATAATATGTGTGCTGCACTGATAAAACTATCAGAGTATTACAAAGAAAACGAGGCTGCAAGCATAGATGAGTATCTCATATAATTCAGAACCTGATACAACTTTGAACAAATTCAACAAGCCAACTAGTTTAAATCCACAGTTTAAACAAAAGAAACAAACTACAACATAGAAATGTTTAGTTTTTTTGCATAACTATAACCCTTTTTCTATCTGAAAAGAGATAGTGCCGGATAGATATTATTGACTCAAAATCAGTTTTTCAATTCAATGTCTTTTGCCACCAGTTTAATCTTTCCCAGTAGCCGTAGGACGAGGACAGGACCTGAAACGTGCCCTTCTGACATTAGTCATGATTTCTATCTCAGCCGCCTCAAACATCTTGACCACCTGACAAAAAGTTGGTCGCTTATCGGGGTCAAAATCCCAGCAGCATGTCATGATATTAGATAAGACAGGCAAGCAATCATTGGGGATTATTGGATGGGCGCCTTTGTTGACAACAGCAAAAGCGGCCTGCACAGCAGTCATGCTGGGGTAAGGAAGCAACCCTGTTATGAGCTCCCACAGAACAATGCCAAAACTATAAACATCAACTTTCTGGGTGTATGATCGGTGCTGGAGCATCTCCCTACAAAACAAAGTCAAACGCTTAGACATCCACAACAAAACACAGATGCTATTGCTAACAACTTTGAACATCATTTTCCATTTTCTGAATCAGATTGTGCCAACAAAGGAGATCATCCAATAGATATCAATAAATTTTCAACAGTATGACAATCAGGTACTAATGCATGAATTAATAAAACAGTCAGCCTATACAAGCACCGTAACACTAAATAGATTTAATGCTTTTGTTTTTCCTATCATTCTTGGAGGTGATTATTTCTAGCGGAGAAATCCGAACGGTTTCAAATATACTTATTCTTCGGCAACTAAAGGTAACATGTGACCCATATTATATGGAGTATGGACAGGTAGGTTCTACAGAGTGGTGGTTAGACCCACCCTGTAGTGTGGGCAGGGGCGGATTTAAGAGTAGTCTGCTTGCTTACTTGGAAAAATTGTGATTAAAAGGGAAAACATATAAAAAAGATATATAGTACAAAGTGATAATCTACATATTTGTGTAGCTTAGTTGGTAATTCTTAGCTTTTCCAAAGCTGAGGTCGCGGGTGGGAACCTACTTAACCTCACTTTTTATACAAATTTTCTATTTTCTTTCCTTCTTTCTCTACTTTAGTATTACTTACCATTTTATATTATTTTCTCCTTTCTCACTTTTATTTTTATACATATATTAAAAAAAAACTAAAAGGTGACACAACTTACGAAAAATCCTGCATCCGCCACCGAGTATGGAGCGAAGTGTTGGCTTATTAAGAAATCTTATGTTCATAAGAAGAAAATCGTTGTGATGAGAATATTGAGGTAGATATTGTGGGCATACTAAGAGATACAAGATTAAGAATGGAGATATCCTGGACAAGGTAGGAGTGGCCTCCATGTTGAACAAGATGAGGGATGTGAGACTGAGATGATTTGGACATGTGAGGAGGAGTATAGACGCATTACTCCTCAGAGGAGGTGTGAGATGTTGGTAGTGGAGGACATAATGAAAGGTAAAGTCGGGCCGAAGAAGTATTGGGAGGGAGTGATTAGATGAAGTGCATCTAGATCTTACTGAAAAAATGGCCTTTGATAAGAGAGTATAAAGGTCGCGTATTAAGGTAAATTGTTCGTTGGAAATTGAGCATTCTCTTGCTTCCTGATTAGCAAGTTTATTTAAAGTTCAGGGTCTTTTCAGAAGAAAGATCTATCACAACAAGGTAAGGGCAACATTGCATACACTCTACTCTCTCAAACCCCACAAGTGGGATTGCACTAAGTACGTTCTTGCTACTATTAAACAGGGCGGACCTAGAGTATTGGGTATAGATACTGTGGAATCCAGTAAATAAATATATAAAAACTATTTGTTGGGATCGACAAATTAAGTTATTGGTCCAAAGAGATAAATGGGAACTTGCTTAAGCTTTATTTCCCTCCTCATTGAAGGCTCAATCCCCCGTATCATTGGGACCGATAAATTTTAAATCCTAAATCCGCTTCTCGTATGGACTTGTTTGTGACTATGAATTTTGATTAGATCTATGTATCATTAAAGGTATGCACATTTTTTTGTAAAGTATTTGTGTATTTTGAAGAATACATACAACAATGACACATCCATTGCAATAAGTATGTAATGCGAAGGACCGATATAACATAGCATGTGAGGCACGAAGAGTTAGATGTCAGAATACCGAGTCATAATCGGCCTCATTTAAGATCTCAGTAACTCAACAAGTTATACTAATTGATTGATCATTATGGGGTTTTAATGCTCCTTTTGTTTCAAAAGATCTAGTTTAATATATATAAGGCATTTGTCAAATCGGGTGTAGCAACATGTGTTGTCAAATAAGTCAATTCTTCTTATCGGGCATTGAGGATGGGCATTGATTTCCTCGTGTGTCACATAGCTCCCGCAGTTTTGTTCAAAGCCATCTCTTAAAGAAATTTGAAGTATGGGATTAATGCTTGACGCCATGCACTACGGATAAGTTGTGCTTTAAAAAATGACGCGCAAAATGATTTTAGCGAGAAAGGATCTAATAGCCATTCTGCTTCACTTACTTCTTATAGCCATTCTGCTTCACTTTTTGCTTCAAATTACTCCATGGACTTTGTCGGTTTTGGTGTGTACATGAAAGCGGATGGCCTACTTGGAATTGAATCATCCATTAGAGCTAGAACCTTGAAGTCACGAGATGAGAATTTCATCTTTTTATTGTATTTAAAGCTTCAACATTTAAGTTATTAATCTTTTAAAATTACTCTTCTACAGTTGAATGGTGGATGCAATTTGGTCATAATGTCCCAAACTTGCAACGGTTTGCTATTAGAATGCAAAGTTTAACTTGTAGCGCATCCGGTTGTGAGAGAAATTGGAGCGTGTATGAACATGTGAGAAACTATATTACATTAATACATTATTACTAATTTAATTGATACCTTAATCATCCCAAGTCCTCCTATTAATTACTTTCTACTATGTGCAGATTCATAGTAAAAAGAGAAATTGGCTTGAGTTGACACGCCTCAATGATCTAGTGTTCATCAAATATAATAGAACATTGGCGCATCGTGACAATGTTCGTACTACCATTGATCCAATTTTGTTGGATAGTATTGATGAGGCAAATGAATGGTTAACTTAAGCACCACAAGATCACCAAGATGAAAAAGTGTACAAAGGAGAGTCTCACTTATGGTGACGTTTCTATGGCAAGTGGTGTTGAGGAGAATATTTATAATTTTAGGGAGAGTACTTTAAGGGGCAAGCAATGAGGAGTTGGAGGTTCTAGTTCGAGTCGAAACATCGTTGATGAGACTTCTGATGATGAAGAAGATGATGACCAAGTAGAACCCTTGGTTATGGCACTTGAAGAGTTTGAGGATCTTGTTGAAGAATGGTAGTTTGAGTCTTTGTGATCTAATTATGTTTTTGATTTTTTGTTTTATATGTTATGACTTATGAGTATTATTGATTATCTATCTATAGAGTTATTTAATATTTTTTTATTTTTTTACTAAATGTCACTTTTTAAAAAAAAGTGTGTGCTTCACTTCACACTTCTCTTCCGTGAAGCGAGTCCTCATCTCTTTTTTCCGCTTCTCACTTCCCAAAACAGTGTTTCTCGCTTCTAATAAGACTACCCTTAATAATTGGAGGTTTCAACAAATGATTCGACTTCATGAAAAGGCTACTAAATTTGTATATGATTGGTACTTCATTATACTTTTCCATTACTTGTATGCTTCACTCCCAGCTTTTCATTTCAAACACCATGGTTCGCTTTATGATTTTAACATGAGGAGAGTAAGCTAAGTATTCCACTTCTACCTTTCCATAGAGATTGATATAGTCTTATTGATGGAACAAGTCATGGAAAAGAAGGAAAAGGAAAAGGATGGAAAGGAATTGAAAGAGAGTAAGGTCAATCAACTCTTTAACCTCCATGCTTTTCACTACAGTTTTTAGAACAATTATTCGATAAAGAGAATCCAACATGCTAAAACAACATACCTTATAAAATCCCACTCAATGGGGTCTGGGTTGGGTAGCGAGAAAGCAGACCTTACCCTTGCCTCCTAGAAGAAGAGAGGTTGTGTCCGGAAGATGTTTGGCTAAAGAAACACATAACAAAGTAATTTTTTTAAAAATAAAATACAGAAAGTAATGCAGACAGAGAAAATAATAGCCTAAAAGAATAGGATAAAAAGCTTAAGAGCTCTAATATAGGATTTGGCAATAAGATCAAACAGGATCAAGACAACAGATTTGACAAGGCTGCTATAGAGTCTAGATGCTTACGGAGCCATCCAGCGGTAAGTGCCAGTTTCTGGTGTCATTCCTTCAGTCAGCACCTCAATCTGAGCAATACCAAAGTCTGCAATCTTGATTGACTTGTCAGCAGCAATCAATAGATTGTCGGATTTTAAATCTCGATGAATAAGATTCAGATCATGCACATACTCCATCCACTTTGCCATATCCAAGGTCTGCTTAACTGCTAATTTCAATGGCACAACTCGGTTTTGTCGCTTCGTGAGGAATTGACGCACTGATCCTCCGCTTGCATATTCAGTCACAATGCATAACACCATGGTTTTACGACATGCACCAACAAATCGTATAACATTTGGATGTTTTAAATTTGCTAGCATCCTAACCTCATGTTGAAATTGCTGCTCTATAAAGTGAACCTTCTCAAGAGCATGTTTTCGCCTCTCTAGAAGCTTAATGGCAACATCTTCACCATTATAAGTTCCATTATAGAGATTCCCAAAAAAGCGTTGAGCAAATGCTTGTCCAATGGTAAGCCTACTCAAGTCAATTGTCCACTAATCACAAATCACAAGCCCAGTGGTGGGGAATTGAGGATCAACCAAGGCTTGAGCAAGGGCATCATCGCTCAACCTAGAAACTCTCCCCCCGACTACGCTAGCAGCAACAGAATAGTTACTGTGGATGTGATTACCCTGCTAGCTGAGAATATCAGTGTGAGAACCATTTGAACCAACAATGTTGTTTTCCACTTCCATTGCACCAGAACCACTAGCATTGTTCATCCCATAACCTTGAATAGACATGTTTGCCCCTCGCCAAGCTTATGATAAAAAATTTGCGACAATTTTGATTCAAATCTACAAGTCCAACAAATGTCGGAGCCCCGGTAGTTTTTCGGATAAAGCATGTACAGCAGAAGAGCTTCAATCCGGCTTATTTGTTCTGCATGAAGATTTCTAAAATCAAGTCGTACTTCAACAACCCTGAAAAATATAAAAATTGAAACGGTTAGTTTCATCAAAATCAATTCTTCTATGTAGACTTAGAAGGTCAAACACTTGTGAATTGAGTAATCATGTTTCCTCTTTGATGAATAACCTAATGATAAGCATACTAGAGGTAGGAAGCAATTATCTCCAACTTCAACTTTCACCACTACAATTTTCTTCCAAGAGGAAAAAATGTCGTCAATTTTATCTCCATATCAAACTTCCGAAGGCAAAAAAACAAAAACCAAAATTCAAACATAGTACAACTTTCAGCAGAACTCCACATTATAGAAATTTAAGAAAAAGGCTAAACTTGTCCCAAAAAATAGATCTAAAATGACGAACGAGAAAACATTACTCCAATTTCAAATCTTTTTTTAGTAAGAGTGGTGTTCAGGCTTAGTTGCGTGCATTTCGACTAATTAAAGGGATACCTATCACTTCCCACCCGCAACAAGTACCAAGCAACTCTACTTACCAGGGCTAGGACGGATGGAAAGGAAGCACCCAGTGTTAATCTTAAATCAAACCATAGAATATTCATAAAAATGAACGATCAAGGGCAAAATCAAAGAGAAAAAAGTAAATTTACCTCGATTTGAATCGAGATAGAAATAAAATTAACCACTTCTATTCTTGAAAATGAGGTATATGAAGAATGTGATGACTCTACTTGTTTTCTGATGCCGATCAATTATAAGACCACTGGATCTTTGAAGAAAAATCGAAGTAAAAACTGAGAGAAGTGAACACGATAAAAAAGAAGAACACAAAGAGAGACTGATGTATGAAAAGAATTTCTTTAGCTAAAATAAAAGAAGATCTCTATAATGTTTTTTTTGCATATGGTGTATTCAATCGCAAGTTACATGTGTGAGTAAGACTTTATGTGGGGCCTTCTTGTATTAGAATTATTTTAGTGTTCAATAAATTTCATTTTGACTCTAACAAATATGAGGATAAATTTTAAAATGTTCTCCAATTATTAACTATAAATGTCCTTAATTATTTAAAAGCTTAGTAAACATCAAACAAAATACATGTGCTTGAGATTTTTTCTTTATTTTAACTATAGTTAATCAGACAATAAGTTCACACCAAAAAAGTGATTTTGGAGTGTGGATTACAAATATGATTTTGAAAGTGAATGTATTTGGTTGTAGATACAAGTTAGATTTAATGAATTTTTCCACTTTGCATTCAAGGAATATACTTATAATTACTACAATAAAGCTCGATTTAATAATTTTTTCCACTCCGAATTAAAGATAGTAGAAATAAATAAGAAGAGACACAAGAGAAATTTGGTGGTCAGATGAATCAAATATTGTAGGCTAGATTTAATGAATTTTTTCACTTTGAATCTAAGAAAAAAGTAATAAATAAGAAGAAACATAAGACAATTTTGGTGGTTGGATAAATCAAATATTGTAAAATAGATTTAATGAAGTTTTCCACTTTTAATTTGAGGAAAATACTAATAAATAAGAAGAAGAAAAAGGCAAATTTGGTGGTTGGACGACTCAAAATACCATAATTATATTTAATGAATTTTTCCACTTATAAATAAGAACAACAAAGAAAATTTGGTAGATGGATGAATCAAATATCTTAAGCTAGATTTAATGCATTTTTCCACTTTGATATTTAGACATTACTAATAAATAATAAGAAAAAAAATTAGTATTTGGACGAATCACCATTATATTTGAATCGGCACATCTTCACCTTCCATGAAAACTTATATCCCACCACTCTCCTTCTTTCTCAAATTCATGATAAGAAGTGTATTTCATATAATTACTTTGGGATCAACCACAACACGATCCCGAAGTAATTAGAGTCCATAATGGAAATCCTCTTAAAAAGTGTCACTATAATTTAGTCTTCCTAGGATTAGAATAATTAGACCATAACCTACCATAAGCCCCTTTTATATCCATACTCCATAGTTGAGACTGGGTAATAACATCATTCACAAAATTTCAACTGAAAATAAGGAGAATTCACCAATTTCATGCAATTGTCATAAACAGATTACAAGCACAGAAGATAGGAACACATTGCAAACTAAGAATTCAGATAAAAATGGAACTCAGAACGAGTCTAGGGATGCATCATTTTAGCTGCTTCTTTATTCTTCATTCACATAAACAACCATTTTGGAGTCATATTACTAGTTTACACGCCTATATTTTAAAACAATTGAATTCAGAAACCAAAATAGCATCAGCAACAACATTCCCATGAAAAAAATCTAATTTTTAACTAACTTCATGTACCAATAAACAGACAAAATGAAATGAATATCTACAATGATTTTAGGTGCTTTTTTTAATTTGCATTAAAACAAAGATCGATGATCAACTATTTTTAAAATTGCTCAAAATAACATAGTCGACAAGTTTTCATATATAGAGAAAATATTTACGCCGTGCTAAAATCACCGTTTACAGCCAAAAGCATTTTACTTCAACCACGTCGTTTGCTTTTAGACCTCTTTACTGCTAAATTATTTTTTTTTACATTTTGACCCCTTAAATTTTATGACGATAACATCAACAACATCGATGTAATTTTACGAATGGGATCCGGAAAAAAGGTAAAACGTACATATACCAAGTAGAAAATTATTTCGAAACACCTTTGGTTCAATTAACACATTCTATCGTAATTTGGGGGTTTGGAAAGGGTAAAATATACGCACACCAGATAGACAGGTCATTTTCGAAAGACCCTCGACTCAAACAACATATGTTAAAGCAATTTGATTAAGAAAACATACGAAAGTAAAGAGAACATAATATTTTTTTTAAAAAAAACATTGCATTGTATTTGAGAAACAAGGAATACAATAACATCAATCAAATAATGTGATAATTGAGGAGACAACGAGGATTTACAAAAATATTGATACTGCCAATAAAAGAGGGAACATATACGGTGCACCAAATTACCACCAAGCTTATTCCGTAAGAAAGTGAAATGACATTGAACTACATACTAACCTTTTATTGATCTATAATCACTTCTCCCTTTATCAATGGTGTGTGTATTTGCACATCTCCTCTTCATATGTTTAAACTATCTTAATCTCACTTCCTTCATTTCGTCTATTATGAAAAATCACTTACTTTTTTTTAAATATCTTCATTCATAATTTTATCTTTCCGATTTTAAAGTCTAATCATATCTTCATTACACTAAAATAATAGATCCTTGCCATAATTTATGGAACTAGAAAATCCCAAAACATAGATAACCAATCTATGTCTTCGATCAAATTTGTACGTACCTCAAATATTTTGTTGGTTATCTACTATCTTCGATGAGTATAATACCAAGTAAAAATAACTATTTTCCAAGCCCTCAACATACCCAGTGAAATTTCAAGAGTGGAGTCAGAAAGAGGGTGGTGTGTATAAAGTCGTACCCCTACCTTGTGAAAGTATTGTGACTTTTTTCAATAGACTCTCGGCTTTACGAAACCATATCACAGAAGATATAAAAAGAAAATACACTAATAGGATAATGAAGAAAAGTAATAAGATAAATGAAGATTTAGATGAGCGACTATTTTTCAATAACAAGGCAAAAGAGTGATACAATCTGAAAAGCTACCATACTTCAATACAGCAAATTTGCACACTTGCCAGAGGCTTAGGTACAGGCAATTTGTACCTATATATCTGCTGTACTGATACAACTATCAGAGTGCAACACAAAAAACCGAGGCTGCCTGCACCGATGACCATTTCATGTAATTCAGAACCTGATATATATTTGAACAAATTCAGCAAACACAGCCAAAATCTGACATGCATAGATGCACATCAGATATCCTGTATTAACAACGAGTAGCTGTCTTAAATCCACGGTTTTAAGGAAAAGATACAAAATACAGGACAAATGTTTAGTTTTTTCTCATAATTATAGCCCTTTTTCTATCTGAAAAGAAATTGTGCCAGATAGATACACATGGCAGACTCAAAATCAGTTTTGCCATTCAACATTTTTTTTGCCTCCAGTTTCCTCTTTCCTGAATCAACCTGTAGCGGTAGGATGAATGCAGCACCTGAAATGTGCCTTTCTGATATTAGTCATGATTTCTGTCTCAGCTGCCTCAAGCATCTTGACAACCTGAGAGAAAGTTGGCCTATTATTGGTGTCAGAATCCCAGCAGCAGGTCATGATATCAGATAAGACAAGCAAACAATCAATGGGGATTGTTGGACAGACGCCTTTGTTGACAACAGCAAAAGCAGCCTGCACAGCAGGTCATGATATCAGATAAGACAGGCAAACAATCAATGGGGATTGTTGGACGGACGCCTTTGTTGACAACAGCAAAAGCAGCCTGCACAGCAGTCATGTTCTGAAAAGGAAGCAACCTAGTTATGAGCTCCCACAGAACAATGCCAAAACTATAAACATCAACTTTCTGGGTGTATGACCGGTGCTGGATCATCTCCCTACAAAACAAAGTCAAACATTGGCGGTCCACAACGAAACACGGATGCTATTGTTAACAACTTTGAACATCGTTTTTTTTTCTGAAAAGAGAAGAAACCAGACACACTTGCCAGAAAATTCACATTGTTAAACAGGATAGGATCTGCAGAATGTGAATGACTAATTTCTCAAGGGTAAACTTGAAAAGTAACTTCATTTCTCAGTTAATTAGAATCAAAATTTGAGTATACTAGAATTGCACGTAGTGTCAGAGACTGGCTGTAGTCTCTACACGTATACGAGTTTTACCAGATATTTAGATCCGGTCCCCACCTGCTTTGGCAAAGATCATTCAATATCATATTCTTTTTGTTGAATGCCTTGATTCGGACCCGTTACAACAGAAAGAACGCTATGGCAAACCTGTTAGGGCGTAGCTTAGCACTATATATAGACGCTATGGCAAACCCTATTCTGTATTCTGTTCTTGCCTCTCCATAATAAAACTGCTCCCCCTCTTTCCGTGGACGTAGCTAATTTATTGGTGAACCACGTAAATCTGTTGTCTTGTTTTTCGCGTTTATATTTTCTCGTATTATCTCGAATTCCGCATAACACTTTTTTGGCAAGATCATTCATTATCATATCAAATTAACAAATGCAAACAGATTCATCTGTCTATTTCTCCAAGGAAAGTCTAACATGCATACTAGCCTATTATCACACAGAGAAGAAAGTCTACATCATCCACCATCGCAGGGATGTGGTGTTTCACGACTGCACTAGGTCACCAAAATTATCACCACTCACAAGGTCAACCTCCTAAATCCTTTCTGATCATAAGCATTTCAACAACATTTCATTGCATCTTTATAGTAGTAAATCCTTCTATGTCTGGCATTACTTACTTCCTGTAGCTAGTGCGCTTCACTTCTCTCTTTTTGCTTCAAAATCATGGACCTTGTCATATTTTGCATTTCTCGATTCTAAAAACACTACTCTCGGTAATTGGAGGTTTCAAAAATGATTCAGTTTCATGAGAAGACAACTAAATTTGTATGTGTTTGGTACTTCTATTTAATTACCATAACTTGTATGCTTCACTCCTAGCTTTACACTTCAAACTCCACGAATCGCCTTTTTCTTTTAAAAAGACTTCTTTTTAGGAAGAATGCTCGGAGGTTACAACGAATGATTTAGGGTCATGAGAGTCAGTACTCCACTTCTACGTTTCCGTAGAAATTGAGATAATCTTATGGATGGAACAAGTTTATGTAGCAACTCAATGGAGAATCCACATAATCATTGTAGATTATACAAAACATCACCTAGACGCTTTTTATGCTTGTAAAATGAGGTCTCTTCGTAAAGAATGACCGAAGGTTCCAACAAATGATTAAGATTCATGAAAGATTGAGTGAAATTTTAGTAGAGATTGAGATGGTCTTATGATGTAGTAACTCAGTGGAGAATCACATTATCATTGTAGAGTCTAGTTTTTATAAGACCTCTCCTGGAATTCATATTGGAAACAGCCAAAGAAGAACAAGCTTCTTTCCAACTCAGAGCTAGCAAAGAAACGAAAAGAGCCATGATTGAGTTATGGTGTAACCAGTTTTGTTTTTGAATTCATTAATAAGTCACTTAAATATAACAACTGCATAAATAAGTTTGGAGGGATAGAAGTGTTGACACTTAATTATGTCTAAGAATAGAACTTATTTAGATTTTCCTTTTTGATAAACGAGAAATCCTCGAAGAGCACTAGTTTATGCCGACGATGATTTTGTCAAGTACTTGCAATATATCCCACTAACACAAGTATCAGGTGAAATCACCTAGTGTTTTGGTGCCTCTTCTAAGATTTGAACTAAAGTCTCCCATGCTTCTCTAAGATGCCCGCTAAAAGACCAAAATTTCAACCACAATGAAGAACTTATCATCTTCATCGGGAGAATGTATCCAAATAAATGGTTAAGTGTCTTAGTTGACAATTCCCAGCACCAGCCACGTCATATTCCATTAATCTTATCAGCCCAAAGTGATATCAACAGAAAAAGAACTTCTTCTTTTTTAAAGATTAGTTCTTTTCCTGCTAATAATCACTTTGGGCTGATAAATTCATGGAATATGATGTGGCTGGTGCTGAGAGTTATCAACTAAGGCACTTTACCATTTATTTGGATCAATAAACAGACATGAATAGATACCCACCAAGGTGTAAGGTTTAGGCATATGGGAATAAAGCACTACTTGTGTGATTCAACTCAAATCTCCGCGATTTGCACCTACTTCATTGAAATCTAAGCCACATCCTTGGATGTGAATAACTTGAATCAAGTTACAAATCACGGACAAGAAGGAAGATCAAAAGGAGGGAAATAAATTGAAAGAGAAAATAAAGTCGATCAACTCTTTAACCTTCACTAACAGGCACATAACTATGTTAAAAAGCTAAGTGGAACAAATAATTTCTCCTCTTAGCAACAACAGGTATACAATAGAAAATATAATCACAATCAGTGAGTTGCCATCAAAAGGACATTCAGAACTTGAACCCATCAACCTCCATACTTTTCACTTTAGTTCTAAAAAATTTTGTTCCATAAACAGAATCCAGCATGCTACAACAACAACAACATACCCAGTGAACTCCCACTCAGTGGTGTCTTGGGTGGGTAACGAGAGAGCAGACCTTACCCTTCCCTCGTGGAGGTAGATAGGTTCTTTATGAAAGATGTTTGGCTCAAGTAACACATATCAAAGGAGTTTTAAAAAATAAATAAAACTCAGAAAGTAATGAAGACGGAGAGAAATCTAATATTGGGTTTGGCGATAAGCCCAAACTGGATCAAGAGTGGATTTAACAAGGCTGCTAAAGGGTCTAGATGCTTACGGAGCCATCCAGTGGTAAGTGCCAGTTTCTGGTGTCATTCGTTCGGTCAGCACCTCAACTCGAGCAACACCGAAATCTGCAATTTTGATTGACATGTCAACAGCAATCAGTAGATTGTCCGATTTCAGATCCTAGTGAATTAGATTTAGGCCATGCACATACTCCATCCCTCTTGCCACATGCAAGGCCTGCTTAATTGCTAACTTCAATGGCACAACTCGGTTTTGCACTGAGGATCAACCAAGGCTTGAGCGAGGGCATCATCGCTCAATCTAGAAACTCTCCCCCTGACTACGCTAGCAACAACAGAATAGTTATTGTGGATGTGGTTGTACTGGTGGTGATAGAATATATGCCTTCACTTAACAAGTAATGGACCAGGTCCCTTACAACACTGATGAATAAAAACAGAAAGTTAAATGCAGTAAAATCAACACGATGATTTTACGTGTAAACCTCCTTGCTTAAGGGAGTAAAACGACGACCTGTCTCACAGGATTTTCAATCGTTTTCACTAATCTTCAAAAGCAAAAGTAAAACACGATTACACCAAATGTAAGTAAGAGTTATCAATCTCACAGTTAAGCAATAGTCCTCTATTGCTTAACAAGCCTAAGTAGAAAACAATCTACCCACTAAGCTATCCCACCTGGACAACCTAGACTTTTAACACTACACACCGATTCCTTTATACATTCAGAAAATGTTTACAATTTAAGAACAAGAGAATGTGTTCCTAAACAACTAGACGAAAAGCTCCAGAGATTGTTGTTGTTCTTGGAATAATTCTGCCTTTGCTTTGTAGTAGCCTTTGCAAGAGTTCTTGAAAAGTTTTTATCAAGTTGCAAAAACTGCAAAAAAATGTTTAGGAAAGTGCCTTTTATATGGACAAGTCACTTTCCTAAACCTCTTTGCCATTGCCTGGAAAAGTCACGCTTTCTAACGCCATCGGAAAGTGTGCACCTACTTTCTATACCGTCTCCAGCTGGCAGTCAACTGGATCATCATCATGAGAGCCTGGTACCACTACTAGGTCCATGCGTTTGTTTCATCTGCAATACTCAAGTAAGAACCTGCAATACTCAAGTAAGAAAACTGATACCTTTACAAGGTCCCTAAGTTTGTCAAATCATCAAATCTACAAATAACAGGTGGTTTAAAATATGAGTGTGAGAATCATTTGATCCAATACTGCTGTTATCAACCGACATTGTAACAGAACCTCCAGCATTGCTCATCCCATAACTCTCCATAGACATGTTTGACCCCTCGCCAAGCTTATAGTAAAAGTTCTGCGACAGGTTTTGATTCAAGTCTGTAAGTCCAACAGATTTTGGAGCCTCCATCATTTTTTCTGATGAGGCAGCTACAACAGAAAAGTTTCAATCCAACTTATTTCTTTTGCACGAGGATTTCTAAAATCAAACCACACCTCCACAGACCCTGCAAATATATGAAAAATGTTAAAGGTTATGTACATCAAAAATCAATTCTTCTACATAGACTGACAGGGTCAACTGCTTTCAACTCTTCTTTTTTATATAAACTTTGTGTCCGTACCAGCTTGCATGCATTTTAACTAATTCCACAAGATAATGTAACTTTCCACTCGCAACAAGTACCAAGCAACTCTATCTAACAAGACTAGGACAGATAGAAAGAAATCACCTAATGTTTTTTTTCTTTGGGGTATTTAACCTGAGACACTCATGAATGTCACCCCTACATTTTTCTTCCAATTACAGGGGGTAAATTTCAAGTAAACAAAAGGTCACCATTCTTATCTACAGCACAAAGAAATATAGGGTTTTTTATTTCCAAATAAAACAAAACATCACCATAAGCCAAAAGAATCCAAACTATATGATAAACATCCCAAAACCATAGAAAATGAAAGTGATAAACAACTCCAAATTGAACTTTCACCCCTACATCTACATCTTTCTTCCAATAATGATAGAACAAAAGGTCATCATTCTAATCAGGGGCAGAGCCACCTTGGTATAGAACCCCCTTCGGTTACTCCTGTCTCTATTTTTATGAATTTTGAACCCCTCATTGAAAATCCTGGCTCCGCCATTGATTCTGTTATGAGTTGGGCACCTTTACGTATACTCACACTAATTTTTGACATCCATTTCCATATTTATAGTCCTTTTTATAATCTCCTAAATTTTTTAATTTTTTGTGTGTATTAGCCCATGGATTTGACATTCTGAGCATCTGAAGTTTTTTTCTCAAAAAAAAAATTATGAGGACCTCCGTTATTAGTTAGGAAACCTTAAAGTACACTCACACCATTGTTTTAATAATTATTACCGCATTACAAGCCCTTTTTGAAGAATCGTCCAAATTTCTCAGTTTTTCGTCTGTATTAACCCATGGATCTGGCGCACGAAGCACACAAAAAATTTTCATCAAAAAAATTTATAAGGACCTCCTTAATGAGTTAGGAACCATCACGTACACTTACCCCATTTTTTTAACGCCCATTTTCTAATAATAGACCAAATTTCCCTGTTTTTCATGTGTAACCACCTTTTTCTCAAAACTTCTTTGGCCTATATCTTTCCTTAAACTCATTATAGCCAACTTATCGCACTTTTTCATTGGGGCATGCATCTGTGCATATTTTCTTCATATATTTGAATTATTTCAATCTCACTTTTCTCGTCTTATTCTTCACGAAGGTTGGTACGAAGGTTGGTCTCACTTTATTGTGAGTATCTTTATTCTTAATTATTTTATCTCTTCTACAATACTAAAACATCCACTTCAATATTCCTAATTATTGGGAATAACATGCTAGTAAATAATTAATCTAGTACAATTTTTAGAATCATGTCTAACAACAGACTGTAAATAAAGCCTGATATTTATGTAAAATATTTTAATAATAGTGTTGCCTAAGCAAATATATACACACCTCAACTATTTCATTAGCTATTTGCCATCTTCGTGAAACTTTCTCCATCAAAGCTTCGATAAATGAAAAAGGGATTACATAATCTCTTATACTCATTTCACAATATAATCTCTTATTCTCATTCACAATATAAATAGAAGAAAACGACTCTATCAAGATCTTACATGTTTCACTTCACATATTTTTTGTATGTATTATTATTACTAATCTCCTATGAAAAAATGATTTTGCCAATTCAACATCTTTTGCCTCCAGTTTTCCTCTTTCTCTGAAGCCGTAGGATGAGGGCAGCACCTGAAACGCGCCTTTCTGGATATCAGTCATGATTTTTGTCTCCCTGCTACCTCGAGCATCTTGTCCACTTGAATTCGAGCAACACCAAAGTCTGCAATCTTGATTGACTTGTCAGCAGCAATCAGTAGATTGTCGGATTTTAGATCTCGGTAATTAAGATACAGGGCATGCACATGCTCCACATCCAAGACCAGCTTAACAACTAACTTCAATGGCACAACTTGGTTTTGGAGGAACTGACACACTGATCCCCCCCCCCTTGTATGTTCAGTCACAATACACAACTCATTGGCTTTACGATATGCACCAATAAAATCGTATTATATTTAGATGCTTTAAATTTGCCAACATCGCGACGTCATGCTGAAATTGCTGCTCCATAAAGTGAGCCTTCGCAAGATCAAACATAGTGCAGGACGAGATAGCCGGCATGCACCTCGACTGATTCCGGGGGATACCTGTCACTTTCCTCCACCAACATGTACCAAGTAACTCTTTACCAAGGCTAGGACAGATGGGAAGAAATCACCTAGTATTAAACTTTAATTAAAACACAGAATATTCATAAAAATGAACGATCAAAAGGCAAAATCAAGGAAGAAAAAAGGTAAAAATTAATTTACCTCGATTGTGATTATGACTCTACTTTTTTCCGAAGCCGATCAATTTTCAGACCACTGGAGATCTGAAGAAAGATCGAAGTAAAAACTAAGAGAAGTAACACGAGAAAAGAAGAACACATAGAGAGAGTAATGTATGAGTACGAGTTACATGTGTGAGTACAAGTTTATATAGGGACTACTTGTATTAGAATTGTTCGATAAATTTCATTTTGACCCTTGAATTATGGTTTATTTCAATTGAACATCCAAACACATGAAATTGTGTTTTTATTATATACTTTTAGTTCAAATTATAAAAGAAAAAAATTACTTTGCCAAGCAATAATAATTATTATAAATGTTCTTAATTATTTATAAGCTTAGTAAACATCAAAGAAAATACATGTGCCTGAGATTTTTCCTTTATTTTAACTCTAGTTAATCAGGCAATAAGTTCACACTACAAATGAGATTTATCAGTGTAGATAAAAGTCATACTATAAATGTGAATGTATTTGGTTAGGTTTAATGATTTTTCTACTTTTGATTTAAGGAATATAATCATAATTACCACAATAAAGCTAGTTTTAATATTTTTTTCCACTTTGAATAAAAGATAGAAGTAACAAATAAGAAGAGGCATGAGATGAATGTGGTGGTTTGACTATTATAAGCTAGATTTAATGAGTATTTCCACTTTGAATCTAACAAAGTAGAAATAAATAAGAAGAAACACGAGACCGATTTAGTGGTTGGACAACTCAAATATTGCAAGCTAGAATTAATGAATTTTTCCACTTGAATTTAAGGAAAATACTAATAAATAAGAAAGAAAAAAAGGCAAATTTGGTGGTTGGACGAATCAAATATCGTATGTGATATTTGATGAATTTTTCACATTCAATTTAAGGTAAAACACTAATAAAAAAGAACAACAAGGTAAATTTAGATGATGGACGAATCAAATATCTTAAGATATATTTAATGAATTTTTCTACTTTTGAGTTTTAGAAATTACTAATAAATAAGAAGAGAAAAACAAAATAAAATTAGTGATTGGACGAATCACGGTTATATTTGAATTGACACACTTCCCCTTCACTAAAAACTCATATCATACCACCCGCCTTGTTTCTCAACTCACGATTAGAGGTGGATTTCGTATATCATACTTCTAAATACTCACAAGGAAAGTCTACCCTTTTCTCTGATCATGTATAGCTCAAGGTGTAGTTTAATTCGAAATGCAATTAAAAAAAAACCACGCACGATCCCAAAGTAACTACAGTCTGAATGGAAAGCCTCTTAACCATGGCAACCTCTAACTTAGTCTTCATAGGCTTAGCATAATCAGACTATAACCTACCATAGACCCCTTTGTTATCAGTAGTTGGAACTGGTAATAACATCATTAATAAAATTTCAACTGAAATTAGGGAGACTTCACCAATATCAAGTACTCATAAACAGATTACAAGTACAGAAGATAGAAACACATCACCAACTAAGAATTTAGATTAAAAAAAAGTGGAACTCTAAAACAAGCCTAGGGATGCATAATTTTAGTTGCTTCATTACACTTCATTGAAACAAACAATCATTGTGTAGTCTTGTTGCGAGTTAACAAGCTCATAATTTAGAACCGTTGAATTCATAAACCAAAATAACATCAGAAACAACATGCCAACATAAAGACAACAACTATTTTCTAACCAACTTCATGTACCAACAAACATACAAGAATTATAAAATGAAATGAATCTCTACAATAAGTATATATGTTTAATTTTAGGTGCTTTTTTGATTTGCATTGAAAGAAACAACTATGTTGAAGCCAATTGCAAGTTAGTAAGCTCATAATTAAAACTTCTCAGAGAATCAAAGATCAAAATAACATAGTCAGCAAACTGACAAGAAAAATGATTTAATATTATATATATACACACACATATATATATATAAAAGAGAAAGAGAATATTACGCGGTTATCGATGTTGCATTAATCCTTCTCATCATGATCCACGAATATATAGGTCTATTTGACATATCGATTGTAAGCGTTGTTCAACACTGTTGTTCTTATATCGGCTTCATCTTACTCCGTCGTCTTCTCCAGCCGAAACCGATCAGAGTTGAGTTTGAAGAGGGTGTTGTGCACACAGTCTTACCCCCCCCCCCCCACCTTGTAAAAGTAGAGAGGTTACTTCTGATAAGCCCTAAAGCATATCACAATATGTGTGCTGCACTGATAAAACTATCAGAGTGTAACAAAGAAAACGAGGCTGCAAGCATAGATGAGTATTTCATATAATTCACAACCTGATACAACTTTGAACAAATTCAGCAAGCCAACTAGTCGCTATCTTAAATCCACAGTTTAAAGAAAAGAAACAAACTACAACATAGAAATGTTTAGTTTTTTCGCATAACTATAACCCTTTTGCATCTGAAAAGTGATTGTGCCGGATAGATATTATCGACTCAAAATCAGTTTTTCAATTCAATGTCTTTTGCCTCCAGTTTAATCTTTCCCAGTAGCCGTAGGACGAGGGCAGAACCTGAAACGTGCCCTTCTGACATTAGTCATGATTTCTATCTCAGCCGCCTCAAGCATCTTGACCACCTGAGAGAAAGTTGGTCGCTTATCGGGGTCAAAATCCCAGCAGCAGGTCATGATATTAGATAAGACAGGCAAGCAATCATTGGGGATTATTGGACGGGCGCCTTTGTTGACAACAGCAAAAGCGGCCTGCACAGCAGTCATGCTCGGGTAAGGAAGCAACCCTGTTATGAGCTCCCACAGAACAATGCCAAAACTATAAACATCAACTTTCTGGGTGTATGATCGGTGCTGGAGCATCTCCCTACAAAACAAAGTCAAACGCTTAGACATCCACAACAAAACACAGATGCTATTGCTAACAACTTTGAACATCATTTTCCTTTTTTTGAATCAGATTGTGCCAACCAAGGTGATCATCCAATCGATATCAATAAATTTTCAATAGTATGACAATCAGGTACTAACGCATGAATTAATAAAACAGTCAGCCTATACAAGCAAGCACCGTTACACATAACACAAACTGTAAAATATATTCTTACATACCATATACCAACATCTAAAATTAGTTTGGCGTATCATAATACATATAAACAGATGGCATTTTATAATACATATGAACAGACTTGGCAAATCAAGCCCATGTGGACACCCCTGCCCCCTAAATAGATTTAATGCTTTTGTTTTTCTTATCATTCTTGGAGGTGATGAGTTCTAGTGGAGAAACCCGAACGGTTTCAAATATACTTATTCTTCATCAACTAAAGGTAACATGTGATCCATATTATATGGAGTATGGACAGGTAGGTTCTACAGAGTGGTGGTTAGACCGACCCTGTAGTATGGGCAGGGGCGGATTTAAGAGTAGTCTGCTTGCTTACTTGGAAAAATTGTGATTAAAAGGGAAAACAGATAAAAAAGATATATAGTACAAAGTGATACTCTACATATTTGTGTAGCTTAGTTGGTAAGTCTTAGCTTTTCCAAACCTGAGATCGCGGGTGCGAACCTGCTTAACCTCATTTTTTATACAAATTTTCTATTTTCTTTCCTTCTTTCTCTACTTTAGTATTACTTACCATTTTATATTATTTTCTCCTTTCTCACTTTTATTTTTATACATATATTAAAAAAAACTAAAAGGTGACACAACTTACGAAAAATCCTGCATCCGCCACCGAGTATGGAGCGAAGTGTTGGCTTATTAAGAAATCTTATGTTCATAAGAAGAAAATCGTTGTGATGAGAATATTGAGGT
Organism: Solanum lycopersicum; assembly: GCF_036512215.1. NCBI lineage: Eukaryota > Viridiplantae > Streptophyta > Magnoliopsida > Solanales > Solanaceae > Solanum > Solanum lycopersicum. The sequence continues at coordinate 6,667,095 of NC_090811.1, forward strand.
AGATATTGTGGGCATACTAAGAGATACAAGATTAAGAATGGAGATATCCTGGACAAGGTAGGAGTGGCCTCCATGTTGAACAAGATGAGGGATGTGAGACTGAGATGATTTGGACATGTGAGGAGGAGTATAGACGCATTACTCCTCAGAGGAGGTGTGAGATGTTGGTAGTGGAGGACGTCATGAAAGGTAAAGTCGGGCCGAAGAAGTATTGGGAGGGAGTGATTAGATGAAGTGCATCTAGATCTTACTGAAAAAATGGCCTTTGATAAGAGAGTATAAAGGTCGCGTATTAAGGTAAATTGTTAGTTGGAAATTGAGCATTCTCTTGCTTCCTGATTAGCAAGTTTATTTAAAGTTCAGGGTCTTTTCAGAAGAAAGATCTATCACAACAAGGTAAGGGCAACATTTCATACACTCTACTCTCTCAAACCCCACAAGTGGGATTGCACTAAGTACGTTCTTGCTACTATTAAACAGGGCGGACCTAGAGTATTGGGTATAGATACTGTGGAATCCAGTAAATAAATATATAAAAACTATTTGTTGGGATCGACAAATTAAGTTATTGGTCCAAAGAGATAAATGGGAACTTGCTTAAGCTTTATTGCCCTCCTCATTGAAGGCTCAATCCCCCGTATCATTGGGACTGATAAATTTTAAATCCTAAATCCGCTTCTCGTATGGACTTGTTTGTGACTATGAATTTTGATTAGATCTATGTATCATTAAAGGTATGCACATTTTTTTGTAAAGTATTTGTGTATTTTGAAGAATACATACAACAATGACACACCCATTGCAATAAGTATGTAATGCGAAGGACCGATATAACATAGCATGTGAGGCACGAAGAGTTAGATGTCAGAATACCGAGTCATAATCGGCCTCATTTAAGATCTCAGTAACTCAACAAGTTATACTAATTGATTGATCATTATGGGGTTTTAATGCTCCTTTTGTTTCAAAAGATCTAGTTTAATATATATAAGGCATTTGTCAAATCGGGTGTAGCAACATGTGTTGTCAAATAAGTCAATTCTTCTTATCGGGCATTGAGGATGGGCATTGATTTCCTCGTGTGTGCGAACCTGCTTAACCTCATTTTTTATACAAATTTTCTATTTTCTTTCCTTCTTTCTCTACTTTAGTATTACTTACCATTTTATATTATTTTCTCCTTTCTCACTTTTATTTATATATATATATATATATAAAACTAAAAGGTGACACAACTTACGAAAAAGTCCTGCATACGCCACCGAGTATGGGGCAAAGTGTTGGCTTATTAAGAAATCTTATGTTCATAAGAAGAAAATCGTTGTGATGAGAGTATTGAGGTAGATATTGTGGGCATACTAAGAGAGACAAGATTAAGAATGGAGATATCCTGGACAAGGTAGGAGTGGCCTCCATATTAAACAAGATGAGGAATATGAGACTAAGATGATTTGCACATGTGAGGAGGAGTATAGAAGCCTCACTCCTCATAGGAGGTATGAGATGTTTGTAGTGGAGGGCTTCATGAAAGGTAAAGTCAGGCCGAAGAAGTATTGTGAGGGAGTGATTAGATGAAGTGCATCTAGATCTCACAGAAAAAATGGCCTTTGATAAGAGAGTATAAAGGTCACGTATTAAGGTAAATTGTTTGTTGGAAATTGAGCATGCTCTTGCTTCCTAATTAGCAAGTTTATTTAAAGTTCAGGGTCTTTTAAGAAGAAAGCTCTATCACAACAAGGTAAGGGAAACATTGCATACACGCTACTCTCTCAAACCCCACAAGTGGGATTGCACTAATTATGTTGTTGCACGGAGCGGCCCTAGAGTATTGGGTATAGGTTCTGTGGAATCCAGTAAGAAATATATAAAAACTAGTTGTTGGGATCTACAAAGTAAGTTATTGGTCCAACGATATAAATGGGAACTTGCTTAAGCTTTATTGCCCTCCTCATTGAAGGCTTAATCCCCCGTATCATTGGGACCGATAAATTTTAAATCCTAAATCCGCTTCTCGTATGGATTGACTATGAATTTAATTACATCTAAGTATCATTATAGGTATGCACATTTTTATTGTAAAGTATTTGTGTATTTTGAAGAGTACATACAACAATGACACACCCATTGCAATAAGTATGTAATGCGAAGGATCAATATAACATAGCATGTGAGGCACGAAAAGTTAGATGTCAGAATACTGAGTCATAATCGGCCTCATTTACGATCTCGCTAACTCAACAAGTTATACTAATTGATTGATCATTATGGGGTTTTAATGCTCCTTTTGTTTCAAAAGATCTAGTTCAACATATATAAGGCATTTGTCAAATCGGGTGTAGCAACTTGTGTTGTAAGACTTAATACCAAATAAGCCATTCTTCTTATCAAGCATTGAGGACGGGCATTGATTTCCTCGTGTGTCACATAGCTCCCGCATTTTTGTTCAAAGCCATCTCTTAAAGAAATTTGAAGTATGGGATTACTGCTTGAAGCCATGCACTTCGGATTAGTTCTACTTTAAAAAATGACGCGCAAAATGATTTTAGCGAGAAAGAATCTAATAGCCATTCCGCTTCACTTACTTCTTATAGCCATTCTGCTTCACGTTTTGCTTCAAATTACTCCATGAACTTTGTTGGTTTTGGTGTGTACATGAAAGCGGATGGCCTACTTGGAATTGAATCAGCCATTAGAGCTAGAACCTTGAGGTCACGAGGTGAGAATTTCATCTTTTAATTGTATTTAAAGCTTCAACATTTAAGTTATGAATATTTTAAAATTACTCTTATATAGTTGAATGGTGGATGCAATTTGGTCATAATGTCCCAAACTTGCAACAGTTTGCTATAAGAATGCAAAGTTTAACTTGTAGCGCATCCGATTGTGAGAGAAATTGGAGCGTGTATGAACATGTGAGAAACCATATTACATTAATACATTATTACTAATTTAATTCATACCTTAATTATCCCAAGTCCTCCTATTAATTACTTTCTACTATGTGCAGATTCATAGTAAAAAGAGAAATAGGCTTGAGTGGACACGCCTTAATGATCTAGTGTTCATTAAATATAATGGAACATTAGCGCGTCGTGACAATGCTCGTAACGCCATCCTTGAGCTCCATTTTTAAGTTTCACCCTTTCCAGCAAATTTAGTCAGAAACCTTAACTTAGAAACCCTAACTAATACCACTGCATAGGCCAGGGACCCATTCTTACCCATACATTATTCTAATATACTTCCAATAGAATTTCCATTTACATATTTGACAAGAATAGAATTGTGGTTTATATCTCTCAGACACATCCAATAAGTAAATTCACTGAGGTAATTAATGTCTTAGACCCCTTTTCAGACAAACGAAACATTACTCTATTTGAAAATGGAATCCAATCCAACTTGCAGACACTTGGTGTTTTCTGTCACTGGGATGATTGAACCCTAATCTTCATTGACAACTAAGCAACACTCTTAAATGTGTCTAACTTGAATCAAGTTACAAGTCATGGACAAGAAGGAAAAGGAAAATGATGGAAAGGAATTGAAAGAGAGTAAGGTCAATCAACTTTTTAACCTCCATGCTTTTCACTACAGTTTTTAGAAAAAATATTCGATAAAGAGAATCCAACATGCTACAACAACATACCCTATGAAATCCCACTCAATGGGGTCTGGGTTGGGTAGAGAGAAAGCAGACCTTACCCTTGCCTCCTAGAAGAAGAGAGGTTGTGTCTGGAAGATGTTTGGCTAAAGAAACACATAACAAAGTTATTTTTAAAAAAATTAAATACAAAAATTAATGCAGACAGAGAAAATAATAGCCTAAAAGGATAGGATAAAAAGCTTAAGAGCTCTAATATAGGATTTGGCAATAAGCTCAAACAAGATCAAGACAACAAGGCTGCTATAGAGTCTAGATGCTTACGGAGCCATCCAGCGGTAAGTGCCAGTTTCTGGTGTCATTCCTTCAGTCAGCACCTCAATCCGAGCAATACCAAAGTCCGCAATCTTGATTGACTTGTCAGCAGCAATCAATAGATTGTCAGATTTTAAATCACGATGAATAAGATTTAGACCATGAACATACTCCATCCCCTTTGCCACATCCAAGGCCTGCTTTACTGCTAACTTCAATGGTACAGCTCGGTTTTGTCGCTTCGCGAGGAACTGACGCACTGATCCTCCGCTTGCATATTCAGTCACAATGCATAACACCATGGTTTTACGACATGCACCCACAAATCGTATAACGTTTGGATGCTTTAAATTTGCTAGCATCCTGACCTCATGTTGAAATTGTTGCTCTATAAAGTGAGCTTTCTCAAGAGCATGTTCTGGCCTCTCTAGCAGCTTAATGGCAACATCTTCACCACTGTAAGTTCCGTTATAGAGCTTCCCAAAAGAGCCTTGAGCAAATGCTTGTCCAATGGTAAGCCTACTCAAGTCAATTGTCCACTCATCACAAATCACAAGCCCAGTGGTGGGGAATTGAGGATCAACCAAGGCTTGAGCAAGGGCATCATCGCTCAACCTAGAAACTCTCCCCCCGACTACGCTAGCAGCAACAGAATAGTTGTTGTGGATGTGATTACCCTGCTGGTTTAGAATATCAGTGTGAGAACCATTTGAACCAACACTGCTGTTATCCACTGCCATTGAACCAGAACCACTAGCATTGTTCATCCCATAACCTTGAATAGACATGTTTGCCCCTCGCCAAGCTTATGATAAAAAATTTGCGACAGTTCTGATTCAAATCTACAAGTCCAACAAATGTCGGAGTTGCGGTAGTTTTTCTGTTAAATAAGGTACAGCAGAAGAGCTTCAATCCCGCTTATTTGTTTTGCATGAAGATTTCTAAAATCAAGCCGTACCTCAACAACTCTGAAAAACATAAAAATTGAAACGGTTAGGTTCATCAAAATCAATTCTTCTATGTAGACTTAGAAGGTCAAACGCTTGTGAAACTGAGTAATCATGTTTCCTCTTTGATGAATAACCTAATGATAAGCATACTAGAGGTAGGAAGCAATTATCTCCAACTTCAACTTTCACCACTACAATTTTCTTCCGATTATTGGGGGTTTTGCAAGAGGAAAAAATGTCGGCAATTTTATCTCCATATCAAACTTCCGAAGGCAAAAAAAATATCCAAAATTCAAACATAGTACAACTTTCAGCAGAACTCCACATTGTAGAAATAAAGAAAAAGACTAAACTAGTCCCAAAAAAATAGATTTAAAAGGACGAACGAGAAAACATTACTCCAATTTCAAATCTTTTTTAGTAAGAGTGGTGTTTAGGCTTAGTTTGCATGCATTTCGACTAATTCAAGGGGATACCTATCACTTCCCACTCGCAACAAGTACCAAGCAACTCTATTTACCAGGGCTAGGACGGATGGAAAGGAATCACCCAATGTTAAAATTTAATCAAACCATAGAATATTCATAAAAATGAACGATCAAGGGCAAAGTCAAAGAGAAAAAAATAAATTTACCTCGATTTGAATTGAGATTGAAAGAAAATGAACCACTTCTATCCTTGGAAATGAGGTATATGAAGAATGTGATGACTCTACTTGTTTAATGATGCAGATCAATTATTAGACCACTGGATCTTTGAAGAAAAATCGAAGTAAAACTGAGAGAAGTGAACTCGATAAAAAAGAAGAAAACAAGGAGAGACTGATGTATGAAAACAATTTTCTTTAGCTAAAATAAAAGAAAATCTCTATAATGTTTTTTTTTTTTTGCATATGGTGTATTCAATCGCAAGTTACATGTGTGAGTAAGACATTATGTGGGACCTACTTGTATTAAAATTATTTTAGTGTTCAATAAATTTCATTTTGACTCTAATAAATATGAGGATAAATTTTAAAATGTTCTCCAATTATTAATTACAAATGTCCTTAATTATTTAAAATCTTAGTAAACATCAAACAAAATACATGTGCTTGAGATTTTTTCTTTATTTTAACTATAGTTAATCAGCCAATAAGTTCACACCAAAAAAGTGATTTGGTTGTAGATACAAGTTAGAGTTAATAAATTTTTCCACTTTGCATTCAAGGAATATACTCATAATTACTACAATAAAGCAAGATTTAATAATTTTTTGCACTCCGAATTAAAGATAGTAGAAATAAATAAAAAGAGACACAAGAGAAATTTGGTGGTCGGATGAATCAAATATTGTAAGCTAGATTTAATGAATTTTTCCACTTTGAATCCAAGAAAAAAGTAATAAATAAGAAGAAACATAAGACAATTTTGGAGGTTGGATAAATCAAATATTGTAAAATAGATTTTAATGATTTTTTCCACTTTTAATTTAGGGAAAATACAAATAAATAAGAAGAAGAAAAAAGGCTAATTTGGTGGTTGGACGAATCAAAATAACATAATTATATTTAATGAATTTTGGTAGATGGATGAATCAAATATCTTAAGCTAGATTTAATGCATTTTTCCACTTTGATTTTTAGACATTACTAATTAAATAATAAGAAAAAAAACAAACATAATTAATATTTGGACGAATCACCATTATATTTGAACTGGCACATCTTCACCTACCATGAAAACTTATATCCCACCACTCTCCTTCTTTCCCAAATTCATGATAACTTATATTACACTTCCAAATATAATTTGAAATGCAATTAAAGAATCAACCACAACCTATTTTAGCTATAATTATAGACCATAACCTACCATAAACCCCTTTTATTTCCATACTCCATAGTTAAGACTGGGTAATAACATCTTAACAAAGTTTCAACTGAAAATAAGGAGAATTCACCAATTCATGTAATCGTCATAAACAGTTTACAAGCACATAAGATAGGAACACATTTCCAACTAAGAATTTAGATAAAAATGAAACTCAGAACGAGTCTAGGGATGCATAATTTTAGTTGCTTCTTTATCCTTCATTGACATAAACAGTCATTTTGGAGTCATATTACTAGTTTACACGCCCATATTTTAAAACAATTGAATTCAGAAACCAAAATAACATCAGCAACTAACTTCATGTACCAACAAACAGACGAAATGAAATGAATATCTACAATGATTTTAGGTGCTTTTTTTTAATTTGCATTGAAACAAAGATCGAAGATCAACTATTTTTAATATTGCTCAAAATAACATAATCGACAAGTTTTCATATAGAGAGAGAATATTTACATGGTCGCCGATGTTGCATTCATCCTTATCATCATCAGCCATGAAATCAGAGGTCCGTTCGACATTGTTGTTCTTACTACCGGCTTCATCTTACTCCGTCGTCTTCTACGGCCTAAACCCTAGGAATCGCCGTGCTAAAACCACCGTTTATAGCCAAAAGCATTTCACCTCAACGACGTTGTTTGCTTTTAGACCTCTTTGCATTCTAATGTATTATCCACCTAAGTTATTTTCTTATACATTTTGACCCCTTAAATTTTATGACGATAACATCAACAACATATTCGATGTAATTTTACGAATGGGATCTGAAAAAGGTAAAACGTACATATACCAAGTAGAAAGTTATTTCCGAAAGACCTTTGGCTCAATTAACGCATACTATCGTAATTTGGGGGTTCGGAAAGGGTAAAATATACACACACCGATTAGACAGATCATTTTCAAAAAACCCTCGACTCAAACAATACATGTAAAAGCAATTTGATTAAAAAAAACTACGAAAGTAAACAGGACATAATAATTTTTTAAAAAAAGCATTGCATTGTATTTGAGAAACAAGGAATACAATAATAACAGTCAAATAATGTTATAATTGAAGCGCATGAGACAAGGAGGATTAACAAAAATAATGATATTGCCAATGAACGAGGAAACATATATGGTTCACCAAATTACCACCAAACTTATTCCGTAAGAAAGTGAGATGACGTTAAACTACATACTAACCTTTTATTGATCTAATATCTATGACCTTCATAACCTCGTTTCTAAGATCATGTGATCTATAAGTTAAAAATACATTTCGTCCTATCTATAATCACTTCTCCCTTTATCAATGGTGTGTGTATCTGCACATCTCCTCTTCATATGTTTGAACTATCTTAATCTCACTTTCTTCGTTTCATCTATTATAAAAAATTACTTAATATTTTTTTTCAAATATCTTCATTCATAATTTTATATTTCCGATTTTACAGTCTAATCATATCCGCATTACACTAAAATAATAGATCCTTGCCATGATGTATGGAACTAGAAAATCCCAAAACATAGATAACCATTCTATGTCTTCGATCAAATTTGTACGTACCTCAAATATTTTATTAGTTATCTACTATCTTCGATGAGTATAATACCAAGTAAAAATAACTATTTTCCAAGCCTTTAACATACCCAGTGAAATTTCAAAAGTGGAGTCAGAAGGAGGGTGGTGTGTATAAAGTCGTACCCCTACCTTGTGAAAGTAGTGTAACTTTTTTCGATAGACCCTCGACTTTAGGAAACCATATCACAAAAGATATGAAAAGAAAATACACTAATAGGATAATGAAGAAAAGTAATAAGATAATTGAAGATTTAGAAGAGTGACTATTTTTCAATAACAAGGCAAAAGAGTGACATTCATCCTTCAAAAAGAGTTCTGAGGAAGTTATGGTCTCCAAAATCAAAACAATACAATCTGAAAAGCTACCATACTTCAATACAGCAAATTTGCACACTTGCCAGAGGCTTAGATATGCCATACTGCTCTGGAGGCAATTTGTATTTCTCCTGTACCTATATATCTGCTGTACTGATACAACTATCAGAGTGTAACACAAAAAACCGAGGCTGCGTGCATAGATGAGCCTTTCATGTAATTCAGAACCTGATATATATTTGAACAAATTCAGCAAACACAGCCAAAATCTGACATGCGTAGATGCACATCAGATATCCTGTATTAACAACGAGTCGCTGTCTTAAATCCACCGTTTTAAGGAAAAGATACAAAATACAGGACAAATGTTTAGTTTTTTCTCATAATTATAACCCTTTTTCTATCTGAAAAGAAATTGTGCCGGATAGATACACATGGCAGACTCAAACTCAGTTTTGCCATTCAACATTTTTTTGCCTCCAGTTTCCTCTTTCCTGAATCAACCTGTAGCGGTAGGATGAATGCAGCACCTGAAACGTGCATTTCTGATATTAGTCATGATTTCTGTCTCAGCATCTTGACAAACTGAGAGAAAGTTGGCCTATTATTAGTCATGATATCAGATAAGACAGGCAAACAATCAATGGGGATTGTTGGATGGACGCCTTTGTTGACAACAGCAAAAGCAGCCTGCACAGCAGTCATGTTCTGGAAAGGAAGCAACCCAGTTATGAGCTCCCACAGAACAATGCCAAAACTATAAACATCAACTTTCTGGGTGTATGACCGGTGCTGGATCATCTCCCTACAAAACAAAGTCAAACATTAGCGGTCCACAACGAAACACGGATGCTATTGTTAACAACTTTGAACATCGTTTTTCTTTTTCTGAAAAGAGAAGAAATCAGACACAATTGCCAGAAAATTCACATTGTTATAAAGGATAGGATCTGCAGAATGTGAATGACTAATTTCTCAAGAGTAAACTTGAAAAGTAACTTCATTTCTCAGTTAATCAGAATCAAAATTTGAGTATACTAGAATTGCACGTAGTGTCAGCGACTGGCTGTAGTCTCTGCACGTATACAGAGTTTTACCAGATATTTAGATCCGCTCTCCACCTGTTTTGGCAAAGATCATTCAATATCATATTCTTTTTGGCAAGATCATTCATTATCACATCAAATTAACAAATGCAAACAGATTCATCTGTCTATTTAGTCAAGGAAAGTCTAACATGCATACTAGCCTATTATCACACAGAGAAGAACTATATTGCACTGCACTAGGTCACCAAACTCCACGAATCGCCTTTTGCTTTTAAAAAGACTTCATTTCACGAAGAATGCTCGGAGGTTACAACGAATGATTTAGGGTCATGAGAGTCAGTACTCCACTTCTACGTTTCCGTAGAAATTGAGATAATCTTATGGATGGAACAAGTTTATGTAGCAACTCAATAGAGAATCCACATAATCATTGTAGATTCTACAAAACATCACCTAGACGCTTTTTATGCTTTTAAAATGAGGTCTCTTCGTAAAGAATGACAAAAGGTTCCAACAAATGATTAAAATTAATGAAAGATTGAGTGAAATTTTAGTAGAGATTGAGATGGTCTTATGATGTAGTAACTCAGTGGAGAATCAACATTATCATTGTAGAGTCTAGTTTTCGTAAGGCCTCTCCTGGAATTCCTTTTGGAAACAGCCAAAGAAGAACAAACTTCTTTCCAACTCAGAGCTAGCAAAGAAACTAAAATATAACAACTGCATAAACAAGTTCGGAGGGATAGAAGTGTTTAAACTTAATTATGTCTAAGCATAGAACTTATTTAGATTTTTCTTTTTGATAATCGAGAAATCCTCGAAGATCACTAGTGCATGTCGATGATGATTTTGTGAAGTACTTGCAATATACCCCACTAACACAAGTATCAGGTAAAATCACCTAGTGTTTTTGTGCCTCTTCTAAGATTTGAACTAAAGTCTCCCATGCTTCTCTAAAAGACCAAAATTTCCACCACAATGTGGAACTTATCATCTTCATCAGGAGAATGCATCCAAATAAATGGTTAAGTATCTTAGTTGACAATTCCCAGCACCAGCCACGTCATATTCCATGAACCTTATCAGCCCAAAGTGATTATTAATAGAAAAAGAACTTTTTTTTAAAAAAAAAAAGATTAGTTCTTTTCCTGTTAATAATCACTTTGGGCTGATAAGTTCATGGAATATGATGTGGCTGATGCTGAGAGTTATCAACTAAGGCACTTTACCATTTATTTGGATCAATAAACAGACATGAATAGATACCCACCATGGTGTAAGGTTTAGGCATATGGGAATAAAGCACTACTTGTGTGATTCAACTCAAATCTCCGCGATTTGCACCTACTTCATTGAAAGCTAAGCCACATCCTTGGATGTGAATAACTTGAATCAGGTTACAAATCACGGACAAGAAGGAAGATCAAAAGGATTGAAATAAATTGAAAGAAAAAATAAAGTTGATCAACTCTTTAACCTTCACTAACAGGCACATAACTATGTTAAAAAGCTAACTGGAACAAATAATTTCTCCTCTTAGCAACAGCAGGTATACAATAGAAAATATAATCACAATCAGTGAGGTGCCATCAAAAGGACATTCAGGACTTGAGCCCATCAACCTCCATACTTTTCACTTTAGTTCTAAAAAGTTTTGTTCCAAAAAGGGAATCCAGCATGCTACAACAACAACAACATTACCCAGTGAACTCCCACTCAATGGTGACTTTAGTGGGTAGAGAGAGAGCAGACCTTACCCTTCCCTCGTATACTCATTTCACAATATATTCTCTTATGCTCATTCACAATATAAATATAAGAAAGGACTCTCTCAAGATCTTACATGTTTTACTTCACATATTTTTGTATGGATGATTACTAATCTCCTTTGAAGAAAAGATTTTGCCAATTCAACATCTTCTGCCTCCAGTTTTCCTCTTTCTCTGTACCCGTAGGACGAGGGCAGCACCTGAAACGCGCCTTTCAGAATATCAGTCATGATTTCTGTCTCCCTGCTGCCTCGAGCATCTTGTCCACTTGAATTCGAGCAACACCAAAGTCTGCAATCTTGATTGACTTGTCAGCAGCAATCTGTAGATTGTCGGATTTTAGATCTCGATGAATAAGATTTAGACCATGCACATGCTCCACATCCAAGACCAGCTTAACAGCTAACTTCAATGGCACAACTTGGTTTTGCAGGAACTGAGACACTGATCCCCCTCTTGTGTTTCAGTCACAATACACAGCACATTGGCTTTACGACATGCGCCAATAGATCATATAATATTTGGATGCTTTAAATTTGCCAACATCGCGACCTCATGCTGAAATTGCTTCTCCATAAAGTGAGCCTTCGCAAGATCAAACATAGTGCAGGACGAGATAGCTTGCATGCAGCTCGACTGATTCCGGGGGATACCTATCACTTTCCTCCACCAACATGTACCAAGCAACTCTTTACTAAGGCTAGCACAGATGGGAAGAAATCACCTAGTATTAAACTTTAATTATAACACAGAATATTCATAAAAATGAACGATCAAAGGCAAAATCAAGGAAGAAAAAAAGTAAAAATTAATTTACCTCGATTGTGATTATGACTCTACTGTTTTCCAATGCCGATCAATTTTCAGACCACTGGAGCTTTGAAGAAAAATCAAAGTAAAAACTAAGAGAAGTAACACGAGAAAAAAAGAATACACAGAGAGAGTAATGTATGAGTACGAGTTACATGTGTAAGTACGAGTTTATATAGGGACTACTTGTATTAGAATTGTTCGATAAATTTCATTTTGACCCTTGAATTATGGTTTATTTCAATTGAACATCCAAACACATGAAATTGTATTTTTATTGTATACTTTTAGTTCAAAATATAAAAGAAAAAAAATTACTTTGTCAGGCAATAATTATTATTATAAATGTTCTTAACGCTCATTTTTATATTTTCAAGTCATTTTTTAAGAATCGCCCAAATTTTCTGATTTTTATGTATATTAGCACATGAATTTGACGTCCAAATGACCTGAATTTTTATAAAAAAAAACTTTATGATGACCTCCGTAATAAGTTGAGAACCTTTACGTACACTTACACAATTTTTTGAACACCCAATTTCGTATTTACAAGCTTTTTTTTAAGAGTCGTTCAAATTTCTCAATTTTTCGTGTATATTAACTCATGATCTGGCATACAGAGAATTAAAATTTTCTTTCTCAAAAATCTTTAAAAGGACCTCCTTAATGAGTAGAGGAACCTTCACATATACTCGCACCATTTTAAGGCTCATTTCCACAATTTAAAGGCTCTCCTTAAAGGATCACCCAAATTCCCCTAGTTTTCATGTGTATTATTAGCCCATGGATTTGACGCACAGAGTACCCAAAATTATTTTATCAAAAAACTTTATAAGAACCTTCGTAATGATTTAGGTAACATTTACGTACACTCCCACAAACTTTTAGCACCAATTACGACATTTACATGCCCTTTTTTAAGAGTCGCCCAAATTTTCTGATTTTCGTGTGTATTAGCCTATATGATCTGATGTTAAAGTATTGTTGTTTTGAAGTATGGCAAAGTTAAGGAGTTGTAGTAGTAACATGGCAAAAGAAGGAAGATGTGTGTCTTATTTGCTGAGTTCGAAATGTATAATTGTCATCATCAAAAAGGGGGAATTTGTTAGAATAATAATGATTTTGATAATTGACAAATACAGAAACAGATGAAAGAAACAGGTTGTACAGACGTGTTTCTTACAGAACGAATCCGACTTGAATAAGGAGAACGTCAACCACGTGAATTAGAAGTTATAAAGCTGTGGAATTATTATTTTTTCGACAAGCAACAAGTACAAAAAGTTTCCTTTTTATAAAGGAGTTCAAAGCCAAGTGAAAGAAGGAAAACTAATTCCTATTTAAGGAAATTGTGTATTCTTATTTATTAAGGAAATTTTGTAGAAAAGGAGTCCAAGTAGAAGTCAACAAGGATTTGTAGAAGGCAAATACAAGTTTAATTATACAAGGATTTGTTGAAGTTTTGATCTATAAATAGGGAGCTATTTGCATCAAAAAAAAGTGTGCACTTACATAGAGAGAATATCAAAACACGATCAAGAAGTTTGACTTTTGAGATTTATTGGGAGTGTAGCAATTTGTGAGGAAAAATTGTAAGATTGTATTCAAGAGTCTTGTTTACAATCTGAGTTTTGTGAGTAGGAGTTGTTCAACAAGTTGTAGAACTTGAAGAACATTGGAAGATATTAAATCGGGGGGTTTTGTGTCTTTGGGTAGCTAGAAATTAGAGTTTATAATTTCTTAGCTAGGAATTAGAGTTTATAATTCCTCTAGGAATTAGAGTTTATAATTCCTTAGGTTACATAACTTTGTAATCTTTTGTTGAGACTTGAAATTTAATAAAGTGGAGTTAAATCCTACAGAGGTGTAGGTCGTGGTTTTTACCCTTGTGAGTTGGGGTTTTCCGCGATAAAATATTGTGTCATTATTTTATTTACTTCACAAAACGTAACTGCTGTAATTTCTCAAAGGAACATATAGAATAAACCTGTTCCTAAGGCGAATTTGGGGGTCAGAAATTCAACAATTGGTATCAGAGCAAGTTATCTTTGAAGAGTCTAACAACTCAAGATAAGATCATAATGAATTCTGCACCTCCTCTTGGGTATGGTCAAGGGCAACACATCAACAGACCACCATTATTTAATGGAGAATACTACTCTTGGTGGAAGACAAGAATGGAAGATTTCATTCAAGCTGGAGATTACGAACTATGGGTTAGAATTACTAATGGGCCATTAATTCCTACTATTACTGATAGTTAAGGGAATAAGATACCTAAACCTATAGAAAAGTATGGAGAAGTAGATTACAAGATGTTAGGAAAGAATGCAAAAGCTAAATGCATTCTGGTATGTGGATTAGGACCTGATGAGTTTAACCGCATCTCTAGTTGTACCTCTGCAAAACAAATATGGGACACTTTAAAAAATGCTCACGAAGGTACAACTCAAGTTCGTAAATTCACAATTGCCAAACTTTGTTCTGAATATGAATCTTTCAAGATGAAACCCGGAGAATTACTTCAAGATATGATCACCAGATTTACCACTGTTGTAAATGAGTTAATATCCTTAGGCAAAGTATATACCACTGAGGAACAGGTAGACAAAGTACTAAGGACTCTGCCTAGATCATGGGAAATAAAAGTTACTGCAATCAGAGAAGCCAAAGATCTAACCAATATGACTTTGGATGAATTAGTAGGAAATCTCAAAACTTATGAGATGAATGTTGACAAAAGAGGTGAAAGAAAAAAGGAGAAAAATCTTGGGTTTAAAGCAACTGAAAGTGATGAATCTGACATAGATGATGATGATCTTGATCTGATAAGTAAGAACTTCAAGAAACTCTTAAAAAGGGGATTAAATGCTAGCAAGAAATCACCAACCCAAAAAGAAAGAAATTTGGAGAGACTATAGAGCGGAGGCTGCTTCAAGTGTGGTGAGACAGATCATCAGATCAAGGATTGCCCAATGTGGGAATTAGAATGGAAAAAGGAAAAAACTGAAAAAGAAAGGAAGGAACTCTTTAATAAAAAGAAAAACAAAGAAAAAGAACAAGCAATGTATGCAGCTTGGGGAACAAGTTCTTCAGACATGTATGAAAAAGATGATGAGGACATTGCTTTGATGGCGATAGAAGAATCAGATGCTGAACCTGAATCAGACTCTGAAGAAACTGAGGTAAATCTTCTTAACTTAAAAGATAAGCTAGTAAAGTTCTGTAAGAAAAAACTTTCATTCTTATTACTTGCTTCCATAGACACAATTCAAGAACTTGTTAACACCAAGAGCCAACTACTTGCTTCCTTATCTAGCTTAAAGTTTGAGCACATTGATCTTAATAAGAACAAACATGACCTTCAAGGGAAAATCAAGCAACTTGAATCTTACAATCTGGAACTAAGAACTGAGAATCTACAATTAAAAGTTCTTGGTAAAGAAAAAGGGAGTGAACTGCCTGACCAAACACTTGAGGTCGACAAACTCAAAAATATTTTAAAACTAGAAAAGGAAAAATCTAGAAGAATAAATTTTGAATTAACTAGGATGAGAAGTGATCTGGAAAGAGCAAATAAGTGGACAAAATCCTCCATGATAGTAACCCATCTAGGTAACAATAATAGGAACATTAAAACTGGAATAGGGTATGAACAATCCATAAATGTGAATCCTATGTTTTGTATTATTTGTGGTATCTCAGGTCACTCTAAACAATATTGTCCTAAATACAAAGCTAGTGCAGAAAATAATGCAAGAGGAACTTATAAAACTGTTCAAAGGAACAGGTATACTCAAAGGAAAAATAATCTGCCCAAGTGGGCTTATAGAGATCTTATTCATCCTTTTTGTCAATACAAAGGGCCCAAGCTAGTCTGGGTTCCTAAATCTAACATTTGAATTTGCAGGAAAAGTGAGAGGAAGCAGACAACATTCACCAATTGAACATGTTGTTTCAGATGCATGATTGTAACTTAAAAAAAATCCTCTCACTTGAAAAAAAAAAGAGAAGAAGAATGGATGAATAACATTAACGGAAAAAATTGAAAAAAATTGGTTGAAAAAAAATGGAGAAAGACTGAAGAAACATGTTGAAGGAAACAGGTTCAATCTATGCAGTATCTAACAATTATGCGTACGAAGTTGATCAATCAATCAAAAATATGATCAGCCAAGGAAAACACTTTCAAAAGGAACAATTTGAAACTTGGGGATGATTAAGGTTGCATAAGTATCCAAAAATGGCTAATGAACATTGCGCATACTGCCCTCTAATATTGAATTCTATGCTCAGTTTTGTACATTAAGTTGTATGTCTCTATACCACTTTTAAAGTCATGCTACTCATGCCCTATAACATTGTATTTGCATCTAGCATAGGAGAGAGACTTGGTAAAATTGAAGCAAAATTCAGCATTATCCAGAGATCTAAGGTGTGTGCACTATAATTATTCATGATTAAATATAAAGTCAATGCACTTGAACCTATTTCTTCCACTTATCCCAAAATATATTCATGCCCTAAATACTACCAAAACAAATATCTTCTTAAAAAGCCTTATCCCAATGTGATGGTCTGTGGTTGAGATGAATTTGATGGAGGACACCCCTACTTGGGGCCTTATAAATACAGATTAAGAAAATAGAGTGTGCTGGTTCTTAGGGGGAATATTTTGTATTGAGTAAAGTCTTGGAGGATTTACATTGTGAGAGGGAATAATTTGGAGACCCTATACCTAAACAAAGTTCATTTGTTAGGATCAACTTGGGTGCATCTAGTAAAAGGGAATTGATGAGAGATACATCTGTCGAACCTAGTTCTTCTATTGGGAACCATATAAACTGGGATTTCGAATTGATATAAATAAAATTTATAGTTGGTGCTGCAGTTGATAGTACACGTCGAAGGAACATATTGTGAGAACATGTTCTTTTACAAGTGATATTCAAGAAAATTTGTTCCTCTTACTGACTCTATTGAAATTAAAGATGAGTGAACTATTGTTTCTGCAAAAAGAACATGATTGATTGAACAAGTTGCTCAAAAGTGAGAAAAAAAAAAGGATTGAGCGTGCATCGACAAAGGTTAACTTTGAAATTGAGAAGGCTGCTAATTTTGTTAATCCAAAAGCTATTTTTGCTGCTGAAAAATGACTTTTATTTATCCTCTCATCTTTTGATATTACCTAACCACTCTAGCCTTTGACTTCCAATTTTTTTTCATCACAAGTGCTTGATTCTATGTTTAATTTTGATTACATTTGTGGTGTATATGCTTTTTGATTAATGCTAATGTTGGGTTTGAGTTTCAGGTTACTGTCTATCTCCTATATTTATGCTAATGCTTTGTTTTAGCTCATTGGGTTCTTGATTTTTAAGTGTTTGTGTAAGTGATAGCCCAGTGGCCAAGAGTATCGAATTTGCCTAATGTCAAAAGGGGGAAGTAGCTGCATATTAGTTATGTGTACCTATTCAATGCAAGCAGATAAAATTTGTCATAGTCAAAAAGGGGGAATTTGTTAAAGTATTGTTGTTTTGAAGTATGGAAAAGTTAAGGAGTTGTAGTAGTAACATGGCAAAAGAAGGAAGATGTGTGTCTTATTTGCTGAGTTCGAAATGTATAATTGTCATCATCAAAAAGGGGGAATTTGTTAGAATGATAATGATTTTGATAATTGACAAATACAGAAACAGATGAAAGAAACAGGTTGTACAGACGTGTTTCTTACAGAACGAATCCGACTTGAATAAGGAGAACGTCAACCATGTGAATTAGAAGTTATAAAGCTGTGGAATTATTATTTTTTTGACAAGCAACAAGTACAAAAAGTTTCCTTTTTATAAAGGAGTTCAAAGCCAAGTGAAAGAAGGAAAACTAATTCCTATTTAAGGAAATTGTGTATTCTTATTTATTAAGGAAATTTTGTAGAAAAGGAGTCCAAGTAGAAGTCAACAAGGATTTGTAGAAGGCAAATACAAGTTTAATTATACAAGGATTTGTTGAAGTTTTGATCTATAAATAGGGAGCTATTTGCATCAAAAAAAAGTGTGCACTTACATAGAGAGAATATCAAAACACGATCAAGAAGTTTGACTTTTGAGATTTATTGGGAGTGTAGCAATTTGTGAGGAAAAATTGTAAGATTGTATTCAAGAGTCTTGTTTACAATCTGAGTTTTGTGAGTAGGAGTTGTTCAACAAGTTGTAGAACTTGAAGAACATTGGAAGATATTAAATCGGGGGGTTTTGTGTCTTTGGGTAGCTAGAAATTAGAGTTTATAATTTCTTAGCTAGGAATTAGAGTTTATAATTCCTCTAGGAATTAGAGTTTATAATTCCTTAGGTTACATAACTTTGTAATCTTTTGTTGAGACTTGAAATTTAATAAAGTGGAGTTAAATCCTACAGAGGTGTAGGTCGTGGTTTTTACCCTTGTGAGTTGGGGTTTTCCGCGATAAAATATTGTGTCATTATTTTATTTACTTCACAAAACGTAACTGCTATAATTTCTCAAAGGAACATATAGAATAAACCTGTTCCTAAGGCGAATTTGGGGGTCATAAATTCAACATCTGACACCCGGAGAATTCAAAATTTCTTTCTCAAAAGACTTTATAAGACCTCCTTAATGAGTAGTAGAACCTTCACGTATACTCACACCACTTTTTAGTGTTCATTTCTGCATCAGTTTGTTTAGAAATATTCACATTAAAGAAATTAATGGGTTTTATAGCACACGAAAATCGGTAAAATCTGCCTTTGCCTTTTTTGGGACTTGTTTGTACTTGAAAATACACCATTTTTTCCCGGGGAAGAAACTTGTTCATTTCAAAGGTATTAACGGACGTCCATGAAAAATTTCGTCCATTTTATTTAGGGATTTCCGTATCAAAAAAAATTCATGGTTAGCACGAAAATTGGTAAAATCAGTCTTTCCCTGCTTGGGACTCGTTTGAATTTTAATATGCACCATTTATCCTTGGGGGAGGAACTGTTTCCATATCTAAGGTTTTAACGGACGTCCATGAAAAATTTAAACCATTTTATTTCAAGATTTCTGGATAAAAAAAAATGGGCTATAGCACACGAGAATCAGTAAAATATGTCTTTGCCTATTGTATGGTTCGTTTGAACTTGATAATGCACTCATTTTTCCCGCGGGGCGAACTAGTTCCATTTCTTAGGTTTTAACGAACGTCCATGAAAATTATCGGCCATGTTGTTTTAGAATTTCATGATAAAAAGATACATGGGCTATAACATATGAAAATTGGTAAAATATATTTTAACCTACTTTGAGGCTCGTTTGAACATGGAATTGAACCATTTTTCTCCGTTGGACGAACTGGTTCACTTTCTAATGTCTTAACGGATGTCCATGAAAATTTTTGACTATTTTATTTTCAAATTTCCAGATTAAAACATTCATAGGCTATAACACACGAAAATTGGTAAAATCTTCCTTTGCATGTTTTAGGACTCGTTTAAACTTGAAAATGCACCATTTTCCCCGCAAGATGAACTAGTTTCATTTTTAAGGTCTTAACGAATGTCCATGAAAAATTTCGGTCATTTTGTTTCGAGATTTTCATATCAAAATATTCGATAGGCTAAAATCGGTCTTTGCCAGCTTTGGAGCTCGTTTGAACTTGAAAATGCATCATTTTCCCCGCGGGACGAACTGATTCCATTTCTCAAGTCTTAACGGAAGCCCATGAAAATTTTTGTCATTTTGTTTAGGAATTTCCGAATAAAAAAATTTATTGGATATAGCACACGAAAATCGATAAAATCTGTCTTTGTCTGCTTTGGGGATCATTTGAATTTGAAAATGCACCATTTTCCCCCGCAAGATGAACTGATTTTATTTCTAAGATCTTAACGGACAACCATGAAAAATTTCGGTCATTTTCTTTAAGATTTTCGAATTAAAAAAATTCATGGGCTATAACACACAAAAGATGGTAAAATCTGCCTTTGTCTGTTATGGGATTTGTTTGAACAAGAAAATGCATTATTTACCCCAACGGGACGAAATTGTTCCATTTCTAAATTCTTAACGGACGTCTATGAAAATTTTTGGTCATTTTATTTTGGGATTTCTGTATTAAAAAATTCATGAGTTATACCACATAACAATTGATAAAATTTGTCTTTTTCTGCTTTGAGACTCCTTTAGACTTGAAAATTCATTATTTTTCTCGCGGGACGAACTGGTTTCATATCAAAGGTCTTGACGGACGTTCATGAAAATTTTTTGGCCTCTTTATTTCAAAATTTCTAGATAAAAAAATTCATGGGCTACACATGAAAATTGGTAAAATCTTTCTTTACCATTTTTTGAGATTATTTAAACTTGAAAATGCACTAATTTTCTCCGCGGGACGAATTGGTTCCATTTTTAAAGTTAGTGGACTTCCATGAAAAACTTCGGCTATTTTGTTTTAATATTTCTGGATATAAAAAAATTCATCGGCTATAGCACACAAATATGGTAAGATTTGCCTTTGCCTAATTTGTGGCTCATTTGAACTTGAAAATACATCATTTTCATAGTGAGACGAACTAGTTTCATTTCTAAGGTCTTAATGGAAAATCATGAAAAAATTTGGCCATTTTTATTTGGGATTTCTGTATCAGAAAAAAAATCATGGGCTATAGTACAGGAAAATCAGTTAAATCTACCTTTGCCTGCTTGGTCTCGTTTTTTAACTTTAAAATGCATCATTTTTTTCTCATGGAACTAACTAGTTCCATTCCTAAGGTATTATAGATGTAGTTGAAACATTTCGGCCATTTTGTTTCAAGATTTTCAAATTAAAAAAATCGACAGGCTATAATACATGAAAATGGTAAAATTTGTATTTGCCTGATTTGGAAAAATTTTGGAATTTTTATTATGAGATTTTTGGATTAAAAAAATTCATGGGCTATAGCATACGAAAAACAATAAAATCTTCCTTTTTCTGCTTTGTGACTCGTTTATACTTGAAAATGCACTATTTTTCATTGTGGGATGAATTGGTTTCATTTCTAAAGTCAAATGAACCCCGAGAAGGCAAACCTCTCATTTTACCAATTTTCTTGTACTATAGTCCTTTTTTTTTTCTGATCCAAAATTCTGACGTCTTTTTTGCCCTATCTTTTGCGGACGTCTGTTACGACGTTGATAAGGAGCCAGTTGTCTGTGACGGCCAAAACGACCTATTTTGAAAGTCAAACAACTCCCCAAGCACGTAAACCCCTGATTTTATCGATTTTTTGTGGTATAGTCTATGAATTTTTGATGATCCAGAATTTTGATGTCTCTTTTGCCCAAATTTTTTGTGCATGTTCGTTAAGATGTTATCTAGGGAGTCACTTGGCCTTGACGGCCAAAACAATCTATTTTCAAGGTCAAACGAGCCCCACAGCAGGTAAACCCCTCATTTTACAAATTTTTGTGTGCTATAGTCCACAATATTTTTTGATGATCCAAAATTCCTACGTCTTTTTTTGCCCAAAGCTTTTGTTAACGTCCATTAAGATGTTAGCTATGGAGCAAGTTGGCCCTAAATGGCCAAAACGATCAATTTTGAAGGTCAAACGAGCCTCAAAGCAGGTAACCCCCCCCCCATTTGATCGATTTTTATGTATAGTCCATGAAATTTTGGTGATCCGAAATTCCGTCGTCTTTTTTGCCTAAATTTTTTGTGGATGTTCGTTAAGATTTTAACTATGGATCCAGTTGGACATGATGGCCAAAACGACTCATGTTCAAGATCAAACGAGCCCTGAAGTAGGTATATCCCATTTTACCTATTTTTATGCACTATAGTTCATGAATTTGGCGGCTGGAGCACCTAAAAAATTTTCTCTAAAAACTTTATGAGAATCTCTGTTATGAGTTGGGAACCTTTACGTATACTCACACTATTTTTTAACACCCATTTTCATTTTTGCAGGCCTTTTTAGAATATCCTAAATTTTTCAATTTTCTGTGTGTATTAGCCCATTGATTTGGCATTCTGAGCATCTGAAGTTTTTTTCTCAAAACAATTATGAGGACCTCCTTTATTAGTTAGGAAACCTTAAAGTACACTCACACCATTGTTTTAATAATTATTACCGCATTACAAGCCCTTTTTGAATAATCGTCCAAATTTCGCAATTTTTCGTGTGTATACCCATGGATCTGGCGCACGAAGCACACAAAATTTTTTCATCAAAAAATTTATGAGGACCTCCTTAATGAGTTGGGAAACATTCACATATACTCACCCCATTTTCTAACGCCCATTTTTGTATTTACAAACCTTTTTTTAAGAATAGACCAAATTTCCCTATTTTTCATGTGTAATCACTTTTTTCTCAAAACTTCGTTGGCCTATATCTCTCCTTAAACTCATTATAGCCAACTTATCGCACTTCTTCATTGGGGCATGCACCTGTGCATATTTTCTTCATATATCTGAATTATCTCAATCTCACTTTTCTCATCTTATTCTTCACGAAGGTCGGTCTCACTTTATTATGAATAACTTGCTAGTAAATAATTAATCTAATACGAATTTTAGAATCATGTCTAAGAACAGATTGTAAATAAAGCCTGATTTATAATCACTACTCTATGATATTTATGTAAAATATAGTGTTGATTAAGCAAATATGTACACACCTCAACTATTTCATTAGCTATTTGCCATCTTCGTGTAACTTTCTTCATCAAAGCTTAGATAAATGAAAAAGGGATTGCATAATAACTTATACACATTTCACAATATAATCTCTTATATACATTTCATAATATAATCTCTTATGCTCATTCACAATATAAATAGAAGAAAACGACTCTATCAAGATCTTACATGTTTTACTTCACATATTTTTTGTATGTATGATTACTAATCGCCTATGAAAAAAAGATTTTGCCAATTCAACGTCTTTTGCCTCTCTCTGTAGCCGTAGGACGAGGGCAGCACCTGAACGCGCCTTTCTGATATCAGTCATGATTTCTGTCTCCCTGCTGCCTCGAGCATCTTGTCCACTTGAATTCGAGCAACATCAAAGTCTGCAATCTTGATTGACTTGTCAGCACCAATCCGTAGATTGTCGGATTTTAGATCTCGATGAATAAAATTCAGACCATGCACATGCTCCACATCCAAGACCAGCTTAACGGCTAACTTCAATGGCACAACTTGGTTTTGCAGGAACTGACACACTGATCCCCCTCTTGTATATTCAGTCAAAATATACGACACCGTATAATATTTGGATGCTTTAAATTTGCCAAAATCGCGACCTAATGCTAAAATTGCTGATCCATAAAGTGAGCCTTCGCAAGATCAAACACAGTGCAGGACGAGATAGCTGGCATGCACCTCGACTGATTCCGGGGGTTACCAGTCACTTTCCTCCACCAACATGTACCAAGCAACTCTTTACCAAGGCTAGGACAGATGGGAAGAAATCACCTAGTATTAAACTTTAATTAAAACACAGAATATTCATAAAAATGAACGATCAAAGGCAAAATCAAGGAAGAAAAAAGTAAAAATTAATTTACCTCGATTGTGATTATGACTCTACTTGTTTTCCGACGCCGATCAATTTTCAGACCACTGGAGATCTGACCAAAGATCGAAGTAAAAACTAAGAGAAGTAACATGAGAAAAAAAAGAACACATAGAGAGAGTAATGTATGAGTACGATTTACATGTGTGAGTACGAGTTTATATAGGGACTACTTGTATTAGAATTGTTCGATAAATTTCATTTTGACCCTTGAATTATGGTTTATTTCAATTGAACATCCAAACACATGAAATTGTGTTTTTACTATATACTTTTAGTTCAAATTTTAAAAGAAAAAGAATTACTTTGTCAGGCAATAATAATTATTATAAATGTTCTTAATTATTTATAAGCTTAGTAAACATCAAAGAAAATACATGTGCCTGAGATTTTTCCTTTATTTTAACTCTAGTTAATCAGGCAATAAGTTCACACTACAAATGAGAATTATGAGTGTAGATAAAAGTCATACTACAAATGTGAATGTATTTGGTTAGATTTAATGATTTTTCCACTTTTGATTTCAGGAATATAATCATAATTACCACAATAAAGCTAGTTT